>NC_089858.1:12840000-13140000 GCF_036373705.1 Amia ocellicauda | reverse complement strand
CCAACCTGAAGAAAACTTGATCGTGACAGAATGACCTCTAATTTTGTTTTTGTTGTCGTTTTATTTTTATCACCATTTATTGCTCGGCAAGCACAACGAGAGGTGTGGAAGCCGCCGGGCTGCAGGTGCTGCGCTTGTCTGTCACAGAATGGACCCACCAAATTATAACTCTGACCTGCCTGTGAATTATGGTTAGCGATTTGCTGGTGAGGTCCGTTTGGATTTGGTCCAGCCCAGTGTCTTTTTGTTCTTCGTTAACTACAGCCAGGGAGCAGGCGCTGAACCTGTGAGCTGTAACCAGGATTAGCTCTCAGATGAGCCAAACTGTTTGAGCAGAGTCATCTTGTTAGTATGTGTGCCTGGTAGAAGTGGTGTACACTGGTACACACAGTAACCAAAAAGATTATTATTTTCAGGGACTCTTTGCAGTTCACAAAAGCCACACTCCAGTTGTGTTTTGCTGTGCTTTGTGATTCATTCTGACAGGAGCCGTGTTGGCTGAGCCTGACAAGGCCCAGGACACACCAACCACCTTCTGCAGGCCGGAGACGCCACACACAGCTTGTTTTGTAGCCGTGCCTAGGAGCCGACAACACAAGAAACTGGTTACTGGGACGTGCGAACGCTGCTGCATGCTCCAACCTTTCGAGAGGACCTTAATAAAATCCTTCTTTCTTGTGGTCGTTGTTGTTCATTGTAATGACAGAGTGTGATTTGTACGGGACAATTTATCATAGTCTGGTTTTGGATTTCAGCCCTGGGGACAGTTCTCCAAGACCATTTCATACAGAGGAAGTTATATATATTTAAACAATCCCTGTGTTTTTGATACAGGAGTCTGGAAGGACTCTTGCACAGCTTGCAAAAAGCTTTGTTTGTTCTTTGAGTCTAAATGAGTTTTACAAAGTACCCCAATATATCAATGTCAATACACTGGTGAGGGGGGAGGGCTGCTGCATTAAATATTTATAATATTAAATTCTTTTTTTTTTATATACAACTGAGCGTTACTGGTCTCCACGGAGACTGTTGGATTTCTGCAAGTATCCTGTAGTTATTTTTTGTTTTGCAGTAATGGGGGGGTTGGAGGAAATGAATAAGTGCCTTTGTGTTGGCCTAGTTTCCAGGGGGGTGGGGGGGGTAGTGGAAATCTGCTGAATTTCATGAGCACCCGACCCTCCTTAACAATGGCCCCCCAGCGTTATGCAAAACAACTTAACGGGACAATGCCTGGTGACATCACTTTCTGCCCATGACCCCTAACCCCTGCTCTAGCCCAATGGGGAGAGGGGTGGAGTGCAGCAGGGGAGGGGCCGGGGGGCTGGGGGGCTGGGGGAGTGATGCAGGCAGTATCGAGAGGAGCTTGGTATAAAAACCTTCCCTCTGGCTCTGTAAGTTCAACTCGGTTCATTTTGCTCTAGTCATCGTCTGGTTGCTGTTAGTTGTGCTCCAGAGACAAGTGAGGAAGAGAAGAAAACAGCAGACAAAAACTCAAAATGGGATCCCTGCTGCTGTGTGTCCAGCTGGCTCTGCTCTGCACACTCTCTGTCAAGGCGGACGTCCAACCCCAGAAAGACTTCAACCTGCAAAAGGTGAGTACCTTCATCATCCACCTCCACACGCAGCCTCTCCTCTCCCTCCATCCCTCTGTCTGTCTCACTGCAGCTGTGCACTCATGCCGTAATGAAGTTCTCAACTGATGATGAAATTTAAGACAAAACAAAAGTCAGGGTCATGATAGTATTGATCAACACAAGCCTGAACCAATGCTGCCTAGAGGGAAGAGAATGGATCAAATATGTTCACCTGGTTTTAAAACCTTGACTTCTTTGTTTGCATGATTAAAGAGGAATATAAATTCTATATACCTGGTGATATTTCAGGGTACCAGATTTCACCATGTCTATATTTTCTCTCAGGAAATTAATTTAAAATATTGATTCAGGCAAAATCCAGTTTAAGAAAGAAATGTACATGGTATAAAAAGTTAATCATTGACACTCCAAGAGAATGTCTTCCATATGTTCAGTCTTTTAGAATAGCTTTTTTTTCCCTTTGTTCTGTTCGATTGCCTAACCACACAGTTGGCTTTAGTTATAATTTGGTTAATTAATCTTTAATCAAGCTCTAACTTGGTCAAAGCAGTGTAGAAAAGAAATGTCCAATGTCTTGCTTTATGAAAAGGTTGCAAAATCACGGTGGGGAAGAAACAAAACAATTACAGCTCCTGATGTTTTTCTGTTGATGGAGAGCAGAACATAATGTGAAGTCTGTATGTATTGCACAATCAATGTAACCGCTGATATGAGTTGAAATCTGCAAGCTCCAGGCATTTAAATATGAGCAACTTTCAACGCAAAAATCTGGCTCCTCTTTGAATGTTTATAGCATCTTCCTTATTTGCAGACAAGTCACTAACTTGCACAAAATCTCGGTTTTCTAGTTTTTCACAGCTCTGCTTCCCGAACAAAACCAAACAATTTGATCTGAATGTGCTGCAAATGGTTACTGAATGTGCTGTGAATGGGTGATCTGAATTCAGTGCAAGCGTGAAATAAAAGTCATTTACGTCTGGTATGAATCTGATTTCACAGTGACTGAATTAGATGTGAATGAGAATTGACTTGACTGTGGTTTGGAGGGGCAAATCTGACTCACCAAGTTTCTCTCCCTGGCTCTGTGATCTGTGCTCAGTTCGCTGGGAAGTGGTACCGCGTGGGGCTGGCCTATGACTCCCCCGCCTTCATGCCGTACCGGGACAAACTGCGCGTGGCCATGGGGATCCTGAGGCCGATGGACAACGGGGACGTCAACGTGACCATGTGGAGCTTGAGGTGAACACCACCCCCTTGCCAAACAGCATAGTGGCTGTGTATCTTCTACTTCCTGTTTCCACTACAAAAGTTCTTAACTGGGTACTGCAGTGTCCTACATCAAGGGGGACATCATTTCCACTTCCTTCTAGTCTAGGACTTCAATCCAGCCAGTGCCTTGCTCATCTTAATTAACCCCCTGTGATTAATATAGCGCCTTTCACAACAACCTATGCCCAAAGCCCATCAACGTCATCTTGCAGTCACCGCAACTGCACAACTGTTTTTAACACGCAATTTCTGCTGGCAGCTTGTCTCCCAGGTCCCCCGGCTGTTACAGTCAGGTCTACGTGTACGAGAAGATGGCCGTGCCAGGACTGTTCAGCTACTTCAGCACACGTAAGACGGCTCGCTTTTCCCAGGGTCTGTGGAGTGAGCAGAGACAGGGGTGGGGGGGTGAGGTCACAGTTCCAGAGGAGGCAGGGTGGCTTAGTGGTAAGAGTTGAGTTACTGTGAGCGGGGGAGGGAGGGAGGCAGTGGGGGCTAGTGGTTAGAACTGGTGGATTGGTCAGAGAAAGGGGGAGATAGAGAAGAGATAAGAGTGCTGAGAGGAGGATAGGGAGAAAGAGGGAGAGACTGTGCAGGATTGAAATTAGAGTTGAGAGAATGAAAGAACGGAAGCAGGATGGAGAAAGAGAGGGAGGGAGGATGGGAAAGAGAAATGGAGAGCAGATTAACTTTGCCTGCCTTTTGAACCCTCAGGCCATAACAGGGTGAAAGACATCACCATCGTGGAGACTAACTACAACGAGTACGCGCTGGTCCTCAAGCACAAGAACAGGTTGGACAAGGACTTCACACAGGTGGCTCTCTATGGTAGGTCCTGCAGAGGCAGGGGGCAGCCGCACACATTCCGACCTCCTTCAGGTGGTCACACTCCCGAGACACATTTAACCCAAAGGTCTGGGCTAAGGGGAGGGAATTCTCCATCCAGTCCCTCTCAACCTTCTCTCCTCTCTCCCCTCTTTCCCTCTCCGGTGTCCAGGCCGCACACTGAAGCTCAGGCCAGAGCTGGTGGAGAAGTTTCGGCAGTTCGCTCTGTCTCGCGGATTCTCCAAGGAGTCCATCGTGATCCCCCCCGCAGAAGGTGAGGGACACACCAGGGACCCCCACACGGCCCCCTCAAATAGAAGATGTATAAACATGATGCATTATGTTCTGTTTTCACTGAGTGACATGATATATATATTTTTTAAATAGTTCAATAATAATAACATAAAAGAACAAATTCTCATTGAGGCCAGAATTTAACAGCTTTCTATATGGGCTCCCAGAATGCTCTATATGGGTTCCTGGTTACTGTTTTCCTGAAATTATCATGTTTTTTTAAACTTAAATCTTAAAATAATATCCGACTAATGTCTCTCTCTTTTTCTCTCTCTCTCTCTCTCCACCTTCCTCTCCATAGACGACTGTCCAAATGAAGGCTAGGTGAGTAACAGTACACTACCAACACTACAGCAAGTCTCCAAAGGGGCAAATGTTACTGACCTCAAACATTGACTCCTGGGGAAGGGAAGGGAAGGGAAGGGGAAGAAAGAAATAAGCCTAAACTTGTATTATGCAGTAAAAAAAGCATGCAAAAATATGTGAAGTATGTCACATGGGGACTGAAGACATACTGAGACCTACAGACACAAGATTAGATCATTAATTTAATAAAAGTGAGGCCATCCTCCTTTGCTCCCCTGACTTCTTTAAATAAAAAGTGAGTTTCTATTTGGTTTTTGTCTCCCCCCACACCATTGTGCACATCCGGAAGAGCTTCTTTGCCGAGTTTTTTGTTTGTTTTAAATTTATTATAAGATATTTGCTTTCAAGATGTCAGCTTAAATGCCTCTGCAAGACTCCCTCTGTCTGTCTGTATCTTGGTGACATCACTCACAGCTGCTAGAGAGGCAGCAGCTACAGTGAAGGGAGCTTCTCTAACGGGCGCAGGGTTCGTGAGCTCGTGAGGGGGACGTCACCCCCCTCCGAGCTACACTTCCATCACAAGAACGTTTGCAGAACCACAGCTCTCGTGTAGCTGCTAGTGATGTCAGACAGATACGCAGATGGACGGCCGGACTTGAGGATGTATTTAGTTCACCGCATGCAGGCTGACATCTTGAGAGCTAGTGCACAAAGGCCTGTGCACAATGAGTTTTCCAGACCCTCCATCCCCTCTCCCTCTCCCTCTTTCCCCCTCTCTAAGACCAGGTACTCATCCTGTCGCCCGGGACAGTTTTGTATTGCAGAGGTGTCAGACTGCAACACGATGAAATGTCGAAGCGGCCAACTGCCCCGTATCAGCCTCCCTGCTGCGCCCCGTACTCTCTCTCTCTCCTTCTCGTCTCCTCTCGTCCCGTTATCCAGAGAGCACAGCCTGGAACTCGTCAAGCCTGGGGATCACGCCAACTGTTTTCAGTGCCAAAGAGGTTCTCAATTCCACTGAGACAAACACACAGAACAACTGGGACTAAAATAACATCAAGACCTATAGACTGCTTTTATTTTTTTGTCTTCTTTGTTGTGGCAGCGCCTCTCTGCTTCAACCCTGCTCTGCCCTCTCCAGATTATCAGACAACAGCTGAGCAAAGGAGGGTTTTGGTTTTAGTTCTAGTTTGTCTGTCTGTCTTAGGTTGTTGTTTTGGTTTTTCGATCAATAAATGTGCTGGACTGCGCTGGCATGGGGGCGTGAAGGGGGCACAGAGACCTTCTCTACACCACCAACAACAACAGCAACAGCAGCAGCAAAAACAAAAAAACAACGTGTTAGTAATTAAGTTGCTTTATTGGACCGGCTGAATGGGCTGCACCGTGCCAGTGCTCGCAATGATTGAAAGAAACCACAAGCTCCGAGCTGGTGCACACTGGCCCGGGCTGTGTACGTGTCTGGCTTTGTTACAGTGATGTTGGCGTCAGGCTGATGTCATCAGCGCTGCACCCTGGGAGCCAGGCACTCCAGCCACGTGTCCTCCAGAATCACATCAGCGTTCACCAGATGCTACAGTAGTGAAACGGAACTGGTCTCATTTCCAACTCTGGTCTGCAGCCTGTCTGTGATCTTTTTTTAATGCTTGCCTCCCAGCTGCACACACATTCCTCTTAATTGGACTTTGTTTCTTGCAGAACTTTGGTGCCATTTTTTGTGTTTGTTGTTTTGTCCGGTTTATGTTTGTTTGTATGTCTACTCATTTTTTTCTGTACCTTGATAAGCATGCAATTTTAGATCAGAAAAAGCATATTAGTTTAATGTGAATTATTGCTTTGAAAGTGGAAGTGCTGCTTAAAGACTTTTATATCTGTGAGGCTGTACGGCATTTATAAAATAAATAGTGCTTCTGCTTGAGGCCTTGTGTGCTGTATTCCTCTCTGCCCGCCCCTCTGATTTGAAGAGAACCTGGGTAGTGTCGTTAACACGTCTCCCTTGTCACAGATTGATGAACAGAAAACCCAATAATGCCTTATACTAGATGATTAAATCTTTGAATGGTTTGATAATAGAGAGGTATTCGGATGTAGGCCGGGCAGTTTTTTAATAAACCTGGAAGAAGATGGTGGTAGGGAGAGGGAGAAAACAAACCAAAAAAACTATTTCGATAGATGAAGTCAAACGTCACAGCTGACCAGGATTCCCCACATGGTGGTGCGCGATTGGGTCAAAAAAAATCAAAAACACCACTGAAATTAAACTAGATTTAATGACGAGGCTTAAAACTACAGTCTGCAGCTGTCTGTGTGAGCCCAGAATACAGACGAACCTGGAACCATCAGATTAAGTAATCCCTTGCCAACCACAAGGGCTAGATTTGTGAAAAACCCTGCTGTTGCCAAAACATGGTTGGCAAGACTAAAAGCCTATGGGAAAAATAGGGTGAGGTTCCACAGTTGCGATTTACACTAATTTGTTAGCATAACTATGCATCATAGTTATGAGAAATATGTACCTGTATGATATGTTACTAGTGAACAAAAATACTTTAATTTACCTTTAATATTCATAGTGAAGTCCAGATGATGACGATGATAGTGATTGGCAGAGGGTGGGGGGGTTGGTTAGAGGGATGACAGGTTGTTTAGAGACCATGATTTAAAGCAAACATAAATTAAATATATAAGTTTCACTATCACTGCGATGTCACAATTCCGCAGTGTGTTTATGAATGAATGACTGGCCAAACATGTTGTGGGAACACAAAACCGTGGATACACGAAATTGTATGCTCCAAACCACGTTAGGGAAACCCCTGGTTGACAAGGGAATACTGTTTGTAATTTAAAAAACACCTGCAGAAGCCTCACCCTGCACACTCTGAGACATTACATCAGATCAGCTGAGCCTCCCATAACAGAAACAGAATATAGAAACCTAGATTAACAATCTTCATGCCCCGAAGAGCACAGAACAGATATGACAGCCTAGGACTGTCCTTCAGAGAGGCTCAGACCCCAGTGTGTACTTTTACACACACATTTAACATACACACACACTCACACACACACACTCACTCACACACACACTCACTCACACACACACACACACTCACACACACACACTCACACACACACACTCACACACACACACACACACACACACACACACACACACACACACTCACACACACACACACAGGGATTTTGGAAGTAGCTTTCTGTTCCCTCTCCTGGGCTTCTATCAGCCAGCTCCTTAAATTCGTGATGACTGGCTGCAAGCTCAGGTGACCCCCTGCCTGATCAATTATTGTATTCACCCAGGCATCGCCCCTCCCCCCTGTGTTTGAATAGGTGAATGATTACAGATATCGGCAACTTTCCCCGCTGTTGACCAAGCCTGCCCACACATCTCCACGTTGCTCTCTCACCCATAGAGGAAGGTTGCGGGTTTACACTCGTCTTTTCTGGATTTCTGGATCGTTTTGTGACAGTGTTTGGTAAGTTATCATGGTGGGGGCCAGTTGCATATAAGTCCGAATAACTCCTTCCCGTAACCAGCGCCACACAGCACTGCACCTACCCAATGTGTTATAGTACTATGTGCAACAGCAACCTTTCATTACACGTTTAAATTAAATTGTTCATGTTTCTTTCTGTGGAAATCCGACATTCTCTCTGTCAGGGAGCACTGCCTCCTGCCACTGACGGACACCATGCAGGTCAGGCGGTTAGTGATCTGGCACAGCACGGCGCAGCCCAGCCCAGTCCAGCCTGACACGACACAAAATAGCCCAGCATGGTGTGGCAGGTGTACTGAGGAACAGTGTGTCCTTACAGTGACAGTTACTCATTGAGGTCGCATTCTCATTCGCATCACTTGACAAAGGACATATTCTCTCTTCCGTTTCAAACAAGGGCATGCACGAATAATAATAATAACAATAAGGGGAAGAAATAGTTGAAGAAGAAGGAGAGAACAAAAGCAAACCAGAGAACAGAGATATAGAGAGATTTTTCTTCCTGTCGTCCAATTTAAAACAAAAAATAACAACAGACAGAATAAACAGATACGACATGGGCCCTTTGCCCCGGCTGCTGCTGCTGTGACTGTGCTCGTCCGAGGGGTCAGTGTCCTGGGGGAGGGCACACAGTCTCTTTGTGTGTGTTTTTATGGGGTGGGGTTGTTGGTGTGGGATTTGTTTTCCAGTGTGTGTGTGTGTGTGTGTGCTGTAAGTGGACAGGTTAGTGGGAGGCGAGGCATCCCTGCGGGAGGGGGGGCATGTGGGGCACTTACACTCCTCTTCAGTGTCTCTGCCCCAGCAGTCAGATAGCTGCTGCAGACACACAGTGAAGATGATGGCTCCTCTTGTCCTCTTCCTCTTGTCCGCCTGGCTGGCCCTAGCCTGGGGGGGGCCCTTGCCTGACCGTCCCGAGATCCAGGTGCAGGAAAACTTCGACATGGACAGGGTAAGGACCCACAGCACAGGAGCGGTGACTGTAACTGTTGCCACACTGCCACAGAAACTCTCGAACGCGAACTCCAGTGTTCATGAAATGGACACATCGGTCTATCTCTCAGAAAACAACTCACCTGTTTCCTCTCTCTCTCTTTTCTCATTTTTGTTTTTGTTGTTAATGTACAATTTGTTTGGCCTTTTCAAGTTCTTTGCTCCCTGTGTCCTGAGAACTGCTGAGAGTGACGATAATAGATAATAATTAATTCTATGATTCATTTTATGATTTTGTCAATTTTTTATTAAATGCATGTTTTCTTCTGCCAAGAAATGCTTAGTCATAAAGTCACATTGCCCGCTTTTCTGAACTCAGCCTTTGAAATGCCCCTCCAGTCAGCAGTCGTCCTCCCTTCTCTTCTTCACTTTTTGCTTTATTCCTACTTCTCTGATATTTTTATACAGTATTTATTACATGGGGGGGTTTGAATTATCATTTTTGATGGCAGTGCTGGTTTATAGGTGTTTGAGACCAAACTAGCAGCAGAGCACAGATGCTTTACTGCTTTATTTATTTTCACTTAATCTCAAAAGAGTAATAAAACATGACCACTGTAGAAGATTGTCCTTCACCCTTTCGTTCTCTCGTTTTATGTTTACCTGTCTCTCCCCCTCTCTCTCTCCACCCCCCCCTCTCTCTCTGTCTCTGTCTCTCTCTCTCCACTATCAGTATCTGAGGGTTGGATACACATTGCAGGATTAACTGAATGCACAAAGGACCTTTGAGACCTTTCTTATGTGGGGCTGGTTTTTAATATTGTACAGTACTGTTGTATTTCTTAATGCTGAACTAGTGGCACTGAACTGCTGACCTGTATCAATCCAAAATAATAACCCTGCCTCCACCAAAGACATTGTGAAATCCTCTGCAGTTAAACGACTGTACTCTTCCTCCTATCCTCCCTCCCTCTGCCTCCCGCCGCTCACTTCTCTCTCTGTCGCACTCTCTCAGTTCCTGGGGAAGTGGTATGACATCGCTCTGGCCTCCTCCTGCCCCTGGGTCCAAAAGCACAAGCACAGGATGACCATGGGCACCCTGGACCTGCAGGCCACTGATGACGTCAGCCAGATAGCCATGACCACGACCTCCGTCAGGTCAGTGTTGTTGCCGTAGAGCCACACTCTGTCTTTATTCTGTTGTTTTTTTAAGTCAATATCTAAAGATTCAGGTTTTAATATTGTAAATGAAGTAACGTAGAGAATGTCTGTCTCGCTCTCTCTCAGACACGGTGTGTGCAAACAAGTCTCGGGCTTCTACAAGACGGACGCCCCTGGACGCTTCACCTACCACAACGCCAGTGAGTGTCCCGACTTGCTGTCAAAATACTGCCGCAAAAACATGAAGACCAAAAAATATTAAGTAATCTTCATAGGAAGCAATTAGAAAACCATGAAAGTGAAAACCAGCACCAACCCTGAAACAAGTACGACCAGTTACTGTCTTAGCTATGGGAGGATCAGTATATATTTCAGACATGTTACTGTCATGGTAGCGAGACAATCTGGGAACATGTCTCCACAAACAAAGTGGTGTGTGTGAGAGTGTGTGTGTCTGTGAGTCTGTGCGCCCACAGCCCTTTATAAATTCACTGCCTTTACTAGCGAAACGTGAATGCAATTCTTTTAAATCAATCTCCTCTGTCCCCTCTGCCCTCTCCATCGCTCCCCTCTCTCCCCGCTGCAGAGTGGAACATGGATGTGGACTCCTATGTCGTCCACACGAACTATGACGAGTACGCCATCGTGATAATGTTCAAAATGAATTCAGGAAAGAACTCTTCCACCACTGTCCGACTGTACGGTAAGACAGCACGCATCCCGTCCTGCTATGTGTCTTTCGGTGCCTGTGGACCGTAAGTGATGCCCTCAGACGCCAAGCCCTCTCACCCACAGAAGAGC
Organism: Amia ocellicauda; assembly: GCF_036373705.1. NCBI lineage: Eukaryota > Metazoa > Chordata > Actinopteri > Amiiformes > Amiidae > Amia > Amia ocellicauda. The sequence continues at coordinate 13,129,301 of NC_089858.1, read as the reverse complement.
TCCAGCAGCACCTGCCAGCATAAAAAAGTAAAAAGCAACCAAACAAACCAACCAAAAAACATAATTCACTTTGACTGCCCCCTGCAGGACGCACCCAGGAACTGCGCCCCAGCCTAATCACAGATTTCACCCAGATTGCCAGGGATTTAGGCATCCAGGAAGACAGCATCATTACTTTACCCAAGAAAGGTATGACACCCGCCCTCCCTAACAACACATACATACAGGGACACACACTCACCTCCCCCCTCCCATGAAATGTTACCATGAAAAAATCACTACAGACCAATAAATAAATAAACAACTAGAGTGATCTTAGTTCAAGTGTGTTTGAGAAAATGCTGAGTTTCTCTCCTCTCTCGCTCAGACGAGTGTGTTCCTGGAGAGCAGGTGGAGGAGCCAGTGGTCAAGGTGGGTGACACACACAAACACACACACACGTCTCACCTGCAGGCTGTGGCTTAAAAAACAAGATCATTTTGATTCAAGGAAACACTGCCAGTAACATTTAAACCTGTAACAGTATTTGAAGCTGGTTCAAGAAGAGTTTAATTAATTCAGTTAATAAGCTGATTGGGTCAATGTCTCTGAGCCCAAGTCTGTCTGTCTCTCTGTCTGTAGAGAGTGCAGAGGGAGACGGTCCTGGAACCCACAGAAGGATCAGGAGATGACACCACCATGTTCCGAAATTCAGGTGAGAGATGTGCCGGGCCCTGAGTGGATCCTGTGTTGGTCTTTGCTGGTCTGTGTGGGTCTGTGCGGGCCTGCGCTAGCCTGTGTGGAATATTTTCATTTCGATGAGGAGTCCAGCTACTCATAAATATCTCCCTCCTTTTCATTCCTCTCATCCAACTCTCTCTGTGTGCATCTCCTCTCCTCCTCCCTCCCTCTATTGCCACCTTTTCCCACTCCTTCTCTCCTTCCCACCATGCCTTCCCTCTTCCTACCCTCTTCCCCACCCTCCCCATCTCCACCTCCCTCCCTATCTCCACCTCCCTCCCTAAACTCTCCCTTCTCTCCACTCGCCCTCCCCCCAGACTCGTGTAACCTGTCTCCGGATGCGGGGCCGTGTTTCGGCTACATCCCGAGGTTCTTCTACAACTCCTCCCAGATGGCGTGTCACATATTCACCTACGGGGGCTGCATGGGCAACGGGAACTCTTTTGTGACAGAGAAGGAGTGTCTGCAGAGCTGCCGCACTGAGGGTAGGCAGGCTGGGGGGGTGCAGGTTGAAGAGGAGAAGCTGGGTGTGACCCAACTTTGACCGACCCGCTAATGGCAAACTACAAACCTGTACACCAAACATCATGGCAGTCGAAGAAAGTGGCGACTTGTAGTAAATTAAGTCACAGCTGAGTACAGTTTTGTAGTTACTAATTCTAATTAATATTTATTTATTGGCATGTATTTCTCCCAACCCCAATCCCCCCCGTAGCGGCCTGCCGGTTGCCGATAGACGTGGGCCCCTGCTCTGCCAGCAATGACCTGTGGGCATTCGACTCCCAGATTGGCAAGTGCGTGGCCTTCAAGTACGGCGGCTGCCAGGGCAATGGCAACAAGTTCTACAGTCAGAAGGAGTGCGAGGAGTACTGCGGCGTGATGAAGGATGGTGAGGAAGACTTCCTGAGACACAACCTTCCCTGTTGTAAAGGCCAGAAAATACACTATTATATGCAATTATTATTATTATTTAATGTAATATAAATGAATTTGATGTCATAGTGATGAGACCCCCTTTAGGTTTTTTTCTTACCATACCTCTGTTGAAACACTGGAGGGAGACAGAGAGTCAGATATCTCAGATACAGTTGCTGTAGATTATAGAATTGGCAGATGTCAATAGAAAAGTATGTCTGTGTTTAAATGATAATAATAATAATGTATTATTATTATTTTTATTATTCAGCTTATTGATGATCTGAATCCTAACCAGACTTTCTTTGTATCTGTGTATGTTCATCTCTCTGTGTGTCTGTCTGTCTGTCTGTCTGTCTGTCTGTCTGTCTGTCTGTCTGTGTGTTTCAGGTGATGATGAGCTCTTGGGTCTCCCTGGAAAGAACTGAGCGAGGGACCCCTCAGCCTGTCCACCCTGTCTTGCTCACACTCACACATGCACCCCTGTCAGGTTGCTACAAATAAATAAACAACTTGGAAATACTGTCTGATACTTTGTTTGTGTTTTTTCCGAGCACCTGGCAAATCTGCACCGCGTCCTCGCTACCATGAGCAAGCCACGACCTACAGTAAGCCCGAGACATGGGACAGTATTCCTATAGCAGCATGGAAAAACCTATGAGAGCTTGGGCACCACCATCCAATTGACCCGGGTAAACCTGCGTCAGGGTTCCCTTCACTGAGGCAGTGAGCGAGACTACAAGTGTGGCTTGTATTTTTTAAGCTCTCCCTCTTCCCCCCACCCCACCTTCGGCAGCACAGGAACACACCTTACTGGTTATTCTGCTCTGCGCTGGGCAGGTGACACATGCAGATTGCCAGGAATGGGCCACCCGGCGCTCCTGTGATCACGTGTAGTTGTATTGTGTAGGGGGCATTAGCTGCAGTGAAGGGACCCCTTCAAATGACCCTCATGGTTTTATGCTGCATCCTTCCAAAGCTCCTAAAAACTTGAATGAACTTCCTTTGTCTCCTTCAGGTCCCCTGCTGATCTGAAACTGCCTAAAACAACAAACTGAAACAAAACTGCAGTGCTGGGGCCCTGTGTGTCGCATTTAACCTGCAGAGTGAGAAGTTGCCAGTAGGTGGCAGTGTTGCCTAAAGCAAGCCCTCTTCCGCTTCCCTTCCCTTACCTGTTGGGGGGGGGTGGAGAGCAGCTTCCTGTCCCAGGGTTCTGAGCCAGGAATTCTGAGCTGACAATGCTGAGAACATCCGGAAAGGGAAATGGAACTCCAGAATCTCTCCTCTGACCTTCCGGAGAGAGAGAGAGAGAGAGAGAGAGAGAGAGAGAGAGAGAGAATGACAGAAAGACAGAAAGACAGAAAGAGAGAGAGCAAACTAGGGGTAGTTGTATGATTACAGTCACTTCCACAGAGAAAAAGAGTGAGAGATATAGAAACAGAAAGAGAGAGAGAGAGAGAAACCTGTGGTGGTGTCAGATTCTGCAGTGTGTTTGTCCCTGGAACTGCTGTGAGCTGTTGCTCACACTTTCACACCTTGACCGCACAGCCTGGCTGGCGAGCGTGAGAAATCCCATGCACAGACTCTCAGATCAGACCTTGGCAGTGCACAGCACTCATAATGTTTTTATGTTTGAGACCTAAACCAAAGCACATTGTTTCTTTCACAGCTTCACACGTGGGAATTGAAATGGAGAAGTAGGGGGAAGTGGGGGGGGTCGGCTGAGGGGGGCAGGGAGATACAGTGTACGGGGCACATTTCAGATCGTTGTGAAATACAACGGGAGCAGGGAAGGACAGAGTGGCTCACCGTCTCTGTATGTAGACTTGTGATATGAATAAGCGAAGGAGGACGAGAAGAAGAATTGTCATTTGTCTGGCGCAAAAGCTGTCGGAGGAGTGAGTGACTGAGTGAACTGCACAGTGATATTAAAGATATTCCAAGAGGACAGGACTCTACACGTTGTCACATGCACACTGATAATCATAACCACAATCACAACTGTGTTTGTTTGTGTGTGTGTGTGTGTGTGTGTGAGGGTGTGTGTGAGGGTGAGTGAGTGAGGGAGTGTGTATGTGTTTGTGCTTGAGTGTTACAGAGAGGGAGGGGAGAGCTGGCTACAAAGGAATTCTTTTCAGTGCGCCTCAATAGTGCATTATTGTCCCACTGGTCTTTGTGTCGGCTCTGTATCCGATAGCCTGTCTGTCCCTCCAGCTTCGGAGCGGAGAGACCGAGAGACCAAGAGACAAAGAGGGGTAGAGACTGAGAGACAGAGAGACCGATACTCAGGGACCGAGAGACTGAGATTGAGAGGCCGAGAGAGGGGAGAGGAGAGGGAGCCCAGTAAAACACAAAAACTACATACAGCTGCTGGTCCTCGCTGCGCACTGCCGTTACCATTTTCTGGTCCTGTGCACGGCCTGAAAACACGAGCCTCTTCCCATGGAGAGATGACATGGTGATTTTCTTGTAGCAAATATGTGGAAGTGAAATACAGACCAATTGATTAAACGCAAGCCCAGACGATTCCACTCTCCTGCACGGCTCCGGCTGCTGAGCACATGCTCGCGAGTGCTGCGTGCGTTTAGTTTTGCGTGTTGTGTGCATTTAGAGTTGCGTGTTGTGTGTTGCATGTGCTTAGCATTGTGCTTTGCATGTGCTTAGTGTTGTAAGTGCAGACCCTATTGTGCTGCTACCGAGACTTGGTGGGTAAATGACTCTGCCCCTGATTAAGGGAGGGGTCCACAGGGTGGGGTGGCGGGGGATGGGCTGAACAAATAGAGACAAACTGGGACAAAGGGCAGAAGGTGTGGGGAATTCCTGAGACGGCGACTGCAGCTCCTGAGAAGACAGCGCTCCTGCTGCGCTCTGGGGCCCTCACTGCCACACACTCATCCTGACTGGCATGACAAATTTATATACATCTCTGCGTGTGTGTGTATGTATAGTTACATGTATATGTACATGTGTCTATATAGGACAAGAAGAAATCTGAACTTTGACCTACCCGCCAGTCACCAAATAATAAAGTTGTACTCAACTGCTGTTAGTGCTTTCTCTGAGAGGATGTTGACTTCTACATAAAACCAGTGTGTCTCTCTGTATGCCAGTGTGTGTCAGAATGTGCCGATGTGTGCCAGAGCGCCAATGCGTACCATTGTGTGTCAGAGTGTGCCAGTGTGTGCCAGTGTGAGTCCTGTGCTTGATCGGGGCTGACAGGGGGCTGTGCACAGCGAGGGGGAGTGTTGTTTCTGTGAGGCTATGCCTATGTGAGGCTTACTGCCCCCCTCCCACAATGGGATTTGCATGTTTCCACCTTGAAGATCTGCACAGCCTGACAGCGCACCTCAGCGCTGTGGCCACAAAGGAGGAGGAGGAGAAGAAAAGAAAAAGAGAGAACACAACAGAAATGGACAGAGCAGGACAGAGCAGGACTCTCAGTGAGCTGCACACTGCTCAGTTCTCTGTCCACGCTTTCATCTTTCTTTTTTCTTTCTCTTCTTTTTCTATTTTCCCTCCCCTTCCCCTACTCCCCCTTTGCTGTTGTTTTGCTACAGTGAAGACTGTGCTAAGCCCCCCCCCCACACCACACACCCCTCGACAGCAGCTCAGAGTGCCTCTGACCACTGGCCCGGCCCACTCCTCCTTCTCTCTCTTTATCCCTGTCTCCTTGTTTACCCTCTGTCTCTCTTCTCCCTCTCCATCCATCTCCTCTCCTCTTTTCTCTCTCTCGCACTCCTCTGTAGCAGTGATCCCTGTTCTCCCACATAAGTAAGATAACTTGTTGAACGGGCCGACAGGTCCTGTGGGAGCAGCCCTGCTGAGCGTGTCCGAATGGGACATGGAGGAGGGGGTTAAGCTCTGTTTTTCTTTCACTCTCTCCCGGTCTCTTTATCTCTGTGTCGGACGAGTGAGTCACTCCGTCACTCAGTCTCCCCTGTCTCTCTTGGACTCCCCAATCACACACCCACCCACACACACACACAGACACACACACACACACAATCACCACTCACTCAAACAACCACCCACCCACACACACAACACACAAACAGACAAAGACACGGACACACACAGTGATATATTTAAGTGTAGAACTCCATCCGTGCTTCTAGACGAGTTTCCAAAACGTCAACAGTCAGAGTAGCCATGTACAAACTTACACAAAGTGAAGCTTGTGAACTGCAGAATGTGCAGAACACAATACAACACCACAATTCACACAAAACACAGGACCAGACACAGCCACTCAGAAAATCAAGATGGTTGTCACAGAAAACAAACAAGAAAAACAACCAACAATAACACAAAAAAGCTGGGCTCTGTTCTCTGGGTTCTCTTCCAGTTCCAGATTGTGAATTCCCTTAAGTTTAACTTCCACTTCCACAATTTAAGACTTTTCAGCTTTTGGAATGAACCCCAAAATTTATTCAAAATCTTACCAGACATATTTACAGCAAAGAAACCTTAATAGGGTACTGTGTTATACAACCACAAGTTTAATATAAGTGATCTTATATTAATATTTAATGATTTATTTGGTAACTTATGAATCTATCCTTTGATCCATCTGCAGTGTGGCCCCGGGCGGCCCCTGAGACAGAGCCCGTCTCCATCCTAGCTGCTGCTGCCATTGCTGCTGGGCTTCACAGAGGGACAGGGTGATGTAAGGACAGGGCCAGGGCAGGGCAGGCTGGGCAGGAGCAACGAGACAGAGAGAGAGTTTGGGCTACAAGGATCAAAGTTCTCACCCTTAGACCCCCATTCCCCCCACTCACAGACACACACACTGACCCTCTCTCACATCTGCCTGACTCACAGAGAGAGAGCACATTTCAAAGCACCTCCTTAGGCAACCCCCAGCCCCCCCTGTCCCTCCTCCAACAATGCGAGAACGCCACATTCCTCTGGACAGGGGGAAGGGGGCGATGTGAGTGCAATCTGTTCACTGTCCTGTCCCACAAAGAGAGCGAGAGAGAGGGGGGGGGAAGCACCCCCCCATCTGCGCCAACCCACCCGTCTGCCTGCCCGCCACCTTCTCTTCTCTCCTCCTTTCGTCTCTCGTTCTCCCAGCCCAGCTGACAGCTCTTTCTCTCACCCCAGGAAAGCCATCGCATAGCATGAACAGCATCACCACCTCGCAGACCCACCCCCCCACCCCATAACCCTCACACTTTTGCTGGTTCATTCAAGCCTACCAGTCCTCGGCAGAGTCTTGGATTCCCTCGCTCGCTAGTGGGAGGAGAGGAGGAGGAGTAGAGAGAGAGAGAGAGAGGTAGGGGTATGGAGGGGGGGTGAGTGGGGGAATGGGGTATAACAATGGGGGAATGAAAGGTGGTGGCAATATGTGACTGAATAGCCCCATTCACAGAGCGCAGCCAAACAGAAAAACAGTCTCTCCGCTCACTTAAAAAAAAAAAGAAAAAGAAAAAGAAAAAATAAAGAGGTTGGCAGTGCTCAACTGTTGCTTTATTCCCCTTAATTGCTTTCAGAGGGGGAGAGCACTTTTATATACGATACTGACACACACACACACACACACACACACGTAAAGATTCATACATGCATCTCAGTATTGAGTATTGAATTTAACAGAATTTGCCCATTGCCAGCTTTGCACCACATTTTTTAAAACAAATTTATTTTAAATAAAGTTCAAATACATTTTACACCCTAGAATGGGACTAGGGTGTAGACCAAATCAAAACCCTGCAAAATCACTGGTAATAAAGCTGAACCCTGTGGGGGTTTTATTTAAAGCAGGCTTGTGGTGCAGGTCTGTAACCTGCCACTTGGGTAGAGAGGACGAAGTGCCAGGTCCTCCACAGGAGAGGGGTAAATGAGAAGATCTCTGGAAAAAAATACCTTATTTTCTTTGAACAAAAACAAACAAACAAAGAATGCCAACCCTGTGCCAGGACAGCGTGCTGCTCGGAGTCTCGGACCAGCTGTCCTTGCTGCACAGCCTGTGTCTGACAGCAGTGAGGCCGAGCGCGAACCCACACATCAGGAAGTGTTATTATTATTGAAGGTGACACAAATATTCAATATGCTGTATAGTGGCCATACATTTAATATGCATTACTATATTACTAATATTAGTAATAGTAAATTAATATTATCAGGTTGTTATTATGCATTGTGTGTGTGTGTGAGGGTGGTTGCGTTAGTTAGTAAGTGTGTGTGTTAATGTGTAGGTATTAGCAATATGTATGAGCATGCAGTAGAGAAAGTGTTTTACAGCGTGCATGTGTGTGAGAGATAGATTGTGTGTGTGTGTGTGTGTGAGAGAGAGATTGTGTGTGTGTGTGAGAGAGAGAGATTGTGTGTGTATATGTGTGTGAGTGTGTGTGTGTGTGTGTGAGAGAGAGAGAGAGAGAGATTGTGTGTGTGTATATGTGTGTGAGTGTGTGTGTATATGTGTGTGAGAGAGAGATTGTGTGTGTGAGAGAGAGATTGTGTGTGTGTGTGTGAGAGAGAGATTGTGTGTGTGTGTGTGTGTGTGTGAGAGAGAGATTGTGTGTGTGTGTGAGAGTGAGAGATTGTGTGTGTATATGTGTGTGAGTGTGTGTGTGTGTGTGTGAGAGAGAGAGAGAGAGAGATTGTGTGTGTGTATATGTGTGTGAGTGTGTGTGTATATGTGTGTGAGAGAGAGATTGTGTGTGTATATATGTGTGTGTGTGAGAGAGAGAGAGATTGTGTGTGTGTATATGTGTGTGTGAGAGATTGTGTGTGTGTGAGAGAGAGAGATTGTGTGTGTGTATATGTGTGTGTGAGAGATTGTGTGTGTGTGTGTGTGTGTGAGAGAGAGAGATTGTGTGTGTATATGTGTGTGTGTGTGTGTGTATGTGTGTGTGAGAGATTGTGTGTGTGTGTGAGAGAGAGAGATTGTGTGTGTGTATATGCGTGTGTGTGAGAGAGAGAGAGGGGACAGAGAGAGAGTGTGTATGTGTGTATGTGTGTGTCTGAGAGCAGAGACAGGGGCTGGGCTGTACCCCGCTCCGGCTGTGAGTCCGGGGCAGACAGAGGCGGCTCAGTTGGCTTGATTTCAGCTCAGGGCTTCAGTGGCCACTTCACTCCGCCAGCTCTTTGTCTCATTTTCTTCACTTTCTTTCTCTTGCAGCAAAACAATCAGCTGAGCAGCACACCTCATACCCCGACTCACCAAGCTGTGTATTACCCACCTCCTGCTGATACTAAAAACCAGTCAATCGATCAATCGATATCATACAAAAATAAATCTCACATAACTGCATAAATTCCCCCCTACCTGCTGCCCAGCTGCTCTGACACTCGGAGCATAGCCACCTGTGGCACCTCAGAGCAAACACATCTGACTGTGTGCTCTCACTGCCACATTATTCGTTTTCTAATGACCTCATTAATTAATTATGTAATTAGTCCAGCAGAAAGAGGATTGCAGGCGTGCGGAGTGGGGATGGATGGGGATGGGGACAGAGAGAACAATAACTGAGACAAGGAGGAAGGAGAGAGACGGGCACATAGCAGACAGGTAGTCGAGGACACAAACAGAAAAACGCGTAAATATAAACCAAGGGCATGTGGCTGGGCTGGGCTGGGCTGGGCTGGGGTGAGGCTGCGAGGCATCAGTGCTGCTCTCTCTGCGTTCCCATGCAATGAACCCCCCCACAATGCAACCCCATCCCCATCCCCAACACCCCCCCCTCCCCTTTTCCATCTTTGTGCTCAAGCAAGCAGATGTCACGCTGAACCAGGGAGCCATGTGAACCCGCGAGGTCACCGTCTGAAAGGGGAAATAGCTGCACATGGAAACAGGGGGAGGGGGGGTGAAGGAGAAAGAGAAAGAGAGGGAGACAGACTCAGCCCCCAGCCTGGCCCACTCAGCCCCCGGCCCGGCCCAGTCAGCTGCCGGCCTGCACTCTCACTTCAACACCGCCAGCTTGTCGCTTTGTTTGTTTACTGTTTTTTTTTGGTATTTACCTCCCCTCCCGCCCGCCTTCCCCCCTCCCTCGTCTCTTTCGCCACCCCTGTATCTTGGAGAACTCTTTTTTCTCTTCTCGTTTCTCTCTCTTTCTGTCTTTGTTTCTTTATGTGCACAATGGCTACATATAGTTGTCTTAATATTTTATTTTTTATTCTGTTATTGGTCAATAAAAATGGTTAAAAGTCTCTCTGTGTACTATCGCTACTGTATTTCTCTACTGTCTCCCTACTGTTCTCTCTCTCTTCTCCCTCTCTCTGTGTCCTATAAGCTTGTAGGGTTTTTACAGCTAAGCAATGCTCTCTCCGAAAATATTAAAAATAAGCTGCCCAGTTAATAGAAACACTCACACAGCATCTCTGAGTGAACTGTACGCACTGTGACTTAGGTATGTTAACTTCAACTCGTGTTTTACGAGAAACTCTTGGGCCAGTATCTCTGAAAGGAGAAAATACTATGTAAGCATCCTTACCCCCCCAACCATGAGTAAAGTGTGCAGCATATTTGTATTTGTATTTGCATGCTTGTATGTGCTTGGCTAGGCTAGATAGACCTCCACAATGAGAAGATAATTAATAATAATAATAATCCACTGACAAACCGATTTCCAAAAAGGCAATGAAATAAATAAAATCTATGTAAAGACAAACATAAAAAAACAAGCAAAATTCCCACAGGGAAGCTGCAGGGGGGGTTTAATGTCATGTGTGGATGCTAATGTTACAGGCAAATTCCTTCAAGCTCCACACATCTCGCCTCTTCATTGTCTCACTCCAGAGCCCAGCCTGCCCCCCCATCTCTCTCTCTTTCTCTTGCTCTCTCTTTCTCTCGCTCTCTCAGAGGGAGTGAGGGAATGAAGAAGGTGTGGTAGCGACAGGTGTCAAGTCCCAAACTGTGCGCTGCTGTGCTGATATGTCAGGACAGATGGGAGGGAGGGAGGGAGAGAGAGGGAGAGGGAGGGGTTGTTGTCCCAGACAGAAGAATAACTCTACACAAAATTATACCCATGTATACGTGTACACACACACACACACACACACACACACACACTCTCTCGTACACATAAACAATTACACACCCACGAAACAGATTCATGTTCAAACGCCTCACCACGCTCGCACACAAACACGCACAGCAGACACGCAGAGCAATGCAGACAGGGACAAACACACACACACACCTGTTTGAGGGAGGACTGGCCTGGGTTCCCATAGGGCCAGACGGCACTGGCTCTGGGGGCCACTTTAAGCCAGAGTGTGTCCGTGCGCCGGGCCTGGTGTTCAATGCATTTGAATGTGAAAGAGATGTGAGGGGAGAGGAGGTATTTTGGGGGGGTGGAGGTGAGGGAGGAGGAGAAAAGGGGGGGTATAGTTCTTTCTCTTTACTTTGCCAGGTCTGCTGTTATAGAATTTGGATCATCACTGCTTTAGGAGAGTTGAGAAGCACCCCTCTCTCCCCTCTCTATGCCCCCTCCCTCCCCCCCACCCTTCTCTCTTTCTCTGTTGTTATACCCCCCCCAGCCCCCTTCCCTACCCCATCTCCCTCTCGCCTTGCCTCTCCGCAGTTCATTAGCATAGCAGCTGCCTACTGAGTGAACATAGGCTTCAGTCAATGGGTGCCCAGTCTGGAGCCATGAATAGAGGCAGAGCACGGCTGAGCAGAGAGAACAAAGGGCCCAGGCAGGGAAGAATGGGCGGCTGAATGGGGCTGGTTGTGTTTGGGAGGTGGAAGGCGCAGAATGGAGTTAAAAAGAATGAAAGAAAAAGTTAAAAAAGAGCAGAGGGCATTCGCAGACCCAGCCTGGCCACCTGTCTCTGAGCGCAGGCCGCAGGAGCCGAGGACACACACACACACACACACACACACACTCTTACATACTCATATACACACACACACACAAACACACACACAATCACGCAATCTTACATACACACACATAAAACACACACACACATTCTTACATACTCATACACACATACCCACACTCTCTTACACCCTCACTCTCTCATGAACACACAATCTCACAAACGTAGGCCTGGCTGTGGCGCTCCAGGCGCTCTGTGTATAGGCAGGCCTGTTTGAGGGGAGTCCTGGAAGTAAAACAATCCCACATTGGAGATGGCCTCTTGTCATGAGGGGATATTATTTTCCCCACAGGATTCCAGTAGCGATGCAGACACCTTAGGAGTCGGACTGGGTTTGGTCCCCAAAGTCATGCAGAATCTCTGTATCTGTTTTTCAGTTCCTGTTATTTTTCTTTTTCCACTGTTGTGTGCATTTAACCTAAATGGGACAGGAATCCCCCCCCAATCCGCTGACATAAACAGTGAGAGAACAGAGTGTGTGGGTGTGGGGGGGTGGTTCACATACAATAAAGGAGATCAGATTAGTAGGGATTCAAGTGTGGTCAAAGGGAACTTTTTTTTCCCTCTCCTCTCATCGTTTCCTTCCTTTCCTGTCTCTCTGCTCTTCCTGAGCAAACTCTTTCATCTGCAGGCAAACCTCAACAAACCCACCAACCAACACATAAACACACCACGAGAACCCGCCACTTAAAAGGGCAAAAATAACACAGAGCCAGTGACTGGGGGTCGTCAAGAGACATACGCGGGGGAAGGAGACAACTGGACAGCAGGACTGGCCTGCACTCATGAGTAGCTCCAACACGTGTGTGTGTGTGTGTGTGTGTGCGCGATTGGAGGGGTGAGCGTTTGGTATTTTTTTCTTTACCACTTTTGGATTCAGTGCTTATCGATCAGTCGTTCTTCGTACGTCGTGGCAGCTTCACCATCGTTCAGGCAGGGAGAGGAGGACAGGTGAGGACAGGTTGAGGGGGCCGGGGCAGGGGGACAGGAGGGGAGGAATGAACGGGACAGAGTGAGGCAAGCAGCTGCACACCAGGTGAGCCCCAGTGGCCACCCATATATATTTTTATACCTTTAGGACTTAACTGAACTTAGAATGTGGAAGAAACGCCGAAGCGATGTCTCTCGCAGGTCTGGCTTGGCAAGAGACCATGTTTCTGCTGAAAGAGGTGGAGTATCAGCACCTTATCTTCCTCTTCGGCGCTGCTCTTATCACCCTGGCGCTGATAGCATCACATTCTCTGTGTGGGAATTCATGTCGGGATGGGAGATTGTCACCATGCATGCAGCCTGGATGAAACCGACGCTCCCTGGGAAAGAAAGAAAATAAAAACAAAAACACACAAAACAAAAAATAAATAAAAACTGAGTCAACGTTTTATAACCCCCTTTTCTCGGTTTCTTGCACTTTCGGGAACTGGTTCTGTCCCGTGCATCTCTTTTATGATTATTCATTCATTATTCTGTGTTTTTCATTAGATAAGAGCTTAACCTATATATATTTTTATAAAAATAATAAGAAACTAAATAAATAGTACAATGCAATGGAGTCAGTGGGTCTCTGAGGCCTAACTGCACACATGCCCTGACACCGAAGGAATCACAAGCTGGCCGTATTTGCTATTGGTCTTGATATGTCTGCTTTATGCAACACCCTGCTCTGCCTGCTCTGAGGTTAAATAACGGGAGGGGCAGGTGCCCCCAGAGAGGGATCAGGGTCACTGGAGGTCATTGTCCCAGTGCTGTAATGCCATTAGTCTTATTACTGTTAGTTATCTTTGACTGGGGGCGTCGCTGTCCTGTGTCTAGTGGGGCCACATTGGGTTTCTGCATGTAGTTTCACGTAGTGTGTGTGAATGTGTGTTGCATGTTTCTTTGTCATTATGTGTCATTGTGTTGTATGTGAGTTGGATTGAGTCCAACATGTGCATGTGTATGTGAGTGTGTGTGTGGGTGAGTGAAAGTGTGTGTGCAAAAAAAACAAGTGTGAAAATTGCATTGCAGGAAATGACCTGAATAAAAGGACAGAAAAAAATATGAGTTTTTAAAACCCTGTAACCTGAGAAACAATATTATTAAAAGATTAGCTAAAGCTGCCAAAAAAAAAAAAACTTGTATATCCTCCAATTGACACACAGTTCAGTGCAAGGCAGTCACTTCGCCCAGGCCGTGCCTCTGCCCTTTCCCACTGCGCTGAGTTACACTAACGTGGGCCTGTATATTTATGTCTGCCCAGCGCTGTCTGGGGCTGCTCTCCCAGATCCCCTGATAAAGGGGCCCCCGTCTAGCACAGGGGTAGAACACACAGCTCGGGAACAGGGAACAGCAAGCGCTGCAGAAGGGCCAGCCAGGGCCACGGCCTCGGACCAGCAGCACTGCCACATTCCCAAGGGTGCGTGCAAACACTCTCGGACACTGACACACACTGACGCACTCTCTCACAATCTCATAACACTCTCTCCCTTTTACACTCATGCATGGACTGACTGATGAACTCCCACTGACTCACAATGACCCTCTCACTCACCCTCACTCCCACAATGACACCTGGGTTCTTTGAATCTGCATGTGCAAGTCCATGTGCACACACACACACAAACTACCCAGGTAGGTGAATGTGTTGCCCCCACATACAGCAGCTTACATTCAGTTTGCTCCTTGCGGGCATTGTGACGTAAGCTTCTACAAGTCTCATGACTCCCTTCTAACGTCCCTCTCAGCGGCGTTATCACCCGTTTCAAAGCGCTGCACCTGGAAGTTAGTGACAGGAAAAGCAACATGTGCAAGTTCCCCCGTGTGCAATGCAGCCTGTGGATGGGCCATAGATAGAGGAGGAGAAACACAGACACACATGTGGGTAAAAGGTCAAACAAGACCATGTTAAATGCAGAAGAATGCAGAGCAACGAAATACAGGATTCTGAGCATTGTGCATAGTCTCTGTCTCTTTCTGTTTTAGTCAGGGCCATGCACAGACATTTTGGGGGGCAGGGGCTCAAGCAAAAAAGGGGCACCCCAGCTGCTGACGAGGGAACTTGTTGAGTCTGAGGGAAAAAGGGCAGGGGCTCGAGCTCCCCCTGGGGTCTATCTGTGCACGTGCCTGGTTTTAGTCCTGCACTTAATTTGCCACTAGATCATCTCTCTCTCTCTCACACACAAACACTCACTGACACTGCCCTCTCTGCCCGAGCCCTGAGCTCTCCTCTTGTGACTCAGCGGTGCCCGTGACTGGACGTTTCTGCTAAAATCATTTCCAAATTCCTGTTGTAATCCAAAGCAGGCACATGAAGAATCTATTAGGGGGCCTTTTTCTTTTCCTCCCTCCTCTTGGCCGCTGCAGCTCCGGGACCTGCGCCAATTCCGCCTGCTGTACAATGGAATACACTTCAAAAAAACATCCTGGAAGAAAGAGAGAGGGGTGGAAAGAGGGGGAGAGCAAGAGCGCGAGAGAGATATCGAGAGAGACACAGAAAGCAAGAGACACACAAAGCATGATAGAGAGACTTAGTGAGACAGAGACAGAGACACAGATAGAGAAACTGGGAAATCTCTCTCTCTGCCAGAGGAATGAAGTATGAAGGGACTTGAAGGGAATTGAAGGGACACCACAAGAGTCCCCCCAGCATCCTGGGAGACATACCTGTTCACAGGTGGCTGACTCGCTCTCACCCTCTTCCCTCACTGCCGCTGATGATGTGTGTGTGCGCGCACTTGTGTGCATTTACACACGTGTGTACGTGTGTGTTCTTGCACCCATGGACACCACGAATACAATCTGAATTTTAGAAGCCGCCTGGGTTTTCCACTTGTGGCCTCCCGTCCTTGTTTCAGTGCTTATCTTAAAAGTAGTCTGCATTGGGGTCACTGTGAATCCCACTGAGGGCTTGTGAAGCCAATGGATCTCTAATCCCCCGATCCCACTGCTGGAGCCCGGCCCCCACCAGCCAGTGTACGTGGCGTAAGGAACACCAGATGCCTGATTGTGCTGTGTGGGCTGCTGCTGAAAGGAAATTGTAGTGTGGATCATAATCGGAGAACCCCCCCACCCCAGGTACTCTACAGAAGTGCTTCTCCACAGACACACTCTTTAGGCCTGAGAGAGACACACTAACCCTCAGGGGATAGATACATCTTCCCTCCTGGACGCAGGATGTCCCGAGGTGCTGGTGTGCAGGGTGGTGAAAAAGACATAAAAAGCCAATTGTAGTTTCACTGTGCAAATACTGCACAACCCCAACGGAGGACAAACCAAATGCCATAACTGAAAAACTGGATTTCTCCTGGTTGTAAAGAGTGGAGTGAGAAAACCTAGAGATACAGGTCTGTGTCGACACAACCAGCACAGGCTTTGCATGGGTTTGTGGCTCTATAACCAACTTCTCTGGTACACCAGTCATAATGGAGAAGTCACTGTGGGAATCTTCGGGTGAGAAGTGGTGAGAGTTATAAAATCTCAAAGAGCCCGCACGTACTACACTACACACTATCCTGTGACCAATGTATCTGCAAAAGCCACAGACAGCTTACTATATAGGGAAACATGGGTTTTCTACAAGAACACCATGTCAAAAGCTCAAGCATGGTGAACATCCTGGCACTTTGGACATTCCTAGCTGGAATTGGATGTACTTATTTATAAGGCACAGACTGTTTTCCGAACTGGGAGTCTCGGTCTGAACTAGGAATTCAGTGACATCAGGTGCAACTCTGGGGGGACCGTCTGCTACAGTACAATACAGAGAGTGGGACACTTCTGTCGAAGCAAATACATCCCACACCTGCTCTAAATTTTGTGCTTTCACATTAACACAGCATTACTAATGTGTGCATGCGCACGCACACACACACACACACACACTCTCCGCTTGTCCTGACCTCGGGGGCTTACTCCAGAAACAGCCCGCTGAGCTCTTTAAAAGGGGGTTAACAGAACAGTACTAGGCCCCATCCCCAAGACCCTCCACTTCAAAATGCAAGATGCTGCAAAGATGCCCACCCAGAAAAACAGCAACCAGGAATTGGGGGTGGGGGGGGGGTTAAGCAAGGCTTGTAAGCACAGACACACAAGACACACACACTCAGGACCCAGAGCAGCACAGACAACAATACCCCAAAACAATCTCTGACACACTGAGGTGTGCAAACGAAGTTGCGTACTTTCCTTGCCTTTTCCAAAAGGGTGTGTGTGTGTGTGTGGGGGGGGGGGGGGGTATATACAAGAAAGTATGCATGCCAGCAATGTACATGAGGTGCAGATCAATGTGAACAATGTACTACAAGAAGGAAGATCGCACACTCAAGATACAATCCCAATTGTTAGATTAGTGGGGATTATAAATGATCTATTTGTTTGTTTGCTATTTTGTACTGTGGTTGTGGATGTATGACCTTTATGACTTTCCTGCCATTTGCATAAATTAGACTCGCGGTAGATGATCAAGTTCCCTCCCGTTTCGAACTATAAGAGAACAAACCAAGCAACACCGCACATCTCATCATATCCCCTGAAACCCACCACCCACACCCTTCCTCCCCTCCCCCTGCTCTGGGCCTCCCTGTTTGAATATAACTCCTCCATCGCCCCTCCAGCCCTTTCTGCGAGGGGGTGACAGGGGTCTGGAGAGTTACAAAGAGAGCTGAAAGAATGGAGAGACCCAAGAGAGGGTGTTAAGCAAAGGGATCGTAGGAGTGGGGGGGGAAGGTGAGGGTTCCCATCACAGAACTTGATCTGTGAAAGCCCTTCCATTCCAGTACATTCCTGCACCCCCCTCCCTCCCTCCCTCATTGTTTTCTCAGCTCTCTCAGATGCTATAGATGCTGTTTAAAATAATACAATCAGAGAACAGGGGGGCGCTGGGGGGTGGTTCTGAAACAAAAGCTGCAGGAAACCAGAGTTTTAAGGCTTTTTTGTATTTTTTTTCTCCACATGTAAAAGGTTTAATGATTCTTTACTGACTTGTACACAAACGTACAACAATACAGCATACATTTCATTTCCACCATTGATCACAGTGTTACAACATTCAAAAATAAAACTTAAACTTAAAATAAAAACAATAACAACAATAACAACAAAATAACATGATGGAACATCCATATCACAAAACTGGCTTTATTTTTCTTATCCAAACCAAGCTGTTGGCATTTTCTTATGTCTCTTGTTTGCTGATAAAGCAAAAAAAAAAAAAAAAAAAAAAAAAACGTCGACAGAACTTGGTCCAAAACACCAACTCGGCACTTTTTACTCATTTAAAACTATTTATTATTTTACTTTTATGTCATAAATGTTATGACATTGTCAAGTAAAACTCCAAACAACCACGCATCGTGCAACATTTCGTTACAATGATTTTACCATCACATGTATTGTTCCCCTTTCAAAACAACAGGAGGACAGCACTTCAGAAAAAAGTGCTGCAAACTTTTCCCCCCCGAATTTCTCTCTTTCATATATACACCCGATCACAGAAATACAACAGTCTTTGCAAACATTACGTTTCACAAAGCAACACGCTAATACAAAAGAATATAACCTGGAGCTTTTTTATACAATAGTATTTTGCTGTTTTTTCTTTTTTTTTCTATTTAGAAAAAATTAAAAGTTGGTATAAAACCAACAATAAAAAAACGAAGTCATCAGTGCAATGTTAAAAATATATATAAAGAAAAAAAAAATCTCAAGTTTAAAACAAGCGATGCATATATATAATTTGTTTTTAGCCAAACCCAATCCAATCCTTATTGTTACTGTATCGCTTTCCATTCATACAAGGCGCAAGAAGCATCCAACGACACAGGGGGGGCGCAGAGACACTCAGTGGGGATAAATCCAAAATTTGACCAACCCTAATGGCAAATTACTAACCCATACTCGGTGACAATGTTTGTCAGAGCCTCTATTCTTCTCTTACGCATAAAAAAGTGCCACAAAGTAATGAGTTATAATGTAGAATTGCGGGCTGGTTCAAAGTTTTGATTTAACTCCATCAGCACAAAATAGACTGGGGTATACAATGCAGATACGGGGAAGGGGGGTATAAAACGTATGACATTTAAAAAAAAGCACACAGAGGGATCATACAGACACAATGTATGAAAACACAATGTACACAAACAGGCGCACTGAGTGAACCGGGGAAACCTAATAACGCTCCCCACACGTGAAAGAGTAGCGTACTAAAGGTATACAGGGTCAAAACAGTATTTTTCTATATATGCTTTAGGATACTATTTTGATCAAAGTATACATTTGGTATTACTACTCTTTAACAAAGGTAGAAACAGATTATCATGTTTCTTCCGCTGGCCTTTAATTGTATGCAGACACAATTCACACACACACACACGCACACAAACATTAATTATATATAAAAAGCAGCATTGCAAATATGTTTTACTAGTTGCCAGGACTTCAGAATGCAGCAAAATATCATCCATCTTTCTTTTCCTCCTGGAGCGCCACTCTGCATTGAGAGGTGGGCCGGGACACAAGGGAGGAAGAATCCCTCGTGTTTCTGTATTTAAACACCATTAATTATTATTATTATAATAAAAATAACAGTTTAAAAGTCCTGCTCAGTAGTAAGTCATCGTTGGCCTCAGCTCCTGCACGATTCCAAAAAACAGCCACGGGGGGGCGCGAAAGGATCCGCTTTTTTGTGCAACAAGATCTCCCTGCCTTTTCATGCATTGTATTTTACTTTTTTATAATTACAAAAAAGAAAGAAAAAAATAGGAAAAAAAAAGAAACAAACAAAAAAAGTTAAGTTGCAACGCTAGCGTTTGCACAATTTTCAGAAAAATTAAATCAAAACTATTCAATGTGTGTTTGCCCGACATTAGAGTTTGGTTGTGTGGTTATGAGAGAAGAAACTGTCCAAAGTGAAGGTTTCTGCAAAAGATCAAATACTCTTGGGAAGGTGGAGGCTGGGGGTTTCCAGCTCTCTAGTGTTACCCCTGATCACTGATCATTTTGGCTTAATGTTGAAATCTCCAAATGGCCTGGTGCATGTGTAGGGTTTGCTCACAGAGACGGCCCTGCCGCAGGACTCTGCGCTCAGCTTTGCTCCATCTTTCTCTGGGACAAGATTCACTCAATCCGTTTGATCTCTTGCAAAAACCGCGAATACTGTACAGTCGAGGTAGTTGGAAAAAAAAGCAAAATAATAATAATAAAAAAACGTACAGTAGGAAGGAGTGTTGTTCATAAAGATAGAAGTAGTTACAGAATATTTTTACGCGTGTATAGTGTGGGGCTACCACAGTGGTCTGGTCTTAACCAGTCCCAAGCAGCTTTCACTTAATTAAAAAAAAAAACATTTATTAAAACCTATATAGATTAAAAACAGAATAATAATAATAATAATAGTAATAATAATCATAGCAACATAATTAAAAACTGTATGTTCTCAATGTACCTTCATAAATAAGACCTAGCCAGAATTCACATTTAGGACTAGGATGTTGATAAAATACTGAAAGGAGATTTCAGAGACTTTCCAATAGACTTTGCGTTTGTTGTTCCTGTCATTTGCGCACAATGCGAGAACAAATCACGGGCGTGGATTAACAAACCGAGCCAGGAGATTTTACAAACTGGCTTAACATATTTTTCTTTTTTTGTTTGTTTTTTCTTCTTTTTAAGTTTTTATACAAATGCGACCTGTTGACAGGGTGAGTTGGCAGGTAATTGCGTTATTGTACTTTTCTAATTTACCTTTTAACACAAAACCACGCAAAGCTATTCTGTACAGTACTTATCCAGGTGAAACGGCACGGTGGGGGGTTCTCTCTTTCATCTTTTGAAATCCATGTTACAATCACACAACCATTAAAAACAAAAAAAAAGACACTTGGGATTTTTTAATGCCGCTTTTTAAAATAGATCAAAAGAGCTATATTAAAAAGGTAGAATTTTATAACAAACCCATATAGGTTTAAAAATATAACGCTTCCAATTGATATAGAAAATCCAGATGGACGAGATTCTCGTGTTTACAGGCTTTTTCTAAAAAAATATATATAAAAAAAAGAAAAAACCGTTAAAAAGGAGCATGACATCCAATCTGCATATATAAAAGGTATAAGTTAACACGATGGGGCGCAGACCTGCCCGGAGCAAAACGCGCGTCTCACCGCCAGTCGGTGTCCGACTGTGCGTCACCACCGCGGGGCCGATGACCGGCACAGTCCTGGCAAAAAATGGTCGAGTACCAAACGCACATTTACATGCGCTCCATTTTTTAGGACAGATTTCAACAGTTTGCGAGGTTGGTGTTGCAGACATATACCTGACAAACCTCAATGCGACCTGCGGGAAAACAACCCACTTCTTGCAGGTTGGCGTTGCGTGTATTTTTACGCATGCACGCATGTATGTGTATGTGTGTATTTTCGTCTGGTTGTATGTGAATGTATGTATAGGTACATGCATGAAGACATTTAACCGTGAACCCGACTGCAGTGAGACGCGTATTTTACACAGGCGCTCTGGCGGTCGTGTGACCCTTGGGAAAGCCTAAGTGAAGAAGGGACGCGGATCACCGTGCGCCGGAGGAGTACTTGGCCTTGGTGATGAGGTATAGCACGATGTCCTGGTGTCCACCGAAAGCGGCGATGTGCAGGGCGCTCCAGCCGTCCCTGTTGGCCAGCCGGATGTCGGCCCCGAACTTCACCAGCAGTTTGACCAGCTCCAGGTTGCCGTCGATGACGGACTGGTGCAGCGCCGTCTGGCCCTCGGGCCCGAACGAGTTGACGTTGAACTCGCAGTTCGTCATGTTCTGCAGCAGCGAGTGCAGCTCCTTGGTGTTGCCCTTCTTCACCGCCTCCTGGAAGACCCTCTGCGGCGCGGAGCAGGGGGAGATCTCAGCCTGGCTCATGGCTTCTGCTCTTATTTTTTCGTTGCTGTATTTTTAAAGTGGAAGGCAGATCCTTTTTCTGGTGTGGCTGGATTCTGAGCTGGATGCGCTACAAGAGGTATCAAATCCCCCCCAACAGTTTTTCTAAAGCAAAGCTCTTTACACACACACACACACACACAGATATATAGATGTTAAATCCCGAGAAGGATAGACATTTAAGATACGCGCTCGGTGTGCAAGAAAAAGTAGTCAATGGCTGTAAAAAAATATCCGCAGATTGGAAAGTGTACTTGTTGGATGTTGCTTTGTATTATAGTCGCTCCAAGCCGGTCCCTCTCACCTTGAGCCCCGGCCTCTGGGTTCCTCTGTGGTTGTAGCAGCAGTGGGTTATTGCCAAGCAGATTTCAACCCTTTTAAGTGCCCTTTTCCTCTCTTTGCGCTTTATCGAGGGATTGAAAGTGTCTCAGAACAATTACACAACAACAACAGAAAGGCAGTAATCTCCAAATGGTGTTGAGCCGCACGCCAAAACCCAGTGGCTCAGTCTGTCTTCTCTTTAGTGATATTTACCTCCTTTCTCTCTCTCTCTCTCTCTCACTCTCTCTCTTTCTCTCTCTCTCTGTGCCTTAGCGGTTCCTTTCCTGGATCCCCCCCTAGCAGCCTGTTCGTGTTATGGCATCTGGGTGGCTGTGGGAATCAGAAAGCCAGAAGTTAGTACAGTTAGAGCCGTGCACAGGCTAAATCACATGCAAATAATAAGAAGAACAATAATAACTGCAACAATAATCATAGTATTATATATTTTGGAAAGAGCTGCACACTGATTTCGTTTTTGTTTTTAACTACAATAAATAAGAGCGGGATATCCCAATGCATTTCAGCTGGAATGTCCTTACACTTGCCTGTGGAGCAGAGGCAGGTCTGTCGGTCGTGTAATCCGCCGGTGGCCCCGCAGTCGAGCTCGCTGTGCGCAGTCCGTCTCTGTGGCCCGGCGGCGCTGAGGGCCTTTTTTTACAAGCGCCTGATTTGCATAACAACGGAACCCCTAAACCGAACGCCTGTGTGAAAGGGGCGTGGCTACGCGTGAGGGGGCGGGGTCCGAGCGCTGTGATAGGCGGTTGGCGCGTTCGGGCGGGGGGAGGGGCGGGGCCACGGAGCACGCCGGCGCTGCGCGGAGGGGGCGTGGCTTCGTCTCCCTTAGAAGAGGCGAAAGGGGCGGGGTTTATGGTGATCACTTCGCATTTCACACCCCAGGGACCGTCTGCCTAGAGTGTGAATTCAATCGCCACGCAAAACAAAAAGCAGCAGCGTTAGAAAAGAAACTTCACACATGACACACAGGATGCGCCAGCTTATGAATACAATTCCTTTAAGCTTCTGTCATCCGCTACCTTATATAAAAAGGAGTTGATACATCAAAGTAGGCACGATCCGTTGGTGGGCATCCTTCCTCATATGTGCACACAGCTGCTTTGTAATAGCTCATTTTTTAGTTACATGATTTAACTGCAGCCTCCATATGTCGCATCTTGTGAGATACATTGAGCTCTCCACTTGAGTTCCAGGCAGCGCAAATGCACGCAGGCGCCCGATCCGGCTCTGCGATAGTGCAGATCTACTGTGCAGACGGATTGCCGGTTTGCAAGGGACCCCACGCATGTTTTAGTCGCAGTGGAAATCTTAAAACCCTGAGCTTTATTTAAAAAAAAAAAAAAAAGTGTTATGAAGAATACCCCCTTTTGACAAACAGGGGGCACAAGCGGACAAGATGGGGGTTCAATACGCAACGCTAGCCATCAGGATTCGCCACACAGCTGGCATACATGGAAGCACGCACAGCCAGAATCCCTTTTTGGATCCCAGTGGTTTATAGTGTCATTTTGTTTCATTTGATCGACTTTAAAGATATATTTGTATCCACATAAAATTGCCCCCGCGTCTGCACAGCTCTCACTGTGTGCGTATCACGCTATTCCTCATTACCAATTATTTAATAAACGCATTAGACGCAATTGAAATGTAGGTCAGAAACTGCAGCCAGCTCCAGCACATCATAGTCGAATGGGGGGGAAAGTCTCAAACCTGCAACAAGAATATGTTACGTGGTGTTACAGAACCATGACAAAGTGACGGATATTCTGGAGAGAATTATATACATCTGATATCATCTTTTTATAGCGAATTCATATAAGGCTTTAACTATTGGTTATAAGGCTGGGGGGCGACGTGAAAGGAACTACTGCTAAAACGCCAGGAATGCCCAATTAGGAGCATATATTTGCATTTAACTGAATAAAAAATAACTTTGAATGCCTCCAGACAAAAGCTTGCTATGCAGTATGTATTGGCTGTCATGTAGGGGCAAGTGGAGGATGACTGTCAGTTTTTTTTTTTTAATTGACACATCAATATAATAAATGTAAATATGAATCTGTAATATGCGTCACGGTGAAGACACCACCAAACCAGGGGAGGCCGAGCAATAGCATATAGGTGGTGCAAAACTCACTTATTAAATTGATGCACAAAGCGATCCTGTAGCCAATACTTAATTAAGCGTCAGTCTGAACCAGCAGGAGGGTGGTTTACTGATAAAATCAACTTCGCCTCCTTACGTATCAGAAAAACAAAGAAATAATAATTAAAATAAACGTCTAGCGGCACACGCTTTGCACATATCTGTCAAGCAGCAAATGAGATGTACCGTGCTGAGAGAAACTCTTGTGAGAAAAAAATGTAATGACGAGATAAAGATCTGTACCTGGGTTCCAGATGAAACCCACAGTCTGCAGCAGGACACTGAGATACAGCAGATTGCAATGGGCCGCCAAATCTGTGGCAACCGTTAAAAGCAGGCTTGTACAGCAGAACAGGACTGGACGATCAATCAGAGGGGGGAATAAACAATTAACACATATGAATTGGAGTAAATGTTAAAAATAATAATTAGAAAGTGGCTGATTAGTGCAGGGCGACAGACGCAGCTGGGTGGATCTGCTACCAACACCCTAATGACCAAGAAGAGCTTTATATCGTCTACTTTCTCAGGTGTACAGTGTGATTTGATGACTGAACGATTTATAATAATATAAAAGTTTAGTTTGTTTTTGTTCAAATTATTGAGTCACTCAGCCGTTTCTATGATCTTTATCTTATTGTGGTTACTGGTTTGACTGCAGTGTGTTTTCCTGGTGTAAGTCTCAGCCAGGCCGTCATGGTCACGCAGAAACTCTTCTCAGTTCATTGTTCTGGTTAAATAGGATGCATCCATGTGTGTGTGTGTGTGTGTGTGTGTGTGTGTGTGTGTGTCTGTGTCTCTGTGTCTGTGTGTGAGTGAGTGTCTGTGTGTGTGAGTGTATGTCTCTGTGTGTGTCTGTGTGTGTGTGTGTGTCTGTGTGTGAGTGAGTGTCTGTGTGTGTGAGTGAGTGTCTCTGTGTGTGTCTGTGTGTGTGAGTGTATGTCTCTGTGTGTGTGTGTGTGTGAGTGTATGTCTGTGTGTGTGTCTGTGTGTGAGTGTCTGTGTGTGTGTGAGTGTATGTCTCTGTGTGTGAGTGTATGTCTCTCTGTGTGTGTGTGTCTGTGTGTGAGTGTATGTCTGTGTGTGTGTCTGTGTGTGTGAGTGAGTGTCTCTGTGTGTCTGTGTGTGAGTGTATGTCTGTGTGTGTGTCTGTGTGTGTGAGTGTATGTCTGTGTGTGTGTGTCTGTGTGTGTGAGTGTATGTCTGTGTGTGTGTGTGTGTCTGTGTGTGTGAGTGTATGTCTCTCTGTGTGTCTGTGTGTGTGTGTGTGTGTGTGTGTGAGTGTCTGTGTGTGTGAGTGTATGTCTGTGTGTGTGTGTGTGTGTGTGAGTGTATGTCTCTCTGTGTGTGTGTGTGTGTGAGTGTATGTCTCTGTGTGTGTGTGTGTGTGTGAGTGTATGTCTCTCTGTGTGTGTGTGTGTGTCTGTGTGTGAGTGAGTGTCTGTGTGTGTGTCTCTCTGTGTGTGTGTGTGTGTGTCTGTGTGTGAGTGTCTGTGTGTGTGAGTGTATGTCTCTCTGTGTGTCTGTGTGTGTGAGTGTATGTCTCTCTGTGTGTGTGTGTGTGTCTGTGTGTGAGTGAGTGTCTGTGTGTGTGAGTGTATGTCTCTGTGTGCGTCTGTGTGTGAGTGTATGTCTCTCTGTGTGTGTGTGTGTGTCTGTGTGTGAGTGAGTGTCTGTGTGTGTGAGTGTATGTCTCTGTGTGCGTCTGTGTGTGAGTGTATGTCTCTCTGTGTGTCTGTGTGTGTGTGAGTGTATGTCTGTGTGTGTGTGTGTCTGTGTGTGTGAGTGAGTGTCTGTGTGTGAGTGTATGTCTCTCTGTGTGTGTGTGTGTGTGTGAGTGTATGTCTGTGTGTGTGTGTGAGTGTCTGTGTGTGTGTGTCTGTGTGTGTGAGTGAGTGTCTGTGTGTGAGTGTATGTCTCTGTGTGTGTGTGTGTGTGTGTGTGTCTGTGTGTGAGTGAGTGTCTGTGTGTGTGAGTGTATGTCTCTGTGTGTGTCTGTGTGAGTGTATGTCTCTCTGTGTGTCTGTGTGTGTGTGAGTGTATGTCTGTGTGTGAGTGTCTGTGTGTGTGTGTCTGTGTGTGTGAGTGAGTGTCTGTGTGTGAGTGTATGTCTGTGTGTGTGTGTGTGTGTGTGTGAGTGTATGTCTGTGTGTGTGTGTGTGTGTGTGTGTGTGAGTGTATGTCTGTGTGTGTGTGTGTGTGTGTCTGTGTGTGTGAGTGTATGTCTGTGTGTGTGTGTGTGTGTGTGTGTGTGTGTGTGTGTGTGTGTGTGTGTGTGCGCGTGCGCGAGGCCGGGGCGCGTGGGGAGCCGATGCTGATGCTGATGCTGATGCTGGTGCTGGTGCTGATGCTGGTGCTGATGCTGGTGCTGATGCTGGTGCGTGCTGTCTTGCGTTGTTTTGATCCGAGAAGCTATACCAAAAAAAAAAAACAATAACAAAAAAAACGAAATAACGACTGAATACCATTTGCTCCGTTTGGTGCTTTATAAGCTCTCTCAGGCATAGGAAACCAAATGCAGCAAAAGTCCCGTCCCCCCGCCCCTTTCTGGTTTTGACACTTGCGGTTTGATTATTTGTTTTATTCTGTTTCAACTGATGCTATCTGGTGTAGAAATTCACACGGTGCATAAACTCACAGAGCTTCTGTGAAAACATTTTTTAAAGCACAAAATACATCCACACACACGTACACACAAACGCCGGAAGCCTTGCCTTTAAACTTAAGACTAATACTC
Source organism: Amia ocellicauda (assembly GCF_036373705.1). Taxonomy (NCBI): domain Eukaryota; kingdom Metazoa; phylum Chordata; class Actinopteri; order Amiiformes; family Amiidae; genus Amia; species Amia ocellicauda. The sequence goes on along the minus strand of NC_089858.1, from coordinate 13,102,724 downwards.
CCGGATCAACACAGGGACGCGGTGAAGTGGTGCTGTTTCTGCACCAGTAATGGCCAACTGCAGCCACGCGTGTTGCGTTTCCCTGCTTTCATCACAACCCCGGGACAAAAACCCCACAGTGTGCACCCAATAGTGTCTCTGGACATCTGTGTTCCATCTTGATTAATAATTATGATTAAATTGACGTTAACACTGAAAGGCGACCAGGCACAATACACACACAGGGAACAGTAGAACTGCACACGGTGTGAATGTCATACAGAGAAAAACGCACACAAACCGCAGCAACAGCAGCCGTGGATTGCGAGCGCGCATATTAACCGAGCGCGATGCTCGGATCTGAATTTGCGCGCTTCACACTGCAGGCTAGCAAACCCGAAGACGCAGTTCACCTTCCTCGCAACTTGTCTGCCACTTTATATAAGAAGTTGCACAGCAAAACTTTGGCGATGGTCCCTTAGTGCCCGAGACCGCAGGAATGTTGTTTGGAAGCAGAATGCAGTCATTGTGCACGTTATGTCTCACTTCTAGTTGTTTCAGCAAGCGCTATCCTTGCGTTTTAACACTGCCATTAATAAACAGCACAAGGTATATTTGTATAGCTACAATGCAAAATGTTTTTATGAGCTGAAATAAGTTTTTGACCACCCCTATATATATAAATGTGAAGACTTTCGTCTACATGCTGTGTACAGTGGTTGAAACAGAAATATGAAAAGTTATGAGAAAGAAGAAGCCGAATCAGTGGCAAACATGCAGTAAACCACGTCATGCATTTATACGTAATTATTAACATTTCTGCGTCATTCGCATTTATCTGCACAGGTAGGTGAATGTGTTGCCCCCACATACAGCAGCTTATTACATTCAGTTTGCTCCTTGCGGGCATTGTGACGTAAGCTTCTACAAGTCTCATGACTCCCTTCTAACGTCCCTCTCAGCGGCGTTATCACCCGTTTCAAAGCGCTGCACCTGGAAGTTAGTGACAGGAAAAGCAACATGTGCAAGTTCCCCCGTGTGCAATGCAGCCTGTGGATGGGCCATAGATAGAGGAGGAGAAACACAGACACACATGTGGGTAAAAGGTCAAACAAGACCATGTTAAATGCAGAAGAATGCAGAGCAACGAAATACAGGATTCTGAGCATTGTGCATAGTCTCTTTCCGTTTTAGTCCTGCCCTTAATTTGCCATGTTACTGTCATCTCTCTCTCACACACACAAGCGGCAGACAGTGTGAAGAGAAGTGATTTGGCGCCCAATGCGCACAGACACTCACAGCGAAGCATGGGCTGGGGGCGGGGCGCTCCGTGTAACGGGAGTGACGTCACTACGTGGCGGGGCGGGGCTTCGACAGGCAATTCAGGACCACGTGTGCGGAGAGCGTGGGAAAGAGGCGAGCTTTTCTTCCCAGCGGAGAGCAGACAGAGCCGGAGAGGGGGATCAAATAACGTGGCTGCAGCGAAGAAAAAAGAAAAAATCTCAAGGCTGTTAGGCTGCAGAAGGGAAAAAAGGACAAGGTGCCGAGGTTATTTAAAGCAGCACACAAACACGCGAATTAAAAACAATATAGATAATGTGTATATATACACAGAGAGATATGCAGAACTATTAGACATTTTCTATAATTGTAGCCGCCAGCAAACGTTTAAAATGGTCCTGCTGAGGGCGGGAGGGGAAACGCGGCCCTGGCGATAAACAGGTTACATGTTTAAACAGTGTTGCGCCTTGCCCATTGCATGCACAGCGGCTCACTTCTGTATCGGATTGTACATTGAAATGTGTCCAACGCCCGAGTTTACGTGTCCATTATTGTTCTCCCTGACTCCTGTTTATTCAACAGAACAGATACCAAACCACCTTTCCCAGACCCACATCATTGTATGGCTATTTTAATTTAGGAATCATTATTTTACCAACTACGCCTCTATGTATCTCACAATATGAATTATCAGTTATAGAGCTGTCATGAGGTTTTTAACACTATTGTACACTGGCGGCTGGCGACCCACTTTGAAAGCAGTATAACTCATGTTTTTTTTACAAAACAAAAGCACATAATTATTAATTAAAATTAAAATGATAACTGATTTACCCTGCTATCGCCCAGAGCTCCCTCTCCTTCGCTACCCTAAATTGTACCCTAAATCTGTGAAGGCGCTCCCTGGCCCAACCTTCATGAACAATCCCACAATCCAGTTCCCCCATTAGACTCACAATTTAAAAACCTTGATAGAAATGTTCATGTTAGTTTCCTGCCTAAAGAAGCAAAGGGAGACATAGGGAGGCTCAGATGTGGCTCTATCATGGATCTCTGCTTTGGATTTGATCCACTACATACATTTGATACATCACTACCTTCACTCCCCCACTGGGCAAAACAACAACGGAACATCTTTCAACTCTAACACCCAAAATCTATCCTTACAATGATGATCATCATAACAATAAGAATAATCATACCTGGCAGTTAAAACAATAATAAACAGTTCATAAATCCATGAAACCAGTGTTTCAAAAAATTTATAGATTTACAGCTTAAAATATATAAAACATTTCAGTTACAGTATTGGTGAACTTTCTCCAGGGTAAAGCACTACAAGCATGTAAACAGAATTATGAAACAACCTTGTTTACATCGGATACAATAACCGAAAAAAGTCCTATTAGATTGTAATAAAGATAGTAATAATAATCAAAATATTAATTAAAAAATAAACGCAGATGAGGTCAGGTCTTGTCTCACTGTGCCCACGGCTGCTCCCCTTCTCCGCCTCCCTGATGCGCACGGCTGTGCCCACTGTGTCAGACCTGCCCACCGCTCTCAGAGTGAGTGACTGCAGAGTATCGGATGCAGTCCTTGCACAGTGGACAAAGGCATGCTGGGCTATGCCTCACCACTTGCTGCAGAATAATGTGCTGTAACTTTCTCTTTTCTGCGTCTATTCTGTTGGGGGGGGGGCAGGGACAGTGTGAGTGGATGTGTGGTGCTGCGTGGGTGAGCTTCAGTGAGTGGGTGTGGTGGGGTAGAGGGCTCATGGGTCCTCAACTTTCAGCACTTCCCGAAACTGCGTCACCACCCGCTCGAAGTGCGAGCCTTCCCAGAACACCTTTCCACAGCCAGTGCAGACGTAGAACAGCTCCACCTTGCACAGGAGGCCAGGAGGGATAGTGTGCAGCTGGAGAGACGCGCCGCTGGGGAAGGCCAGGGTCTGGGGGTCCATGTCAGATACTGGTGCCCAGCGACATTGTGGGCCATAGCCAGGGATGTGCTGGTGGCCATCTTCTCTCTCTCCCACTCCCACACCCTCCCTCTCTCCACCCTTCTCCGAGTTGCACTGCTGAGTGGGTATCAGACCTGTAAAGAGAAGACAGACATACATGCTCACTCACTGAAACGCACACCAAGCGCACCGCGTTGTCACCTAACCCAGGTGAGGACAGGAATGTGGACTGGCCCCAGGGAGGGAGGGAGGGAGGGGGGGGAAGGGAGAAAGAGAGGCAGAGAGGAAGGGAGAGAGATTGGGAGAGGGGGAAGGAGGTGGAAGAGCTGGGCCAGTCACTGCCTGACCGCCTTGCCTTTCTCAAGCACCCTGCAACACTACCCTGCCCTCCAGCACTATCGATCTATACCCCATCCCTCTCTCTCTGGCTCCGTCTGTCAAACCCTGTATGTTCCACTGCCCCCTGTGGCCCTCTGCACCCTTTCCTACACCTTCAAAACCGCCCCTCACTTCTCCGAAGTCACAGAATCCCAGCAGAGCACCTGATCTCATACCCACTGCGATACAAACAGGTCAGCTACAAATGCAGAGAGCACCCTACTCCAGGCTACAGCTCTTCTACAGAAAGACAGGAAGAGAAAGAAAAAATAAACCAAATCTCTACCTCTACTCCAGTAGTTAAACCCTCACTCCTTCTCAGACTTAACTGGGGAGCGTTCAGGTTACAATCTGTCCCTCTCTCTACCACCCTCACTCCCCGACACCTTTTTCCTATTCTCCTCTTCCTCTCCTTCTCAGCATGTGCCTCCTCCTCCTCTTTCTCTCTACTTCCACTCTCCATCTCTTTCATAATTCTTGACTCACCCTCTCTTTGCCTGCCTGCCTGCCCTCCCTCACCTCTCTCTCTTTGGAGAATTCTTTTCATGGTCTGTCAACATTCCTGTGGTAGGATTTTATTTATTTTTTAAGGTGTCTAACACAAGCCATAAGTCTTGCTGGCAAAGACCCTTGCTGACAGCCCCTCTTCATAACATGTTGTTTATTTAATTTTTTTAGGATCAACTAAGATGAATTTGCGGAATGAAAAAACGAAACAAAAAACAGAACATGATTTCAAATATTTCAGCCAACTCTCTCTTCCTCTCTGAGCTCTGTGAAATTAGTAATGTGAAGGTCTGGAGGACTGACTTTCAGTATGATATCTATCTTCAGAGGACACACACACACTTGCAACAAAGTTCACTGCTGTCCATTTGCAGGCCCATTTTGCAGTCTCATGCATATACTATGCATCCCTTGTTCCTCAATGACAGTCTCTGTGCTTTACCTCACTGCACTTGTCTGAACATTACTCTGCTTCTACCACAACCATGTGAATTAATGTTTTATTTGTGAGAAATGCGCACGCACATGTATGTACTCACATACTCATATTCAGATAGAGACTACCAATACACACGCATACAGGCACACACACACACACATACCATACACACTGCTGATCCCTGGACAAACACAGGACTGCTTATCTGTGTGGGAGAGAGAGTGATGGCCACAGAAAGACTGACAGGACTCTGGGATTCCCACAGTCATGTGATTTGGAGGAATGCAGTGTGTGAGAGAGAAAGACAGAGAGGGAGCAAGAGATAGGAACAGAGAGAGAGAGAGAGAGAGAGAGAGAGAGATACTGCTGTCTTAAAGGCTGCCACACTTACCCAACAGAGAGAGAGAAAGACAGAGATAACAGGCTGAGATCAGTGTCATTGTTCCCTCTGACTTTTTCACTACTCTTTCGTCTCACCAATTATGCTGGGGATCTATGCAGACACAGATATCATGTGTGTGCGTGTGTCAGAGCACTTAAGAACATAAAAACATAATTAAGTTTACAAATGAGAGGAGGCCATTCGACCCATTGTGCTCGTTTGGTGTCCATTAATAACTAAGTGATCCAAGGATCCTATCCAGTCTGATTTTAAATGTTTCCAAATTTTCAGGTTCAACCTGAAGCCCAATTTCCATTTGTGTCCCCGGGTCCGTGTGTCTCTGCTGATCTGGAAAAGCTCCTCTGGTTTGATGTGGTTGATGCCTTTCATTATGTTGAAGACTTGGATCAAGTCCCCACGTAGTCTCCTCTGTTCCAGGACTTCTCTCAGTAGGACTTTCCCTTCAGACCTGGAATAAGTCTGGTTGCTCTCCTCTGAACTGCCTCTAGAGCAGCGATATCTTTCTTGAAGTGTGGAGCCCAGAACTGTACACTTGTGGAAGCTGTTGCCCTCTCTCCAAACCATGGTGGCAGTTGATGATGTCGTTAGTTTTTGTGCTGGTGGGCTAATGCCTTATGCAAGATTACCCTGGGAAATTTACCACAGGACGTTTGCACTTTAATCACATTTTGACCAGGTTGTACTGAAGTTTTAAAGCAGTATTCTGTATTTTACAAAAATCCTGTGGTGCATTTACCAGGGTTAACAGAGGACGAATGATGACAAATTAAATCAGTGGTGTGGTGCTTTTCACTGCTGCGCTGGTATGGAGCATGCAGGAAGAGCTCTATCGGTGCAATAGGTGCTGCCCAGGGAGCGATGAGTATGACAGCAGTGCAGGCCCTCTGGCCCCCCTGGAGCAGGCCGCACCGCTCAGTCTGACCTGCATCCTCTGGGAAACAGACGGCAGCATTCCGCAGCGCCCCATTCTAGAGCTCTCCAGTGTTCTGAGAGGTGAAAGGTCAGGGCAGGCCAGTCAGTGGTCCGTGTCCAGGGTATATCCCCTCGGTAATGGGTGTGTGTTAGAAGCTGGGATTGTAACAGTAAACACAGGGACCTTTTTCTATCTCGTTTCCCCTTCTGTTTCATGTGGCATTGTGGCTTCTGCTGCACTAGCCAGATTGGGTTTCTCTCTCCCAGGCTGCAGTGGGGCAGCCAGACTTTCTCACGGGGTTGATGTGGGGTGGAGGGGCGACCCGAGTCAAGATATAGCCCAGACTCTTTCTTTCTCTCTCTCTCAGGGTCAGGCCTGTGAGAAAGTATTTGAGAAACAGGTGACAGAACCTTAACTAGAGACCTCGGATTAACCCTTTCGTTCCAGGATTAAGATTTTATTTATATATATATATATATATATATACATATACACACACACACACATATACACATATACATATACACACACATATATATATATATATATATATATATATATATTAATTTGCCTTTTCTGGTCTTTAAGTCTTAATGACTTTCTTTCTTTCCTTCCTGTCCTTTCCTTAAAACAGCATGTTGTGACTATTTAATCTTGACTGCAAGAATAAAGCCTAAGGAAAAAATAATCCCCCCCAAAAAATACAGTGGCTCCAGTTACTAATTTCCAGTTTCACCGTGTCTATGTATGGGGACCACAGACCTGTTGCTGTTGGGATGTGTACAGCAGTGTTAACCATCTTCTTTAACATCTCTGTGCCTGGTGTTCAACTGAGAGACACAGAGAGACACTGCTACAGTTTATAGTTTTTTCACAATGTTGAATATGTAGCAAAAAATACATTTTACAGTAAGCGTGATCAGAGAGAGAGAGGAAGAGGAGAAGATGAAGGGGAGGCAGTTTAAACACAGGAGAGCATTAGTGGGTGTGGCTCTTTAGAGGGGGCCACAGGGTCCAGAGTTGTAGCAGGCAAAGCAGCCAGGATTAAACTTTGAACTCAAGCCGGGAACTATGGGATATTTGTCAAGTGGAGCGTCGAGACTGAAATTAACAGATGTTAAGGGTCTGAATCCTTAGTGCCTCCCCCACCCCCATTCTTCACTGTTCCAACCAACACCTGTACCACTGAATCATCCAGCCGAACTAACCAATCCAGCCAGTTTGTGTCGTTCCATGCGTGCTTGTGAAATACTCCCCCACTGCCACTCCTGATCCCACAGCACACCTCCAAACACCACCCTGCGCTGCACTGGGATGGGGCAGCTACTCCTGTGTGCCTTCATTCATTGATCCATTTGTTCATTATTTCATTAATCTGTCACCCCCTGCAAAGTGTGTGTGTGTCTGTCAGGTGGAGTGCAATTGTGCGTGTGTGTGTGTGTACATGAGGTGTGGGGAGGTGATTTTGTGTGTGTGTAGTTGTGTGTGTATGTATAATGTGGGGAGGTGATTGTGTGTGTAGTGGGGAGGGGTGTGTGGTGTGGGAAGGCGATATTGTGTGTGTCTGTTTGTGTATGTGTAGCTGTGTACATACTCACCTCTCTCTCTCATCAGATGCTCCATGTCCTTCCTAGGCAGCTTCATGTACTGGTCCCCATTGCATGCCTGCAAGGATACAGAACAGAGATTGTGAGTGTGTGTGTGTGTGTGAGAGTGAGTTGACGTGCTGCATTCTTTTCAGCAATCCTGTGTTTTAAACTCAAAACGGGCACAGTGAAATATGAGTTATTTGAGGGAAGATGCTGTCTATCTCACGCTCTTTCACTGTCTTTCTCTCACCTGTGACCTCTCTCTTTTTCACCCTTCACCTCTCTCTGTCTGTCTCTAAACTTCTGTCTCTATCCCTATTTCTATCCCTGTCTCTCTCTCTCAGGGTCTAAGACTAGAGACCAGTTGGTAAGTTGTAAGTCTTGGGGCCTCATGAATCACAGACCGCAACAGAACAAGCGCGAAAACAAAGCTTCTCTGGCAGCGCCTAAAGCAGTTGGTTACTGGCGTCAGTCTTCAAACTGAAATAAACAAGAACTACTCAAAGCCCCACACAGCCCCTTGCCCAGCCACAGTGCAACCCCGGAGGACTGAAAGATGACATTCATTCTGACTAATTACCACCAATAATTGGTTCAATGAAGTAATCGTGTGGGCTCGGCGTGGCATGACATCTGGCTTTCGTTCCATCCGAGCTCTTAACTGCATAATTGGACTAATTATTTGCTTAACTGAAAGAGATTAACCCTTTGCCCAGGTCTTGGGCCACTGGCCGTTTAAAGGTACCTACATTAAACCCTGCCACTCTGTAGCACGCAGCCCGTCCAAGAGCAGTGCTGAGAAAGCATGGCTCAGACAGCTGGGCACATGGCATTTTATGGGTTAACCAGTTTAACAACCCAATTTCATGGGTTCCACAAATAGAAATAGGGGTTTAGAAGAGGGGGGAGGAAAAAAAAAACCTTTTTTTGAAGAAACAGTGAAAAAATGCACTGCTTTTTCCTCACTTTCCAGCGCTGCAAGAAAAGCAACATTTTTCAAAACGAGTCAAATGTGTCTGCTGGGAACGGAATGCTCAGGTCTTCATTTGTGCATATTTCACATGCTGATGTATGTACACACACACAGTCTCACACACTCTCTCACACTCACACACACACTCTCTCACAGGCATGCACTCACACACACACAATCACAGATGCACAGAATCAAACATGTTAACTCACATGCACACACACTAACTCACATGCATACTCACAATATCACACACACAGGCATGCCAATCTCAGACACACAAACTCACACTTTCACAATCAGAAAGACACAGTATCAGCACACACATATGCATACACTCACAAACTCACACAGATGTCAAGAATCAAGCATCCTCTCACATTTCCTATCCTTAATCAGGCATTCCTGCCATCTCCCAGCCTCTCACACGTGTAAAAGAAATGCACATCTCTTTAGTAATTTATTACATTTTAAATATTTGATGTATATTCTGTCTTCGTCTGTGGTTAAAGAAGGAGAGAAGAGAGAGGGGGGAGAGAGCGGAAATGGGTAGAGGTACAGATGTACAGAAGTAGAGAGTATAAGCAAGAGGGAGAGGAGAGCGGTGTAGAGAGAATGCACGAGAAGAGAGAGAGAGTGAGTTACAGAGGGAAGGAAGGAGGGGGGTAAAGGGACAGAGAGTGTTTTTAGGCCCTGCCTCTCCCATGGGAAAATCCTCAGTACCTCATAGGAGGTGGGGCTTAAGAAAAACTGACTGGTCACATGGGCAGGCAGATGGCCAATGAGGCGTGAGGAATTTGATTCAAATGGAGACTATGTCAGGTGTGAGTGCATTTGTGGGGTGGGGGGGGCAGCGTGGGAACCAGAGCCAGAGCAGGACAGAACACTGCCTTTCTTCCTCCCCCCCTCTCCTTTTCTTCAGATGATGACTTAATGAAAAAAAAAAAATAGTACCACTACCCCCCCCTATATAGACATAACCTGTATAACTGCATCTGCTGTCTACCACCCCCACCACCACACACCTACACAATATCTATGGACACACACTTTCTCTCACACACACACACACACGGGCGCACACACTCTCTCTCACTCACACCCACACCCACCTCTACAGTACTGGGACTTTCAGCTCTGTATTTATAATCTGCCTCCTCACAAGCCATCGCTTCTTTAAGTGGCTGTTCTTGACCTCACCTCTCCTCCTTCACCGCCCCCAGGCCCCCGCAGTGTTTTTACAGACCGATGGGGAAATCTCTCTCTTTATATTGTTGTATTTGCTTCCTGGGTCTTTTGGAAAGGTAAAATATTAACAAGCACAAAATGCCTGTATTTTTACTTCTGAACAAATTAATAAATATTCCAGGGGGAATTAAAAATCTAGTCCTGTACATATGGAGTGTGTTTGACACAGGTGTCCAATTGGAACAAACATTCAGTTTGCTCAACAACAAACTATTTTCTCAAACAGAGGTGCTGTCAATCATTATCGCAGTCACATGTACCAATCTCGCAACACATGAATACTGGATCACTGTTAAAAACATAAAACCATAGTGCCCCCAGTGCCTTCTCAAAGCCAGGTTCATACTTCAGAACACCTACACATTAACCAGACGTAACTGGAGGGGCCATTGTCGCCCCCAATCAGGAGCAGCTCTTGGAAGCGTCCGGATAGGAGTCTTATCAGGGGACAAGGGTCAATAGAGAGCATTGAGCGTTCTGCAACACTTCTGAGCCATGGGGAACGGCAATAAATAGGTAAGCGCCAACAAACAGCACTGTGGACTTACAGTGGGAGGAACTGCACTGCACTTTTCAAGTGTATTTAAAGTTCAAATGAATAGAGAAAAACCTCTCTACTTGTTCCACTATACCTCTGCATTGCCCCCCCCCTTCCTCTACCTCATTTTCCTGTCTCTCTCTGCTTGAGTTTCCTCCCTCTCTCTCTCTGTACCTCAGTTTCCTCCCCGTCTCTCTCCCCGTTTCCTCTCCATGTCAGTGACTTAAATAAAGGCACCAACTCACAACACAAATTCGTTGCAGGCAAACAGAGAAAAGAACAAAAATAAAACGAAAAAGAAGGTGGAAAAAACATTTAATACTAATAGTGTGGTGAGAGCAGGCAGTTAGATTGAGCGGTGTCATGTACCGTCACACTATGTGTTTCGGGTGGACGAGAACGAGAGCGAGAGAGAGAGAGAGAAAGGGAGGAATCTGACACAGCTCTAGTGAGACATGCTACGTGTGGCCTGTGTGGTACTTCATCCACTCTCAAATTAAGCACTTATTGACACCAGCAAGTGAACCGGCATCCAATCTGATCCACAGGTTGAAATAAAGAAAGATCATAAAAATAATTATCATCATCATCATCATAAAAATGTAGTTGAAAGTGGAATGGAACAAAAGAACGACCGAAACTCACTACATACAGGGCAGGGTGGCCATGACTGCTGACCCCCCATTCGGCACACACTGCTGCACTGAACCTGCAGTTGGGGGACTCGCTGGCCCTTTGCCTCCAGTCATTTCCTATCAGGCTTTCATCAGCCTCGACCTCGGCTCACACAGAGAGCGGAGGTGGCGCCGGGCCAAACCAGAGCAGGCTGAATGTTCTCACGGAGGCACACCTTACTTGAGAGCTCCCAGCCCTGTTTGCCTGCCCCCCCCACCTCGGCCTGCAGCACTCCCACAGCACAGCCTGGCTCCCACAGGCGAGAGTGCAAAGTCTGCACCAGGTTTGTGTGCATGTGTATCTGCACCTACACACCGCACATGCAGATGTACGGGGGCAGCTGGAAGCAGCTGCGAAACCCTTCGTACTTGAAGCAAAGCCTACATCCGGGAGCAGCGTATACTCAGAACACCGTATACATACACATACACATTTCTCTCAATTTTCAATTCAATTTTAAAAAAGCTTATTGGGATGACTATGTTTCACCAGCTTCAACAGTCCAGTGCTCAGGAGCCAGGCAACAGAGAAAAGGGTAAATAGAATAATTATACAAAAACAAATAGTCTTACAGATATTAAAAGATATGTACATAACATGCATTAAGATATGAATTGTTGCAACTCTCAGTCTCTTTCTCCCTCTCACGCACACACACACACCCTCACTCACAATCCCCCTCACACCCAGCAGTTGGGAGGATTCTTTGCGTTGTTGTCATTGTTGCTGATCTGCAGCCTGGGACAGAGCCTGTGTTGTGTAATGGCAGGATAGTATGACCTGTGTGTATCTCACTGCTCTCTTGCCTCCTGGCTGCTGTGTTTTGTCTGTCTGTCTGTGTGTGTGTGTGTGTGCGTGCGTGCGTGCGTGCGTGCGTGCGTGCGTGCGTGCGTGCGTGCACCGTGTATCTGTGCATCTGTCTGCATGTCTGTGCATTTGAATGTGCATGTGCGGTCTGGGTATGTGCGTCCATCTGCGTGCATACATGTGTCTGCATGTGTATGTCTGCATATGTCTGAAGATCTGTGTATGAGTGAAGTGAATCACTGTGTGCATGTCTGTGTCTGAGAGAGGCAGGCCTGGGTTAACCCTCTCTGTTCACAAGCTCCCACTCAACAGCTGTCACTGGACCTAGGGGTCAGAGGTCAAACAGTGTGGCCCTGGGCTGACCTGGGTGCCGAAATCAAGCTGACCCCTAACAGCGCCCCCCTGACACTGTCCCACCAGCCCCATTAACAATACCGCCATTGTTTGCACTGTGCTCCCTCTCTCAGTACAGGTGTCTCACTACACTAACTGTTGTTTTAAACAATTGTAAGCACTAGGCTCTCTCTCTGCTCCCTGTTTCCCACCCCCACCCACCCCAAAACACACACAGACACACAAGAGCGAATGTCCCAGGCACTCATTTAGCAGAACAAATCTCACTTGCCCTTGACTTTGGAACCAGTCAGGAGGGGAGAATTTATTGTCTGAATTCCTTGTGTGGACAGAGCTTATTCCAAAGATTTTAATAATAATAATCATCATCATAATTAAATACACAGTACTATGTAAAAGTTTTAGGCAGGTGTGAAAAATGCTGTAAAGTAGGAATGCTTTCAAAAATAGACATGCTAATAGATTATATTTATCAATTAACTATATGCAAAGTGAGTGAACAGAAGAAAAATCTACATCAAATCAATATTTGGTGTGACCACCCTTTGCCTTCAAAACAGCATCAATTCTTCTAGGTACACTTGAACAAAGTCAGGGATTTTGTAGGCATATATTCAGGTGTATGATTAAACAATTATACCAAACAGGTGCCAATGTTCATCAATTCAATATGTAGGTTGAAAAACAATCATTAACTGAAACAGAAAGAAAGGAATAAAACTGGGTGAGGAACAGCCAAACTCAGATAACAAGGTGAGGTTGCTGAAGACAGTTTACTGTCAAAAGTCAAACACCATGGCAAGACTGAGCACAGCAACAAGACACAAGGTAGTTATACTACATCAGCAAGGTCTCTCCCAGGCAGAAATTTCAAGGCAGACAGGGGTTTCCAGATGTGCTTTCCAAGCTCTTTTGAAGAAGCACAAAGAAACGGGCAACATTGAGGACCGCAGATGCAGTGGTCGGCCAAGGAAACTTACTGCAGCAGATGAAAGACGCATCATGCTTACTTCCCTTCACAATCGGAAGACTTCCAGCAGTGCCATCAGCTCAGAATTGGCAGAAAACAGTGGGACCCTGGTACACCTGTTCAGAGAAGTCAGAAGTGGCCTTCACAGAAGACTTGCGGCCAAAAAGCCATACCTCCGACATGGCAAAAAGGCCAAGCAACTCAACTATGCACGAAAACACAGGAACTGGGGTGCAGAAAAATGGCAGCAGGTTTTCTTGACTTACTAGTCAAAGTTTGAAATATTTGGCTGTAGCAGAAGGCAGTTTGTTTGCCGAAGGGCTGGAGAGTGGTACATGAATGAGTGTCTGCAGACAACAGTGAAGCATGGTGGAGGTTCCCTGCAAGTTTGAGGCTGCATTTCTGCAAATGGAGTTGGGGATTTGATCAGAATGAATGGTCTCCTCAATGCTGAGAAGTACAGGCAGACACTTATCCATCATGCAATACCATCAGGAAGGCATCTGATTGGCCCCAAATTTATTCTGCAGCATGACAACGACCCCAAACATACAGCAACAGTCATTAAGAACTATCTTCAATGTAAAAAAGAACAAGGAGTCCTGGAAGTGATGGTATGGCCCCCACAGAGCCCTGATCTCAACATCATCGAGTCTGGGATTACATGAAGAGAGAGAAGCAACTGAGGCTGCCTAAATTCACAGAAGAACTGTGGTTGGTTCTCCAAGATGTTTGGGCCGACCGACCTGCTGAGTTCCTTCATAAACTGTGTGCAAGTGGACCTAGAAGAATTGATGCTGTTTTGAAGGCAAAGGGTGGTCACACCAAATATGGATTTGATGCAGATTTTTCTTCTATTCATTCACTTCGCATTTAGTTAATTAATACATTTCACACTTGCCTAAACCTTTTGTACAGTACTGTATGTTTTCAAATAACAGGTAAAAAGCTAAAACTCATTCACACTTACATATACATTTTATAACTGTATTGAGCTAAAAGCCAATAAGTCCGAATCTGATAATCAGCCGAAACATTCTATGACTGGAAAAGAAAAAAATAATATTAAATCAAACTAATAAAACTAAAAGGTTCACCGATGAGAACCTGTTAATAAAATGGTAAAACGTGGCCCAGTCTGTAAGGAATTCCTTTCTTCTTTCCTTCCTTCCCTCTCTATGGGCGTATGTGTGCATCACTTGCATGCTATTTTTCTGTTTCTTTCCAATTTTTGTGTGTGTATCTGGGTTCGTCTCTATATCTGTGTGTGTATCTGTCTCCATGTGTGGTGTGCATGTGTGTGTGCTGATTATCTGTGTCAGTCTCTGTGTAAGTGTGTGTGGTGTGTATCCGTGTCTGTCTCTGAGTGTGCGTGTATTGTGTATCTGTGTTGTCCTGTGTTTATGTGTCTCATTGTGTCCCAGTTTGCGAGCCCCGCACACTGTGAAATGGTGAGTACTCTCAGAGCCTCTTCCTGCTGTGAAGCTCAGAAATAACTCACTGGTTTGTCGCTGTGCAGTGCATTGTGGGGGCCTGGGGGGGAATTAGCACATCAATCTGCCGACCATTAGCACTGCATTCCTGCTGGGAGCCCCCCCCCCTCCGCCCTTCCTTCTTTGCCTCCTTCCCTCCCTCCCTCTCTCCTCCAAAAGGCCAGCATCAGACCACAGGCTGGGAATTCTTGCCCTTTGTGTGTGTCCCATCTCCCCTCCCTCCTGCACCTCTCTTTCTGCCTCTCCCTCTCTCTCGTCTTCTCAGGTGGGGTTCATTTTCTCTAGAAAAGGTCATCTCCAAATACTTCAGAAATCCTTTGAAAATTTGACGTGTCGTCCCGCCCCCACCGCCCTACTGTGTTCATAATTGTTTACCCCTGTGCTTATTCTCTCTATAAAAAAAATATCTCCCCCCACCCCCCATGAAGATGACAAAAAACTTTTCAAAACACCCACTGGGAGAGCAGGTATAAAGGCCAAGGTCGCAGTGGAGGTTTTACAGGTGTAATTATTCACCGTTATGGTCGACGCATTTACGTCTCTACTTTCAAGGAACGCTGCTGCATTGTAAAATGGTGGGCCTGATAGCTTCAATAACAACCACACAAGCGCTACAGAAGCTCTCCCTCTATTTCCTCCTCCTCTCCGTCACTCTTCCCCTCATGTACATCAGTATCCGATGCCTTTATCCCAGCAATGAACAAAATGACAGGACGGCCTCATAGCACAGGACAGCAAGGGAGCATGATGTACCTCAGCCCTATGCTGCTGATGGGCAGATTCTTGTGTCTGTGCCTCCAAGTCCCTGCATCAGACTCCTGTGGCCTCGGCCTCCCAGCTCTTTGTTCACCGAGAACCAATCAAACCCTTTCTTCATTTAACTGCATGCTGGACATAAATAAATACAACAAAAATAAAAACAACAATAAGAGCACTCGAGCTCCGAGGATAATTGGGCAACTGGAAAGCAGCCAATGTGAATAAAAAACAGGCCGACGGGTAATGTGACCAGGAGTGATGGATTACAGCAGTGCTCGGCAGATCGTGTCTAATCAATTACCCGTCTAACGAGCTCTGTGGACTCGCTGGCCTGGGGGGGAGCGGTGCCCTGGGGGGGGAGGTTCACCCCGTGCCCTGTGACTGCCCCTGCCTTAACTGCCTGCCCCCCCAACCCCAGCTAACACAACATGTAACTACAATGAAACAACAGGGACAACGCAGAGCCCTGTATCGACCAGGTCCTTTTCACTCAGAGAGCCCAGAGGGAAGCAACTGTCTCACAGTGCAAACACTGCGTTCCCTCCAATATGAATAATGATGATATTAATAGCAAACACAATGATAATCAAAACAACAACAATAGTGGGAACAGGGGCTCCGAGGTATAGGAATCTGACACACTCCAAAGACCTCTATCTAGGGACATTGAGAGAGTGTTTGTGTATGTGAGAGTGAAATTCAAAAATGTGACCTAACCACACAATGACCTAGTCACACAATGACCTAGCCACACAATGGAGCAAAGTGTCACACGGCGACAGACGACACAACACAGCTTCCCGCAGATCAAAGGGGACTGCGACTGCGAGTGGAGGAGGAGCAGCGGGGGGCAGAAGGGAGAGAGGAGGGCAAGTATCAAACATGGAAGACTTCTGGCAGGACACTTGGGACGGGAACAGTCATTAGCAGGAGGGAACTAACGACTCCTAACACGGCACTGTGGTGGTCAGTCTGCCTGGCTGGCCCGCCTTGTCCCTGGTGAAGTGTTGCATCTGTCAAATTAGAGCCTACTGCATGACTGAGGACAGCAGCCGGGGAGGGAAGTGACAGGAGTGTGGTGGTGGTGGTGGTGTGAAGTAGGTGGGGGGGATCTAAGAAAGCACTACAATATTACATAAAGACAGTGTGAGAGAAAGAGTTTATATAGGGTTTTCAGACAGGGTTGAGCAACACAGTTGAGCACACAAACATGTACACACACACGTACACACACACAAACAGAGACAGACAGCCTCGCTCGCTTAAAAAACGACACAGTAACACACTATCAAAGGCAGAAAAAAAATCACAGGCATTCCAGAACCAGATTTTAGATCAGGAACCAAGAGATATGCGTCCTCAGCATATCTCTTAAAGATATGGGTAGACGGGTGGGCAGACGGGCAGACAGACAGGCAGAGACAGGATAGGCAGGCGGCAGTAAAGACACCCACATTGATATTGTCAAAGTTTCCCTACACCTGCGTCACAAATCGTCCTCCACCCCGGTTTCCACCCCCCTTCCCGGGCCAGCTCCTCATCACTAACCTGTACAAGGGCCTCTCAAATACACAGGCAATAAAGCAATACAGCACAGCAAAACACAGACACACTCACCAGCACACAAACGCACGCACACACGCACAAAAACAAACACAGTGACATCCTTCTCTGCCCTCGCTTTCTTTTCTCATTGGAATGGATTGTACTGTATTGATACATTGGACTGGACTGGACTGGACTGTCTTGGAGCGTATGGGAAGGTGTTGTACAGCACGGCATGGTAAAGCACTGAAGTGCTGTACTGAATTGGAGTGCACGGCACAGTAAGAGCAGGCAGGAGCAGAGGAGGTCACAGAAATGCAGTGGAGAATTAAAAAGCTTTTCCCTTTGACCAGTCTCCACTGCTCTGGGCTCACCTGATCTCTCATCGGGTTTATTACCTGCTTGCTGAACATTCCCTCACCGTTCTCAACGTGCACAGACCACTGTCTGTCCGTCTCGGCCTCAGTATGGGCAGAGCAGTGTGGCCCGTGAGCCTGGGGCTGGTCAGCCATGAGGGACCCTACAGCCTAAAAGAGCTACAGGCCGGACTCCAGCCCAAACTCACCGCCCTCCGACACTGACCTGTGCTTTTCACAACAGTGGATTACCCGATGACCTGGGGTGTGTGCAGGTTACAATCTCTCTGTCTCGATCTAAAATTCAGATGAGAATAAAAGCATTATTGGCCTGACTAAATCACATCAGTGCTGACAAAGCATTTATAGACTTTTCCAGTACTGAAGAACAGGGCAATGGGGAATAAAAACTACAGCAGGTATGCAGGTCTCTCCCTCTCACACTCTCTCTGTCTATGCACAACTTTGTATGTCTCTCTCTGCCACATCTTTTCCTTCTTCTCCATTTCTCTCCTCTCTCTCTCTCTCTCTCTGCCTCCTGCCTTCTTCTTTTGCCTCGTATCTTTGTCACTGCATCCCTCGGTGCATTCTCCCTCTGTCTGTCTGCCTGCCCGCCATCCTCTCCTCTCGTCCCGTCTCGTCTCGTCTCCCTACCTCCCTCCCTCCCTGCCTGCAGCTCTCTATACAGCTCACTAGGCTGCTGGGAGTCCTGCCAGGGCATGTTGTGCAATCCAAAATATTTTCACAAGCACACACAAGTATTTGGGGAATGTTATTGTAATGCTCTGCGATTCATTCCGATTCTAAATATTGACTTACTCACTCCGGGGTCACAGTCTGCTCCCTGGGAGAGGTGTGGGAAGCCAGCACAGGCCAGGTGCCGAGGTGGGGGAAAGAAGGAGCTGTGTGTGGTACCGCCTTTGCCCTGACAGTCTATCCCAATCGCTCTGTCTCCATCTCCATGTCCCTTAATCTACCTCTCTCCTCGTCTTTGTTTCTATGTCACCCCACCGTGAATAATTTTAGACATGTTTTGGTAGTCACCAAATATAGATTTCCTCAGTGTGAGGTAATGGAGTGATTTTGCAGTGATTTTGCATGTCATCTTTGTTCCACCCATGCAATCGGGTGAAAATAGGATTTTAAACCAAAACAAAAACAAATTGTTGTACATTATTAGACCCATTAATCCTAGAGTTCTGGGAGGAATCCAACTCCCAGCCTCCCTCCCTCCCTCTATTCTCTCTCTCCAGGTGAGTCAGAGCATGTATATTCTTCCCACAGCTCGGAGGCTGATTAGTCAATCCAGAGCCTGGCAGCTGTTCACTGGCAAAGCTGTGTGAAAGGGTCAGTGCAGCCTGCATGTGTCGGAGTTCACCGTGGCCCTTGAGATGCAGAAACCTTGCCTGGGATTTGTTCTTCTGAAACCCATGTTTTAAAAATCCTCATCAGTTTCTATATCAGCTCTCAAGGTCTGTTTCTGGGGTCTGATAGAGATGAGCAAAATTAAAATAAAAAATAAAAGGGTGAACAAGAACAGATCACAGGGCCCTCTGTCATCTCAGGCCTTCCTCAAGCTGTCGTGTCAGAAGGCTTGGCAATTCTCTGGGATGACAATTGCTCCACATGTGAACGTTATTCTTTTTGTTGTTCTACTTATAATTGCCCTCGCATACATACCCACACACTCTAATTATCTAGCTTACTAACACGCAAAATGAAACACTCACACGCACACACACACACAGACACACACTTAACGGAAGACGTGCCCGGACACGCTCCACACCCACGCTGTGCACTAAAGCAGGACAGAGCAACACAATATCTTCACAGCCGCGATGCAAACTGCACAACACCGGCACACAGCGAGATGCAGAGAAACCCGTGTGGGGATCAGTACCCCGAGGACTGGAAGGAAGCAGGGATGCGTTTAATGTCTGCACCAGCTGAGCCACAACACACTTTTCTTTTAGGATATATTTTTTTGTGTGTAGAGAGCTGCCTGGAGACCTCAGCCAGAGGAGCAGCCAACAGTGTGCCAATGCTGGCGTACAGCCACACGACAGGAGCTCTGTGGTGGAATCGGGTGCATCGATGGGCTAATTTAGTCCTGTGGGAGACTCTGCTTTCTGACCCCCCCATCCACAACCCCTGCCCTGAAGCATGCCGGGGAATGCTGAAAGCAGAGAACGCCCCTGCTATCAATTACTCTGATCATTCTGCGTTTAACTGATTCAATTTAGATGCTACCTTCCCTGCAGGTCTGTAAGGATGACCTGAAAGACACGCTCTTAATAAGATATCCAGCCCCTGGGACACAGAAGTGCAGACTTGCCTGATCCGAGTCAGAGATGCAAAGAGAGCAACACAGAGAGCAACAAAGAGACGCACATAGATGAACATAGACGCACATAGACGGCAGTTTTTAGCCCCTCCCAGCCCGGCTTTAATACCCCTCCTTGCCATTCTGTGGATTAGCCTGAGCTCACTGAATGCTCTGGTGCTGACCTCTGACCCCTAAGGTTTTAAGGAAGCACACCTTCCCCAATCCTTGATCTCCCCCTCCCCCCTCTGTTCCCACACTCCCTGCTCCTGGTGGGGGGGGAGGGAGAGAGAGAGAGAGGAAGAGAAACACCTCAATAAAACCCTCACTCTACTGAGGAAACTTTGCAGTGGAAATTCCCTTTTAATCCCTTTATGTATACTGTGTCCAGGACACACCTCAACCCACTCACTTACACACTGACACACACGCATAGAAACACTCTGGGCAATGAACGACTAGGAAAGGAATCAAGAAACAAAACAAACAACAACCAAATACTTCCACAAGCAGAAGCTTGTACTTGCAAAACACCCCTGAGCTGGCAATCACACACACACTCATCAGCACCTCCCACACACTCCCACAGCAGTCTCCCAACAAACATACAGACCCACACAGACTCCGAGATACACTGACACACACACACACACAGAGATAGACCAACACAGACTCAGAGACACACACACTGACCCACACAGATACACACACTCACCCACACACAGACAAACAGACACAGACACATAGACAAACAGAGATACACAGAGACATACTGACTCGCATAGAAACATATGTCTCAGACATACACAGACCCTGACGCACACAGAAACATGGAAACTGATCCACACCGAGACACAGACCTTCACACACAGAGACACACCAACCTTGTCTCACACACTTATGGAAAGACAGAAACACACAGATACACACACTAGCAGCAACACTGACACACACACATTCCTGCTGTTCCCACACAGCTCCCCTCTCCTCTCTGTGCCACGGGCACTCGTTCATCAGCTCAGTTCACTGCTCTGCTCTGGTCAGGAGCGGAAGCGGGGCTGGGCGGGTGAGCGCAGTACTTGTTGAGACAGACTCCTTACTGCACTTTGAAAAAGCACACAAACATTGGGCTCAGCAAACATGGGAAAAATAAATACAATTAAATTTAAACAATAAATAAAATAAAGATCCATTCATCCCTCCTTGTTCAGTAACTGCTGCATCCGGCACAGGGTGGCGGCGAGCCGGTGCTGTGAAATCACTCGTGCTTGCCAAGTTGTGTACATGTGGTGAGTGCGGTTTGTGCATGTCTGCGGATGAATGCGGAGGTCCTAGAAGTTTGTTAACTTGGTTTTACTCATCCTAAGAGAGACCCCCCACACCTCCACAGATGGGCTGCTCTGATGTTTCTGCACTTGGGCAGGGGGCTCTATGAACACCTTGTGGAAACATCCGATCGGCTGGCCATGTCAATAAAGTTAGTTTTAATTTTGAAACTGATGGGGGGGATAGATAGGGAGAGATAGAGAAAAAGAGAGAGTGAGAGAGGTCTTTGAGGGAAAGAGGGGACAGTGACATTCCCAGACCTCAGGCAGAGGGACAGAAAAAGAGAGCGAGAGGGAGAGATAGAGAGACAGATAGAGCGGGGGGGGTGGTGGCAGTGTTTTCCCAGGCGTGTAGCCCTTTGCCGAGGGGGGGGCTGTGGGAAAGTGGGGGGAGGGGCGGCTGGCCAAATCTCTCACACTGCCTGGTCACTGACAGAGAGAGAGGGATAGAAAAAAAGAGGGACAGAGAGATAGACCAACAGACTGGGAGAAAGAAGAACACACGAGAGAGAGAGAGTACAGAGAGGGAGAGAGAGAAGAAGTGAATGAGAGAGACCGAGAGAGGGGTGTATTTTAGGATTCCGATGGCTGAGTGCATTTCACCCGTTCTTCCCTCACTCAGATGCCATACTGCATCCCACATGTAAAACACAGCACACATGTGGTCAGGCATAGCATGGGGGGCAGGCTTCACACAGCCACACGTCATACATCAGAAACACAAGACATCATATCAAGACACTTTTCTACATGCAATGCGTTTCGCTCCTCAAACTTGCACAAATTAAGACATATAAATACGGGGGTGTTAGTGATTTAATGTATTTGTTTATTTACAAAAACCCAACTTAACAACTGCAGGCCTCAGTAATTATAAACAGGGCAGAAATACATCTAGAAACTCAGAGAGCAATAGGCTGTTAATACAGTGCATAGTGTAACTTTTCAATTTGCTTTTCAACCATTGCTTTACACACGAGAAATTGCCATCTCCACATACAGCAGAGAAGGGCAGACATTAAGTGTTTTGCATTAACACATTGCACCAACCTCCTACACTACTGGTAACAGCAGCCTATGTACTGAATATTAGAACACAATGGAGGTTAAACAATAAAGAGGTTCATTCTATTCAGAAGCAGGTGCATCTTGACGATAAATAAATGGGAGCAAACCCCCCCGACCGTGATATATCCAAATCCCGTATTTGTATGTTTACACATACAAATATAAACAACATAATTAATGTGCCAAAAACATAACACTGCATTTGACTCATACAGGGGTGCTGGGGGTGCAAGGTGCAACAAGACCAGGCTGTAGTGGTTAGGTTGTAAGGTGCTATAGACATCAGTCATAGTTACAGTGTTGGGGTGCAAGGCACTATATTGGCAGGCTGTAGCTGCAGTGTTAGGGTGAAAGGCACTATATAGCCAGGCTGTAGCAGTCAGGGCACAGGGCGTCTGATGGCCTGGCCACTGCTGTAGTGCTGTGCTGGAGCTGTGGGAAGCAGCTCCGGCCCGCAGCCCCAGCCGGTCTCTCTGGAGCCGCTGTCTGTTTACACTAAAGAGCGGAGATGGAGCTGATGTGAGAAACCAGCTCTTTCATTCCTTGACGAAACGGAAATCGCAGTGCCAAGCTGTGCCAATCCCCAGGGAGAGTGAGTGAGAGAGAGATAGGGTGAGAAATAGAGAGAGAGATAGGGTGAGAGATAAGGAAGTTTGAGAAGATAAAACAGAGAGAGAGAGAAATAAAGGGAGAGCAAGATAAAGGAAGAAAGGAGGAGGAGGGAGAGGGAAGGAAAGAGTGTGTAAGAGATTGAGAGAGAGAGAGAGAGAAAGAGAAAGAGAGAGAAATGGTTGTATTTTTCCCTTTGCGATAACCAGACTCTTATCTCAGTCACTCAATGAACAGGCCCACAGGGAATCACAGTGAGATAGAGGGACAGACAGAGAGGGGGGGGGACTGTTCAGGAGCTACAAGTTCTCACGCAGTCTCTGGGTCAAGGAGGGGGGGGCTAATTCCACATTTTAAGTTTAATATTCTGACTATTTTGCAGTTTCATTTAGTGTAATATTTGATTGGGCCACATATCAGAAAGACAACAAAACCTGAGAGGCAGGGAGACAGATGGACAGAGACACACAGAGACAGACAGGAGGGCATGGTGAGGGAACAACACAGACACAGAGAGACTGAGCCCCAGAGAGAGAGGAGGGGAAAGAGAGAGAGACAGACAGTCACACAGAGAGAGACAGAGATGCACAGAGACACAGTGGTCTTCTGTCCAGGGAGGGAGAGTGAGAAGGACAGTAAGAGACATAAAACACAGTGGGGGGGGACGGGGACGACACAATCACAGGCATTAACACTAGGTCATAAACACCATAAGGGATCCTAGTGTTCCTCACAGTGCATCTTTCCTCCACTTCCTCCTCCTCCCCCCCATCACCCCAGAGCTTCCTCTCCCCTCACTGCCCTGTGTGTGATGAAAGGGTGGAGGGGCACGGTGGTCCCCACAGGCTGGCTGCCCAATGCATACAACACTGGATAACTTCACACAGCTGCTTTTCAACTCTACTCAACGCAACACAACTCAACTCAATTTTGGTAAAGAACAACGCCCTGTCACGACACACTGCCACAGAGAGAGGGCTGCACACAGCACAGGACAGAAAAAGAAAGAAGGAAAACCATTAGGCACGGAGGACAGAAAACCAGAAACACAGACCTGCTGTTCCCTTCGCTGTCGCACTGCATGAGGACAGTGAGCTCCAGTGAGCTTGACATAACAAATGTATACATATAAGGAAATAGTTCAACTAGGGAGCTCCACATGGCCTCTGGGTTCAGGGTTGGGGACAGAGAAGGGTCCTGAGATTGAGCGAGAACTACAGGAAACACAGAAAAGGACGGACAAACAGAGGGACTCTCCAACACCAGAGACAGTGTGTGTGATGGAGGGACACAGAGAGAGACAGTGGGGTTGCTGTGGAGATGGGGGGTACGAGGATTGTGGACGAGGCTTCTTTAAGACTCGGACAGATAAGAACTAGTGCCAGCTATTAGATGTGTGGAAGAGGAGGAGAGATTGTGTGCTGTGTCTAGAGGTCTTCAGGAGAGAGAAAGTGAAAGAGAGAGAGAAAATGTGACAGACAGATACAGAGAAATGAAGGGGGGGAGCAGAGGGGGGGGAGGGGGGGGGGGCTGATGCTGTAGGATATGGACCATGAGAATTGTGGGCACAAAAGCTGGGCAGGACAGAGACTTCAAAGCCTCCCAGAAAGCTGGTGTCAACAAGGAGGAAAAGAGGCAGACAGTGACCTGAGAGAGGCTGTGAAGGAGAAAGAGGGGAGAGAGGGGGGTTAAGAGAAAGAGAGAGAGAGAGAGAGAGAGCAGGGGTGAAGTGGTGGGAGAGAGAGAGCAAGGGATTAAAAAAGGAAGCTGAAGAAGAAGAAGGTGATGAACAGTGAAGGAATAAAAAAGGGGGGATGGGATGACAAAGGAGAGGGAGAGAGAGAGAGAGAGAGAGAGAGAGAGAGAGATGGGGGGATGGGAACCCAGGGGTAGGGGGGGTCGCCTCTAGTGTGAAAGCAATGAGGTAATGGCAGCATAAGGGGTTGGGAGAGTTCTCCCTCCCTCTCCCTCTCCCTCTCTCTCGGACTGCAGGAACAGCCCAGTTAGTTCCCTTGGGCCACAGGCAGGTTTCTTTAAGTCCCCTGTGACCCAGTAATTATAAGTGTGGGAACAAAGTCTCTCTCAGACCCCCCCCTCCCCCTCTCTCTTGCTCTCTCTCTCTCTCCCTCCCTCCTCCTCCTCCTCCCCCCCCCCCATCCAGTGCTGAACAAGCCCGCTATCTCAGAGCAGAGTTGATCGGCATGGGAACGACTCTGTGGGAAACAGGGACAGGTTGACAAAAATAGAGGGACTCTGCATAGGAGAGAAGAGGACAGAGAGAGAGAGAGAGCAGGAGGAGGAAGAAGAGAAAGAGAGGTTTCAGTTTCGCTCTTTGATGATTGTTATAATTAAGTTTTAATTAGCAAAGCTACTGCATGGATAGGACATCTGCAGAGGGACAGATATGGAATAAGACTGGTGAATAGACAGACAGACAGACAGACAGACAGACACTGGCCCCTCCACAAGAACAGAAACCAGGGACAGACGGATGTAGTATTCACATGCGTCAGTCTCGCCATGCTATCGTTTATTCAATGTCAGTATCATCCATGACACTTGACCAATTATCAGTTTAATCTTCACAGTGTCGTCGTCCCCAAGCCAAGGGTGAAACTGTGTACAACAAACTTACCATTGATCAATAAGTATATAATTGAATGAATAATATGTATTCAACTAAATGAATGCACGCAAAAACACGGTCTCACGCGAAGGATGTGTGTATTTTCGACCACATCTGTATACCGACACAGATAGACAGACACATACACAGATGGTGTGTCCCATGAAAGCTGTGCCAAGGACAGTAACTGTAGCAGCGGTCAGAAGGTCTTGGCAGTGAGGTCAAGCCAACATCATCCTCTCCAGCACAAGACTGCCACTTCAAGACCCAATAAACTAAGAAGATAAATCTGTTCCTAAATCTGGAGGAGACCACCTGGCACACACCCCCAGCACCCCTGGCCACTGAAACCTGCTACCGTCCTTTCACCGCTGCCAACCCCACCCAACCCAAATACTGCTACTGCCACTAGCCAACTAGCACTGATGCTGAGCTACACACTACCATGCAAAATAATACACATCCAATCAAAAACTACAGACAGTGCTGTCACATGAAGGCAACGGTTATTTCAGATTTTATTTAATTTTAGACTTTAAATTTAATTGTTTTCTTTTTATCCAGCACCTCAGATGTAGTGTCTCTGGCCCAGGCCCTGGTGAGCCACAGAGGCTGCCCACTCTCATTCTGGCCGAGCACACTTAATTAGCTAATTGAACAGAAATAATTGGCATTGTTAGACAGGAGCAACGCCATCTTGAGCTGTTGCTGGGAGGCATCACACACCCTAACCCACTGGGGCTTTTCTGGACCAGGGCTCAAGACTTCAGCTCTACACATCTCCTGCACCTGTACAGTAGGCAACAACAGGCAGTCCACTCCAGTCTGGGACACACCACAGTCCACATTTCTGGTGACCCCCCCAACAAAACATTGATAATTGTATTACTTTATTACTCAGAATGTCCATGCATCCAAGAATGATCTGAGACTTGAGAGGACGTGATGGGTTGCGTTGTGGACGCAGTGTACAAATTTCACGAAAGAAGCGGGCGGCTGCAAAAATCAGGAGCGGAGTCTAACATGGAGCTATCAGGACCATAGCTGGCTAGACAGAGAGAGATGCACCACGACCTTGTCCGAAAGGGTTAACAAGCACAGAATCCGGATCCCCAGTTCCTGTGAGAAAGGACAAATTGGGATGCAAGGAGAGTGGCGAATCACTTTTTTTTCTTTTAAGTAAAAAAAAAAAATGGCAATTTTTCCATTCCATTTTTATCTCATGTATTACAATGGCCCAGTAGTCCCAGCCGGTTCCCAAGCCGACCTCCCCAACTCTACTCCCCACTGCAATTACCCCTTGTTTGTTGGTGAATGCCGCCATCCCCCCGCCATCCAATCCCCACCACTTCCCCCAACTCTGCCTCCCAAGGGGGGTCCCCTGGACAGGCCCTTCCCAGCGCTCTCTGCCCAGTTCTCCCAAAACAAACAGCTTCCCGACCCTGATAGCAGCACAGCAGCCCTGGCCGTCACCCTGCACAGGAAGTGCATCACAGGCACAGGCTTAACTCACTGCTGCCCGGCTCTGCACAGCGCACCGGCACCAGCACACTGTACACACACACATACTGACACATTCACACTACTACCAATTATTATCATTATTATTATTAAAGCAAAAAGGTATATAAAGGGCATCAGCTAAATACCTTAATAATAATCTTTCCAATAAAAATCTCTCTCTTCCTCTGTCTCAGGGTGCAGATTTGTATAAACTACGCAACTGCCGGCATCCTGACAATGACAGGCCAACACCGCAGTTTCCCCCTGCCAGGCCTGAGTCAGACAGGAGGCCAGAGGAACCCAGTCTCAGTGTGTGAGCCTGATGGCCTGTCCCTGCCACGACAACACGCACCTGCTCTCCTTACCATGTCCATGTCTGTCTTTGATCTCTTTTTTCCCCCTCTCTCTGCCCTTTAATCTTTTTCATTCTGTTCTTCATTACCCCCCATCTCTCACTCTTTCTGTAGTTCTGTAAAAGAACAAAGCCTGCTAAGTAAACAAGAGTAGCACTGTGGTTCTGACTGGAGTGGAGGAGTGGTGGAAGGGAAGGGTGGGATGAAGGGAGGTAAGGGCAGGGGGGAGGATGATTAGGAAAGGGGAGGTGTACAAAGCAGCAGCAGTGACTGTCACGCATTCCTGACCACAGGTATCCCCCCCCACACCCCCTACCCAAAATGTAATGCAGGGAAGAGAGAACAGGAGCTCTTTCTCTCTTTCCCCCTCCCTCTCACTCTCTCTTTCCAGGATGCACAGCAGCCAAATTCCTCTTCTGGTTGCTGAATTGAAGAAAAATCATGCTCTCTCACACATTGCCTGGCACAGCCACGTCACACAGCCACAGCCTGTCACATTGGACAGTCCTGAGGCACTGACAGACCAGTGTGAGCCAAATATTACATTTGTGCTTGTTATATTCTACATGCATAAAAATCTAACATAATAATGCAGAAAAAAAGAAATAATAATAATAATAATAATAAAAAAATATAAGCCACTAGGGAACTGACTGAGAGAGACTGTGTGGGGCCTTGTTAAAAGAATCAGTTTTACAAGAGGCTGCAGTCTCTGCGGCCAGGAGGCAGAGGAGCTACTGTCCGGAGCACAGCTGTTTCAGAGTGTTTTAGGATGCCGGGGAATGAGAGGGAGAGGGAGAGGGAGAGAGAGAGAGAGAGAGGCGAAGTAGAAGCTGCCAGGGGAGCTCTGCTGTGGGATATTAAACCATGGAGCAGGGAAAACGTTCACTGTGAGCCGACACCAGCACACTCACACCTTCACGTTCATGCTCACACTCACAGTAAAAGGAGCGGTGTGTGTATGTCAGGAGAGTGTGTGTGTGAGTATGTGTGTGTTGGTAAGGGGGGTTCTCTGAGTCTCCAGGGGCGTTTCATAAACACACAGTCTCATTAGAGCCGGCACAGCAATTTAACGAGTCTTTAATCTGACAATTAGCATTTCTGGTCTCCTGGGGCCCGTGGGGGCAGTGCTGGGGGGGACACAGGGGATCACGGCAGGAAGTCAGTGTGTCTATTGGATTTGGAGAAGAGAGGAGGGGGGTGGGTTAAACAGGAAGTCAGTGAGTCTGCACTTGAGTCTGTAGAGTCAGCCCCAGTGTTCAGACTGTGCCCCAAGTCAGAGCTATGAACCTGTGGCGTCAGTTTTACTTATTTATTAATGTATTGCACAAAGCAGCTCTGGGCACTGCAGTGAGGACTAATTCCATGAACAAGTCAATCGGTGTGGTATGGTGATTTGTGCAGTCCAAAGTGCACAAAGGTGGACTAGGGCCACAGACAAAGCAGGTTAGGTAGAAAAATCGATCCAAGCAAATAATGAACGGCTTAATTGAAATACCTTCTAATTAAGAGCTTGAGTGGAATGAAAACCAACACACACAACAATATATGTATATAAAGAGAGGGAAAGATGGAGAGAGAGAAAAGGACAGGGATTTAGGAAGAGGATGAGAGGAAGAGAGGGTGAGAGGCTGAAATAGAGCAGGAGGGAGAGGGTGAGAGACTGAGACAGAGAGAAAGAGGGAGGGTGAGGGTGGAAGTCTACCCTTCAGTTCCCAGGCCTGATGTGTAATTGCTGGATTTCAGCTCACATCCTCCTCTCAGCCCACATCAGTGTCAGAGAGAGCGGCGGTCTGGAAACACAACATGGACAGAAGGGATGGGGGGAGAGAGATAGAGCAGGTGGGGAGAGAGAGAGGAACCAGAGGGAGAGAAGGAGCAATGAAGAGAGTGGGGAGAGAGAGAGAGAGAGAGATGGAGAGAGTGGGGACAGAGAGAGAGAGTGGGGACAGAGAGAGAGTGGGGAGATTTTAGCTGTTTTAACCCACCCAACTGCTCAAAGCCCTGGGAGGTATGAGGGTCAATATCCCAACATTGTGTTGATTTATTAATTAACACATTAAGTTAATAAAACACATTAAAGTAAGTAAGTAAAGTAAAAAACAGAGAACAATATCTGACTCTCGTCAAAGGAGCAAAAGAGAGATAGGGATATATTATACACACTTCCTCTCCCTTTGATTACCAATACTTATTATGTAAACTGCTTTGGCAATACTGCTAATGATGGTCATGCCAATAAAGCACAGTTTAATTTAACTGAATTGAGAGAGAGAGATGGGCCCGGTTGGCTTCCTGTCTCTAACTGCTGCGTTCTTACAGTCTGACGCAGTTCCCTTCAGACATGTGCGACTCTGCCCATTTCCTGTGAAGGTGTCCCAACCTGACAGCTATTCAGACACACAGCACAGTGCAGTGCAAGTCAGACCGCAGGGAGTGGTTCACTGTAATTCACTATACATACACACTTGCTCACTAACACACATACACACACTTTCACTCTCATAAACACAGACACACACACACTCCCATGTAATTTCTCTTCTGTTTGTTTTTTCATTTATCAAGTTTTGGGTCTGCATTTTGTCTTTTTAGCCTCTCTGAAATTGGTCTGCATGCCAGGAAGTGAGGTGGGGGAAGCAATTAAATGTGACTCAGACCCCTGAAGCCTACTGCCGAAGCATGGTGTGGTCAACCCTGTGCAAACCTGAATCTCTCACTTCATTCTTGGGGGACCATCTAAGGAACAAAAGAAGCTAGGAGATTGAACTTGTGTACGTGTCACATAAAGTAAGGCTTTTACACAACAATAAGGACAGAGCAGCATTGTGATTTCGAGCTGTTGCTTGTTCCTCAAATAAAATTAATTTGTTTGCTTGCTTGATAACTGACAAATTCAGTGCTGGGTGTGGAAGTATTGACTTAGCTTTGTACACAACTTGAAGGAGACTAAAACAAACATGAAAACCATGAAAAAACAAACACAAATTAAAATAAAACAGACACTTCCGTCCACCACGGATCTCTTCAAATCAGAAACGGAAAGAAACACTCACGCACCCCCATCGCTCTTCAAAAGTGCACTCCAGCAAGGATGTGCCCGACAGTGCGCATGCACGGCAGTACCTGCCCCCACAGGTAAGCTCCGCACACAAGGCGTTGTCTGTATGAGACAGTTACCCTTCTCTGCCTCCGCGAAGGCAGCACAGTGCAGAGTCTGCACGGAGGATTAAATACACATTTAATGGCTGCATTCCTGAGGTGATAGTAAACACAGCATGCAACACGGACACACATCCCCCAGGAGTCTGCACAACACTGGGGCCCCTCACATAGCTGTTTACTTTCTTCTCTTTTTTGCACTGTTTCTGGTCAAATTTTTACCTCTACATACCCATACAGAAAACTCATGTGTGCGCATTATATATATACACTCACCTAAAGGATTATTAGGAACACCTGTTCAATTTCTCATTAATGCAATTATCTAACCAACCAATCACATGGCAGTTGCTTCAATGCATTTAGGGGTGTGGTCCTGGTCAAGACAATCTCCTGAACTCCAAACTGAATGTCTGAATGGGAAAGAAAGGTGATTTAAGCAATTGTGAGCGTGGCATGGTTGTTGGTGCCAGACGGGCCGGTCTGAGTATTTCACAATCTGCTCAGTTACTGGGATTTTCACGCACAACCATTTCTAGGGTTTACAAAGAATGGTGTGAAAAGGGAAAAACATCCAGTATGCGGCAGTCCTGTGGGCGAAAATGCCTTGTTGATGCTAGAGGTCAGAGGAGAATGGGCCGACTGATTCAAGCTGATAGAAGAGCAACTTTGACTGAAATAACCACTCGTTACAACCGAGGTATGCAGCAAAGCATTTGTGAAGCCACAACACGTACAACCTTGAGGCGGATGGGCTACAACAGCAGAAGACCCCACCGGGTACCACTCATCTCCACTACAAATAGGAAAAAGAGGCTACAATTTGCACAAGCTCACCAAAATTGGACAGTTGAAGACTGGAAAAATGTTGTCTGGTCTGATGAGTCTCGATTTCTGTTGAGACATTCAGATGGTCAGAGTCAGAATTTGGCGTAAACAGAATGAGAACATGGATCCATCATGCCTTGTTACCACTGTGCAGGCTGGTGGTGGTGGTGTAATGGTGTGGGGGATGTTTTCTTGGCACACTTTAGGCCCCTTAGTGCCAATTGGGCATCGTTTAAATGCCACGGCCTACCTGAGCATTGTTTCTGAACATGTCCATCCCTTTATGACCACCATGTACCCATCCTCTGATGGCTACTTCCAGCAGGATAATGCACCATGTCACAAAGGTCGAATCATTTCAAATTGGTTTCTTGAACATGACAATGAGTTCACTGTACTAAACTGGCCCCCACAGTCACCAGATCTCAACCCAATAGAGCATCTTTGGGATGTGGTGGAACGGGAGCTTCGTGCCCTGGATGTGCATCCCACAAATCTCCATCAACTGCAAGATGCTATCCTATCAATATTGGCCAACATTTCTAAAGAATGCTTTCAGCACCTTGTTGAATCAATGCCACGTAGAATTAAGGCAGTTCTGAAGGCGAAAGGGGGTCAAACACAGTATTAGTATGGTGTTCCTAATAATCCTTTAGGTGAGTGTACATTTTCATATAAGATATTTAGAATAGCCAATATGGGTATTTAAACAAACTACATTTGCGACCAATACATTCGCCACATGAGATACATGTTGCGCTGTATCTGGCTGCAGTCGGAGCCACTCCAGTGCTGGGGGAAGACTCAAGTCTCCACATGGCAGGCCTGGCTCCCTGGTCTCTGCAAGAGCACCACCTACAGACGACAGCGAGCACTGCAGCCACCTCTGAAAACCGCACAGAGCAAAACCACAAACAAGACACATAAGAATCATATTAAGGGGGGGGTTTTCAAGAGCTGCTCAAACTGACCCATGGTGCTGCGCTCGGCTGGTAGCTACAGCAACCTAGCAATCCCAGAATCACATCCAGTCTGCTTCTGAATCCTCTGGAGGAGTCAGCTGGCCTCAATATTATGTCTGGGCAGTGTGCTCGAGACGCCCGGCACCACTGTGTGTGTGTGTGTGTGTGTGTGTGTGTGTGTGTGTATATGTGTGAGAGAGGGAGAGAAAGAGAGGGAGAATGCCTCTTAAGTAACCAGCAATTAAAATACTCATACTGTAAAACTGAGTCAATAGCGAGACGGATATGCATCATGTATATAACACAGGCTGAAGAAAATCCCTTTTTAAGATGGTAAATGCAAGATCATAATTCAATGAGATTACAGTTGCGGGTTTAATAAACTGAAAACAGGCCTCATTCTGTATACATTTATATATATATATACATACACACATACACACACACACACACACTAATAGAATCCTGATATTTCTCAGATTCTCTCACTGACACAGAAGGAAACATGTCAACTCACAATACCACTAACACACACACACTCGCATTCTTACTCACACAGACACACAATCGCAATCTCTCGCACATGGACAATCACATACATGGATACACACAGACACACACTTACACTCTCTCACACACTGCCTCCCCTCTCCCCACAGAACCACAATCAAACTGCAAATGTAAGCAAGACTTTTTTTTTTTTTAATTGTCACTAAAACTACAATGTAAGATTTTTTCCCCCTTTTGAGGGAGCTATCACTGCTGGACTGCCGGAGAGAAGGTGCAGTGATGGGCACAGCTGGTAGAGAGGCCTGCCGCTCTTGACCCAGTGCACGGCAACTTCACCCCCCACACAGTAGAGCCTCCTGCCTGTGCGAGGGGCCGCAGTGAAGCAGCAGCACTTCCTACCAACACCCTACTGCTGCAGCTATTGCTCCTGCTGCGCTGCGAGAATCCCACCGCACCGCTCTGCGCCTGCCAGGCACTCGCTCGCTTGCTCACTCACTCACTCTGTCCTCTCTCTCTCTCTCTCTCTCTCTCTCTCTCAGCAGAACCCCCAATCCTATGCCCCCCCCTCTCCAGTTCCTGCTCGGCACAAACAGCCCTATCTGCCGGGGGCCAGTTCTCATGACATCACCGCACGGCAGGAATGCACCGTCGGCCTCAAAACATTTCAAAACTGTGAAACAGCCCGCACACACCAGGAAGCTCCCTCTCCCTGTCCCTCTCTCTCTCTCTCTCTCAGAACACTCTCTCTCTCAGTCTCTATATAATGCTCTCTCTGTCTGCAAGATCTCTCTCCCTCTGCTTGTCTGTAAGAGTGCTCTATCTCACTCTCTCTCTCTCTGTACAGAGTGCTCTCTATTTCTCTGCAGGGGGAGGCTGCTGTAGGAGAAGATGTTTAACCCCTCCTATACCTACAGTTTTGCTATTTGCTATATGTTTTGTAGCCGCAGACACCCAGAGAAACCACCTCCAACATCCTTAAATAACATAAAATCAGTGGCCTCTAATACCATAAGTAGGATATTCAGTAGCATATATTGCATACACTGCAAATATTATAGAGTGGCGGTGCAGTGCAGGCGTCTGCTGGGATCAGCTCCGGCTTCCTCGCAACCCTCACTAAGCAGTTTCAAATATGGATGGATGGATGGATGGATGTGAGCATGATATACAGTTAGTTCCATAATTATTTGGACAGTGACACAATTGTCATAATTTTGGCTCTGTATGCCACCACAATGGATTTGTAAGTGTAGACTTTCATCTTTAATTTGAGGGTAGTTACATCCAAATTGGGTGAACGGTTTAGGAATTACACCCATTTTTATATGTGGACCCCCAATTGTAGGGCCTCAAAAGTAATTGGCAAATTGGCTGCTCAGCTGTCTCAGCTGTTCCATTAGTTCAATTACAGGTAAGCATATAAAAGGTCTAGATTTGATTTCAAGTGTGGTATTTGCATTTGGAATCTGTTGCTGTTAACCCTAAATATGAATTCTAAAGAGCTGCCACTGCGAGTGAAGCAAGCCATCATTAGGCTGAGAAATCAAAACAAACCAATCAGAGAGACAGCAAAAACATCAGGTGTGGCCAAATCAACTATTTGGTACATTCTTAAAAAGAAAGAACGCACTGGTGAGCTCAGGAACACCAAGGAAAACAACTGTGGTGGATGACAGAATAATTATTTCCCTGGTGAAGAAAATCCCCTTCACAACAGTTGGCCAGATCAAGAACACCCTCCAGGAGGCAGGCGTATCTGTGTCAAAGTCAACAATCAAGAAAAGACTTAACCAGAGTAAATACAGGGGGTTTACCACATGATGTAAACCATTGGTAAGCCCCAAAAACAGGAAGACCAGGATAGAGCCAAAAAACATCTAAAGAACCCTGTACAGTTCTGGAACAACATCCTATGGACAGATGAGACAAAGATCAACTTGTACCAGAATGATGGGGAGAGAAGAGTATGGAGAAGGGAAGGAACTGCTCATGATCCTTAGCATACCACCTCATCTGTGAAGCATGTTATGGCATGGGCATGTATGGCTGCCAAGGGAACTGGTTCCATTGTATTTATTGATGATGTGACTGTAGACAAAAGCAGCAGGATGAATTCTAAAGTTTTTTGGGCTATATTTTCTGCTCAGATTCAGCGAAATGCTTCAAAACTCATTGGACGGCACTTCACAGTGCAGATGGACAATGACCTGAAGCATACTGCTAAAGCAACCCAATATTTTTTTAAGGGAAGAAGTGGAATGTTCTGCAATGGCCAAGTCAATCACCTGACCTGACTCCAATTGAGCAGCATTTCACTTGCTGAAGGCAAAACACCCCAAGAACAAGAACGGCTGCAGTGCAGGCCTGGCAGAGCATCACCAGGGAAGAAACCCAGCATCTGGTGATGTCTATGGGTTCCAGACTTCAGGCATCCATTGACTGCAAAGGATTTGCAGCCAAGTATTGAAACTCACTATTTAATTCATGATTATGTTAGTATGTTATTCCAATTACTTTTGAGCCCCTAAAATTGGGGGCACCACATATAAAGATGGGTGTAATTCCTACACCATTCTCCCAATTTGGATGTAACTACCCTCAAATTAAAGATGAAAGTCTACACTTCAAGCACATCTGTCCAGAGCGACATCTGACTGTTGACGGGCCCTGGGCAGTGAGCGGGGGAGAAATGGGAGACATGGCTGGCAGGCAGGAAACACCTCAGATGCAGCGGCCCAGTCCCCCTCTTAGCATCTTGCTTTCTTGTCCTGATGGTGACGATGATAATTGGGGTTCATGTATTTTTGTTTTTGATGGAAGGAGACAGGTGGGAGGGGAGGGGCATGTGTGACAGCTTTAGGAGGCTAAGAACACTATGGAATTCCTGTATTATTATTTCTTCCTTATTTGAATGGAGGGTTTCCTCCATTCGCAAATATTATATATATATATATATATATATATATATATATATATATAGGGAGAGTATTTTCATCACACTGGTCCCACCAACCCTCCCTCCCTCTCCTTCACCTATTTTTTCCCATTTCCCTTTGCACTCCTGGCTGTGGCTCTGGTGGGAAAGCCGGCAGGGGGGAAATGACGTGCTTTAGTCATTGTGTCGACTCTGGCTGGAGGAAGAGCCCCATCGAGATACCTATCGGGCTGACAGAGCTATCCAGGATTTGGGGGGGGGCAGGAAGCAGCACAGCTCACAGACAATAGGCCACATCAAACAACCCAGCGCCAGGCAACCATGAAAACAACAGTGGGCAGTGAGTGTGTGTGTGTGGGAGTGAGTCAGAATGGAGTGTAGGAGTGTGTGTATGTGTGGGGGGAGTGTGAGTGAGTGTGGGCGAGTGTGTGTGAGAGACTGGGACGCTACACTGCAGAGCCCTGTAACAGCCATCTGATGTCTCTAGCCGCAAAGCAACACAGCAAACTCACTGCAGACATTAAACTCACTGCAGCTCTCTGCACTGGGGCAGCTGGTAACTGGTCTGACTGCATATTTTATACGTTTTGTTTTTTTCTTCTCTTCTCTCTTTGCTCTTTGTCTCTGCCTCCTCTTTGTCAATCTCTTTCTCCCACCCCATTCTCCTATTCTGTCTCTCCTTCTCATCTATCTCCTCTAACAGTCTCTCTCTCTACTCTCTCTCTCTCTCTTTTAATTTCACAAACACAAATTAGTCTGTGAACAACCTACGGTGGCCCAGAGGAATTCATGCTGAGGAGAGTCCCAGACAAGGGTCACAGGAAACTGGAGATACAAAAAGAGGGCTCAACTGGGAGAACAGGGGGGTAGAGCAGGGCTGTAGTGGAGCTGAAAAAACGCAGTCCTGGACACCCCAACAGAGGAGGACAAACAAACACATCACAGCACTGCACAGACACACAACACTATACTACACTGCACTGCACCGCACAGACACACTCAGTGAATATGTCAAAGTGTCAGTCAGTCTGATAGTGTGTGAGTCAGTCAAACAGACATTCAGTGCGTCAGTCAGAGTGTCAGTCAGTCAGTAAAGCAGGGAGGTGGTGTGGTCCAGTGGAGCCCTGAGACAGACAAAGGACCCCCCCGACACTCTTCATAAAATATTTTAAATTCTCGGACTGCTTTGGTGTTCCTGAGGAATGCACCCATCCCCCCTTACCTCAGCCAACACCCCTATCCTTTTCCTACCTCCAGCATATTTTTGCCTTATTACCTAGACTGTGCCCCCCACACCACCCACCTTGCCCTAACCTCCCCCTACCGCCCCTCACAGTCCCACCCAGTAGGTTATTCTCCACTCTCAGTAAAATGGGTTTGAAGGATAAGAGCAGAACATGGACGGACGGACATCGTCACTGAAGTAGCTGAAGCAGTACTTAAGATCATTAAATCTACTATCTGTACTTAACACCCCCCTTCCCTTCCCCGCCGTCACACCCACGCACACAACCTCCACGCTACGGAACCCTGATCTCTAGCCCCCCATGTCCTCCCTCTGTGACACTCAGTCAAGTAAAACCTGTCATCTTTCTCTCTCGCATTCTGTTGTTCTCCTTCCTCGCTCACTTGTTTTATTCCAAGCCCTGTGCGCTCTCGAGAGATCAAAGCTCAGGCCAACCCCCACCCCCTTCAATCTCCTATCTCACACCCCCCCACCTCTCCTTCCTCCTCATCACAAGACCCTTTATGATGTGGAAGAGACTCTCACTGTTTTGTTCTTTGTCTTTTTACCCACTCTTCCCAGCAGCCTCCCCTCCTCCAGCCATCATCCTGTTCTTTATCTCTACCTGTTGGCCACTTTGTTTTTCTTGTCTTTTTTTTTATCTCATTGCAACACCTCTCTCTCTCTCCCCCATCCCATTTTTTTTATATGTCCACCAGAAAGCTTAAAATACTGTCATTAAAATATATATGCAAATGCTAGAATGGGACACGGGACACAGGACACGGGACACAGGACACGGGACACAGCATTCGGAACTCCAAACACAGGAACACTGGCGCAGGAAATTCACACTGAATTTGGTTCAATGCACTTCAAACAGAAGAGTCTTGGAAGGTTGCAAAGAAACTCAGGTTGCATGGTGAACAGATGTACACAATTTTAAATTTCTGTGCTTTTCCTGTCATAGATTCTGGAAAAAACAAAAAGTGAAAACTATGTAGTTTAGATGGATTCGTGTAGCGTGATCACCAGGGACTCCCAGGCCCATTTACTGGAAAAATAAACTAAATCAACAGAGGAAAAATAAAAAAACCACCTCTGAGCCTTGTCGGGAATCAGCAGCATTCTTTTAAGTTCTTTTTTTTCAGGGGGGTTCAGGGGTGGGGAGGAAAGAAGGTGCATTCCTGCTGCTGTAAGAATGCACTGCTTCCCCTGTGAATAGATCTTTACAGAGTGTCAGTTTTCACAGGACACAGGGGAGGTGGGGGGGTGGAACGAGCCAGCGGTGGCAGCAGGGTTAATAATCTTCCTGATCTCCTCAATAGGGCCCATTACAATACAGGGGGAGATCCCTCAACCACAGCTCAGGAATTCCTCTGTCTGTCAGTGGGGGAGGGCCGACAGGGAGTGGGGGGGTAAAATAAAATAAAATAAAATAAAATAGGGTTCACCAAATCTCTGCCACTAAATAAAAAGAGGGGGGAAAAAGGAGGGAGAGGGAGGGATGGACAGAGAGAGAGGGAGAGTTTGGGATGGACATGAAAAAAAGGAGAAAGAAATAAAGAGGGTGAGGGAGGGAGGGAGGGAGACAGAAGGGAGGCCCCCCACATAGTGGAATGAGCCACCCACCCTCACGCACTCAAAGGACTTTTACAGCCGGCATACAAAGGGTTAAGCCGCCTGGGAGGGCTGCCTGTCCCTTCCCCAGGCAGTGTGGAGCTCTGCCCTGGCCCTCTGTGGGGCCGCGCTTGCCTGGGCCCGGCTGGGTATCAGGTAGCAGGCCAGCTGACTGCTGCACGAAGTGGGTTGGGTGGGGGGGAGGTGTGGCTTTTTTTGCTCTATTTGTACACCAGTGCTGCAAAACTCACAATCCACTGTTAGCCAGCCAACTGTATAATACCAACTTCCATCAATGATCTTTTCAACTTCTGCACAGGCACATTCCCTCGTTTCACCAAGCTGTGCCAACCGGTCAGTATCGGTGGGTTAACTGCCCCCTTATCTCAACAGCCTGAACCCCAAATTTAGCCAACACCAAAAATTCAGGTAGTGCACCTACCAACCTCGGTACACAGCCACCCCAACGCTAATGTAAGACGCATTGTTTTGAGGACAATTTTGCTAAATAACTCCATAATAATACTCTATAATCAACCTAAATGTAACCTAAAGACCAGTCTCCCTCTCTCTCTCTCTCACTACAGGAGACCAACCACTTCTCTGTTCTGCACAATTTAGCTCTAATTCCTCTTTCCCACTTTAAACAATGACTGTACAGAGATGAGGCCACTCGAGGTGGGGGGGGGGGGGGGGGGCACAGACTGCCCTTACATCAGCCCTGCAATGCTTCTGCTATGTTTTGTCGGGGGGGGGGGTCGGGGCAGGACAGCACAGGTGCCCACACAGGAAGGAAGGCCGACAAAAGCAAATAAATAAAAGTAATAAAATCTGCCAGCGAGAGGATCAGTCTGTGTGCTCTCTCCTCCCTCAGGGTGCCCACCCAGCCTGCTGCTCACCTGCAGGGAGAGGGGCTTTGAACACACAGAATCTGACCCCCCCCGGCCCCCTTCTCTCTACCTCACCCAAAGAGGTGCCAGGTGTTTACGCTCCTATCGAGATGGTGGAAGTAGATAGGGAAGGGGTGAAAGAGTGAAAATCAGAAGCAGAGAGTGAGAGAGGGGGAGAGAGGGAGCAGGAGCAAGAGAGAGGGGGTTGATAGATTGGCAAAGTTTCTTTTTTTCAGTTACAACTAATTATATATATGTATTTTTATTCTTACTACAAGTAACATCAGTCAAAGCGCTGTACTGCACCCAGTGAGAATGCAGGCCCTGGGTAATTGCACGAAAGAACAGCATTCTGTATTTCTTTTGTTTTTGTTGTTACACCAAATGTTTAAATTGAAATCTAATCTCTGCAGAGGAATCACTTGCAGGTTTGAGCCTCCCCGTGTATGGGAAGGAAATATGGTTTTCAGTAGGGGGGGATTATTGTTCCAGCAACAAATACCAAACTTATCTCAAAAACATACAACTTCAGTGCAATTGCAACGTCCGATAAAAAAATCTCTCCCGGGTCACTCGAACCATTCTTTCCAAGTTGCTATTGTTTACTTTTCACTTACTTTTGTGTGTGTGTGGTGTGTGTGTGTGTGTGTGTATAGATATACTTCTCTTGCTCTATATAAGAAACGTCTAGTCTATAAACTCCTTCAGATCCATTTCACAGACACTCAAAGAAGCCCTTTGATCTCTGAACAATACTTAAAGAAACAAAAAAGAAAAGAAACAGCATTGACTGGACACACATTTTCCAAAACCCCAACCAGAATTCCTTCAAAACACGAACCACAGTCCCTGATTGCCAGTGAAAACATTCAGAAACTCCCTTTCTGCACAAACATGTCAAAACCCTCTGCCTACTTTCTTCAGTTTATTTTTTCTTTTTTTTCTTTTTGAAAGAGCACTTCAAAATTCACACCTTTTTAAAAGCAACTGCATGACATATCCATTAACAGCACGTACCAAGAGCGGCACAGCACCCCGTCACAGCGTTTCCCTTAAACGTCTGCAGCCCTGCAGTCATAACCAAACGAATGTGTGTGCCGATCACACACCACCAGGAGTCCGCCGGGGCCCCCACTGTTTTCGTTTTTTTCACACGAACTGACACAAGCGATCCATGGGCGTACAAACAGCGAGAGCCGAGAGAAGCGCCCAACGCTCACCAGGCAACCGTTTATAAAAGCCACGGGTTGTGTGTATGTATATGTGCACTCACTCCCTCCGTCTTCAGTGTGTGCATGCTAAGTGGCCCCAAGACATGGTGTGCGGATAATGCGATTTGAAACACAATTCTCTTACCTGGCAGCGGCTGAATACGTCTGCGTGGGTGACCTGGATGTGGAAGTGGCGCAGGACACGCAGGGCCTGGTCCCTCGCCCTCTCGGAGCAGTCCACCAGCACACAGCGACCCTCACCCACCTGGGACTTCAGCTGAGAGGACAGACAGAGAAAGAGAGAGAGAGGGAGAGGGAGAGGGAGACAGGGTCAGCACACACAGAGACAGGGAGACACAGAGACAGACACAGCAGGACAGACAGACAGACAGACAGACCAGTTTCCGGGTTTGCCCCAGTGCCCTTACCGTCTGGTAGGGCTGTCCGCAGGTAAGGATGATTCGCCCCTCTCCTCTGGCAATCTGGAGGGAGGGGAGAAGAGAGGACATGCTTCACACACTGAGCTGAGGTGGGGGAGGCTTGCAGATAACGTGCCCGAGCCAAATCACTGAGGTCCTCTAGTCAACAGCTGAACGTCAGGCAGGCATTAGTTGCACTTGAAGTCATTAACAGCCAGAGAACCACAATACACTGTGGTGATCAATATTAGGAGTAATATTATTATTATTGTTTTGATGGTGCTCACATGCACACGCATGTGCACACATACACTCAGACACAAATGCATGTGTCCCTGCCGTTGACGCTTGGGCTGACCTCAGCGGCGCGGCGGTGGTCATCATTGTTTTCTAGCATGCGCACATCCACTCCCACGCAGCGCAGGTAGCGGCCCAGGCCCTGCAGCATGTTGTCGCAGACCACATGCAGCTGTTGGGGGGTCATGGGGTCAGGGGTT
The DNA here is from genome assembly GCF_036373705.1 of Amia ocellicauda. NCBI lineage: Eukaryota > Metazoa > Chordata > Actinopteri > Amiiformes > Amiidae > Amia > Amia ocellicauda. The sequence goes on along the minus strand of NC_089858.1, from coordinate 13,061,485 downwards.
ACAGCGAGGTCAGAGGTGACCAGGGACGGGCGGTCTGACGGACGGGGAGGGTCCTCTGTCTCTGCACTGGGCGTATGCTGGGGTGCCTAGAGGGAGCAAGATGGGGGAGAGAGAGAGAGAAAGAGAGAAGAGAGGGAGGGATAGAAAGAGAGATCAGAGCTGTGCATTGGTTGCGCCACTGACAGCGGCTTGCTGCCTGCTAGTCCAATTTCGCCACCACAGCAATGCACCATTGCACCACAAATGCACTGACCACTGACCTGCTTCTGCTTGGGCTGCTTCTGCTTGTCCCTGGCTCTCCTCTTCCCCTCCTTGGGCCTGCCCTTCCCCGGCTGGTCTGTGGGGGCGCTGCGGAAGTCAGGTGGCAGGCCAAAGCGTGTAGGGTCCTCAGACAGGGTGTGAAACACCTCCAGCAGACAGTACGCATCGTTGGCTGCAGGGAGAGAAAGAGACACATCAGACACTGTATCAGGGTGAGAAAGAGAGAGACTTTTAATCCCCCTTATTTATAATGAAAACTAAAATGTTTACATAGTTCATAATCCAAACAATTCAAATTAAAACATACACAAACACATACACAAAAAAACATCAACAACCAAATGCAATATTAAAAACTAAACCCATTACCCTTTTAAAACCCACAGATCATCATATAAAAATAATGAAATCTCCCTCCTCATGTACTCTGCACACAGAATGTCCCAGACAGAGAAAGGGAGTCGGGGATTGAGTACCACATAAAAGCAAGTAAGATAGAGTCAAAAGTGAGGTGTTTGATAATGTAAAAAGATAGACAGAGAGAGAGAAAACAGAGGAGATAAAAAGGCAGAGAGATGGTGTGACAGATTAACATGAAGAAATGACAACAAAGAGAGAGCAGCAGACATGAACAGGAAAAAAAAAAAAAGACTGCCAGACAGACTTTGAGAACTCATGCCAGCGATAAGAAAAAAAAGAGGCAGATAGAGAGAGACAGAACAGGCAGTTGGAGAAAGAGAGAGAGAGAGAGATTGCATGACAGATAAACACAACAGAGGGAGAGAACATAAAACAACAAGAGTGACAGAGAGGGAGAACGACAGGGAGATGGAGAGATTGTGATGTTAAGGTGTGAGAGAGCGATGGGTGAAAGACAGGGAGGAAGGGAGGGATTGAAACAGACAGAGCCTGAGAGCAAGAGAAAAAAGTTTTTCTGTTGCCTCTCTCTCTTTCCCGCCTGTCTTCCGCCTTCCCTCCCTCCATGCTTTCATCCTGTCTCTTTCCTCTCCCCATTTCATTTAATTCTTTCTTGGCCATCTATGCCACATCACCCATGATCTCTGACCTGCGTACTGGAGCTGGCTGGCCCTCAGTGGTCTCCTCTCCCAGTTGGACAGCTGCTCGGTCTTGTCCAGAGGTTTCCCCAGGACCATCTGGACCAGCAGGCTGAGTCCCTTCTCCGCAGGCCCCTCCCGAGTCTCAATGCCCCGTGGCCATCTCCGCACTCCCCGACATGCTCGCTGGAGCTGTGGGACACATGCAGAGACAGAGGTGTAAAGTTAGAGAGAAGCAAACAGAGACATGGATGCAGAGACACGCAGAGGGACACAGAGACACAGGGAGACACACAGACGCACAGCCAAGAGTCAGCCAAGACTCAGAGAGAGAGACAGATAAACTCTAAAGTCTTCTTCACTTTGTCCCTGATCAGACTGCAGTGTGGTAACTGTACACAAGTGCATCTTGTGTGTGTGTGTGTTGCGTGTCCCTGTAACCCAGGTGCCGTCTGTGTGCAGGTGTACCTGTGTGTGTTTTCCTAGAGCCCTGAGCTCACCTGTTGATGAGTGGTCAGCAGGTCCAGCATTCCAGAGACTTCCAGGGGTTCCTCGGTGAACTGCGGCCAGGTGGCAGACAGACTGCGCAGGTCCCCTGACATCCCATATCCTGGGGACGGATGGACAGACAGACATATAAGATGTGGCAGGAAGACACAGACAGAGACACCGCAGGGAGACAGACAGACAAACACCACAGACAGATGACAGAATAAAAAAATATATATAACAATAACAGGTACTGGTGTTTACCCAGGACTATCGTGGGGACAGACAAGAGACAGAGAGATTGAGAGAACCGAGGGACAGAGAGAGAGAGAGAGAGAGAGATCAGAAGAGAAGAAGAGGAAGATAAATAATAAAAAAAGAAGAATGTAATAAAACAAAACAGAACCAGAACAACAACAAAAAAAAAAAGACACCGGGAGTGACCCAGTGCGCCGAGGACTGACCAAGTTTGGTGATGCTGGCATCAGAGAAGAGGGCCCGAATGAAGGTGGAGAGCAGGCTTAGTCGGGCCTGGTCCAGGGGCCCACCGTTCTTGCACAGGTCCAGCAGGAACACCGAGCCCTGCACTGCCAGCTGGATGAGAGCCACCCGTGACCGGGACACGGAGCCGAAAGTAGGGCGCCACTCCATATCAACCCCCACCACCACCCCGGGCTGAGAGAGCGCGAGAGACAGAGAGGGACGAGGGCGGTATTTTGGAGGGGGGGGAATTGGAGGAGAAGACAGAGAGGGGGAGGGTGGAGGGATGGATGTAGAGGGTAAAAGGAGGACGAGGAGGAGAGACAGAGAAAGAAAAGGAGAGAGAAAGAGAGAGAGAGAGAGAGAGAGAGACAGAGAGCGAAAGGGTTAAAATTGCCACTGCATTCCTTTGACAAAAACAGCACACACACACACACCATTGACAGCCGTGCCTCAGACTGGGGCCACTTCCTATCAGGAAGGTCATCGAACCCTCCCCAACACACACAGAAAAAAACTGTGTAAAAAAACAAATAAAGTAATAACTGGCAGTGCATCGTTACTGAATACCAGGAATGCAATGAATGTCCGGTGTTGTACCTTCAGCACCTCCTCCTGGCAACGCCCCAGACCCTCTGCTGTATCCAGGAAGTGAATGCAGTCCTTTGGGACAGGAAGCTGGTAGTAGTTGTCCTTCCTGCCAGGGGCGTGGTCCCAGGTGGCCGTGGATGTTAGGGGGACATCGGGTTGGGCACTGTAAAGGGGGGTAGGGTCAGAGACGGCATAGGAATGGGCAACATTGCCAAGCTGGAGTCGGGGGGGCAGGGGGTTCAGGAAAGGGCCGTGGGACCGGTCACCCACATTTCACCTTATTGCTTTGTTATTGATATGTGTATTGTTATTTTGTGTATTATTTATTTCTTAGCAGATGTCCTCACTTAGAATGACTTGCAGTGAGGTCTGTTATTGTTATGGTTGTTATTCTCATTCTTATTGTTATCCAGCAGACGCATTTCTCCAGGAACACTTGCCTTCCTGACCCATCATGGACAACACTCTGTGTACCAGGCCTCTTAATGACAAGGGCACAAACTAAACAGGTGCGTCTATAGGAGGCACTGACACAGAGTGAGATACTGTGCAGCTCCCGAGAGACAAAAGCCTTGGAGAGAGTAGAGCAGCCCAGAGCAGTTTAAAGCACTACACATGTGCAGTATAGAGCATTACAGAGCAGTACAGTCTGAATGGGGGCTGAACAGCATGTAATTACATCACCTCTCTGGGGGGCAGCTCACTCTGACTTATGATGAACACCAGCCCAATTTCCAAAAGAAAAATAAAGAAATATAAAAGAGAGACAATACAAATGCTAATGGGGTCCTTTTCCAGACCTGTATACAACTGTTGAAGTCGTTGTGGTCACTGCTGCTGCTGCTGCAGACGTTTCAGATTAAAGACACAGATTAATGGACCCAATTTCCTAGCCAAAGGAAATTAAAAAAGCCTAATGCATAAATAAAATGACAAAATAAATACATGAAAAATAATCACTGAAGCTGCACTGTTATTCACACAGAGGAGAGGGAGAGGAAAGGGAAATTCTCTCTTTTGTTGACTGTTTGGGAATAAAGGAGTGAGTGCAAGAGTGAGTGAGACTGAGAAAGTGGGAGTGAGTGAGACCGTGAGTACGTGAAAGTGAGGTAGAGGTGAGGGAGAGTGAGGTAATCAGTGAGCGAGGGTCCCGGGGCAGGGTCTCTTACAGTGTATGTGATGGCTGGCTCTCCATGTGGTCCCAGACCCCGAAGGGCAGCCGGTCACGGGGGAGGCAGTACCGCTGTGCCCACCGGGCGGCGCTCTGCAGCCCGTCGTACCTTACCAGCAGCAAGACCAGCTGGCACTGCAGCTCCACGCTGTCATCCACCAAGGTCTGGGCATCCCCGCAGCACCACACCACATGCCCCGGAGTAGAGGGAAGCAGAGCAAACACACAGACTGAAAACCATACAGAGACTGCAATGACCCCCAGACACTGCAACAACGGTGGCCCACCCTGTTCTTCAGACAGAGCCACAATCCTGCAGGCATTAGAGGGCCCTCTCTACATCAACACCCCCTCCCACCCCATCACACTCTTTACAGGGTATTTGTCAGTGGCGGAAAACATCAAGTTTAGTTTTTGTATGTAATATGTAGATATCGTATTCTGTTCAGCACAGTTTGGGACAAATGAAACACATGCCATGCAAATCAATACATTTCAACTGAACTGGGGAAATACAGACGAGCTCAGAAAGACATGAGAGCCATGCACCGTCAAGTTGCCGTACGAGGATTGTGTAGCCCACAGCCCGGGCAGTGGCAGAATGGTGACTACAGTTGGCAAACTGTCACCACATTCTAACAACAACAGACACATTATAGTGATGACAGACGTGTCAATATGACAACGTGGAGGTATTTGAATAAACCGCTACGTGCAGGAATCTGCTCCATGCCCCCGGGTCACACCGGTCTGCAGCGCAGACAGAAGAGAGTCAACACGTTCTGTCTGTCACAAAGTCTGTCAAAATACTGCCTAAACCACAATGGGACTCCAACACAAGAAAGTACTTTTGGGCTGAAAAACATTATGTGTCAAATTGAGTGAGAGAGTGCATGGCAGTGGGGCAAGAGTACTTTTTGGTATCAGACGAAAGACCAGAAGACAATGTTGGACTCTCCAGGACCAGGTTTTAATTAATTAATCTTATTTGTTCAATTATCTTCTATACATCCCATTTTTTTTTTTTGAAATATAAGGTTCCTTTAAAAATCCCTTTGCTGCAGGGTGGCATTGGCTGCAGCACAATATGCAGACTGCAGAGCAGCACTACAGAGATCCAGCTCTCGATCGGGGGGTTGGAGGAGGAAGCGAATGGCACATTCTGTTCCTCCCTCTCATCTGTAGTGTCACTTCGTGCCCCATAATCAACAAACCACATCCCCCTCCTGCCCCCAGTATGTCCACCACCCACCACCGAACCCCACCACTCCCCTATAACCCACAAGCCTGTTCTCGCTCACCTGCACATGGTCAGTCCAGTTCTCCTCAGACATGCTTTTCTAAAACCACAGAGAGAGAGAGAGATTCTTATAAAATGCATTGAAGACATACACCCACACCCACAGTCATACAAACACTTGGACACACACACGCATGTGTACACACTCATGTGCGCACAAACAGGCTCCACTCACCTCCCTAAACGTTTTATACATGAGGAATTTCAGGGAATCCATCCGTCTCTTGGTGACTGCATTGGGGCAGAGGGCTGCAACACAGAGAGGGTGAGCTGGGTCTGTGGTCAGTTACCTGACCATCAACAAGCTGCAGAATCTCAAATAAGAGACTCTGAGGACAACTCCTCATATTTGAATTAGTATTTATTTACAATCAGACAGCCCCTTAAACCATAACTGTGGAGAAACACAGGCCTGGACCATCAGAACTTCGACCTACTGGCAAAATCCTTTTGGAGCACCTTACAGCCCCCCTTGAAACCTACTTGGCTACTGTCCCCTGCTGACCACTGCCTGGAACAGCAGAATTTCTTGTCTGGTTTCATAGTTTGTCTTTAAGTTTTCGATTGTTGTTGCTGTTTTGTCCAGGTTTTGGGACAGGGACAGTCAGGTGTCAAATATCAGCACCTTGCAAAATCCCCCTCTGCCCCTGGGGCCAGCCTTCGAGTCCCTTGATTAATTGATAACCGATTCAGTCGTGTAATTAAGCAACTGGCTGTACCACAGACCTGCTCTGGGATGGATGTATTGGAACAGACAGACAAGGCAGGGCACCAGACTCTGGCTGAGGTTTGTGCATCTCCGCATGCAGAGGCAAAGGAAGGCACACAAATGTACTGACAAACACTGATGCTGACAGACAGACAAGCAGACGCAACGACACACAGACCTGGGTCAATGCTGAACAGGTCCATCAGTCTGAACACCTGTTTGCTGAGTATTTTGGGATGTAGGCGCTCCACGCAGTGCTGGGAGAGAAGGAGCTGTGGGTACTGGCTGCGGGGACACAAGGTCAAAACAACTGCGTCAGTGACATGACAATTTTACAACTCTTAGACAGCGAGGCGTCACAAACACCTGGTTGCAGAAGGCCCACAGCCCCTGCAATATCAGCAACTAAAGGCAGCCCAGTGGCAACGTCAGGGCAGTTATCTGATCTGATAAAGATCACCAGGCACTCGGGTGGAATTAAAATTCTACTGATCTGTGCTGTATGGCAGTAGCAGGAGTAACTGCCACTGATTCAGCACCACCAGTGGAAAGTGTCAGAATTGCAGACAGTACATTATTATTATTTTTATTTTTATTTTTTTTATCGGGGTAAGAGGGTTAAATCCTTCACTTCCTGTACCTCCGTCCCACCCCATCAAGTTCCCTCATAAAGCTATTTTTTTTTGTTTTGTTATTTTGGAAGTGACAGAACAATATAAGCCCTGTAACATCACACCGCACCAGGTACTGGAGCACACATATAAGAGCCTGCAGACGCACACACGCACGCAGAGAACCATGGACAAAATATGATGAATACGCAGACACAGACTGCTCTCCTTTCAGTAATCGCCATTTCCCACCCGTGCCACAAACACATCGCTGCGATCTGCAGTGATCTGGTCGTTAAGTTGGATACGGGTTCCTGACCAGTAATAAGCTGTGGAAACGGCTCGTTGGGGAATTGGGTTGTGGTTTGAGTGCAGTTGCACATGTCTGTTGAGCCACTGCACACACAATTATTCCCAGCAGAGCCACAATTCACACGGCTGATCCTAAACCATGCGGGGGCTGAATCCACACACAGCAGTTCACCCGGCGGGGGCATACAGTATAGGAGGAAGTGGGGAAACAAGGGCACTGTCCTCAAAGCATTATTTAATACATCAATTAATTAATAAAATACTCTTTTGGGTCTTCAAAGTCTCATTTTCTGAGTTTACTTCACTGACCAACTGAGTCTGCACAGCTTCATATCTGAAACAGACATCAGCTTTCCTCTGTAAAAGCAGGGCGGGAGGTTAGCAAGTTGTGCTCTGGAATACAGTCACTTGGCACTGAATGTGTTTTGAATGTGCCAATGGAGCTTAAGAAAAAATCAAAATCTTATCGCGTTCATCGTTTAATCTGCAAAACTCTTTCCCATGCAACATCTTATACATAGCCAGCAGCAACCAGCCAAATATAAAAATACAACCATTTCCTGCTTAAGTGTTGTGCAATATCTGACTTAAATATAGATAGTCACACCCATGCACATATAAATATATTGTTAATGCTTTTAATATAATAGACTGGGCCATGGGCAGCCCTCCCTGACACCGTTACCTAGAAGCCTCTATGTTAATCTGAACTGAACCGTTTTGCTTTTAAGATCCCACTTCTGCCTCCGATGCTGATCTTTTTCTGGGCCGGGGGAGAGGAGGGAGGTGCCTGAGCAGGTACTTTCCAGCAACACCTGGAATTAAAGCGCAAGTAGGGATTCTGCAGTTCGACGTCACGTCAGGTGGGTAGTGGATTCGACGGAGTTCAGAGTGCCAGTTCTCGGGTCCACCCTGGCTGTGTAACGGCCTGGTGCCTCTGACCCTCCAGAACTCCTGGTCCTCCTCTACCACGTACCTGAGCAGGTGTGTGTGGGGGGAGGGGGGGTGTACCTCAGCAGGTGTTTGTAGGGAGGGGTGTGTGTCTACCTGCACAGGTGTGTGAGGGGGCGTTCTGTCAGGCTAATGTGCATACCTGAGCAGGTGTATGAATGGGGGGGAATTGCTACCTGAGCTGGTGGGTGAAGGGGGGGTTGCAATCATACCTGAGCAGGTGTGTAAGGGTGGTGGGGGGGTGCTGTGTTCATACCTGAGCAGGTGTGTTTGTGGTGTGGGGGGGGAGGTGGAGGGTGTCATATGCATTCCTGAACAGGTGTGTACAGGTGGTGGGGGATTTATATTATTTAAGCGAGTGTGTGTGCGTGAGTTTTGCAGTGGAAAGTTGTGCGTGTGTGTGTGACAGAGAGATTGTGTGTTTGTGTGAATGAGTGTGTGTGTTCTTACCTGAACAGGTCTGTGGTGTTGAAGTCCAGGCTGCACCAGGAGTCCAGCAGCCTGACCAGCCGCTGCTGCAGCTCTGGGTGTCCACTCACAAACATCTCCGCCAGGGGCAGCTTGTCCAGCAGAATCAGGGGGACGCACACCTGCACACACACAGTCACTGTACACACACCGTACACACACAGCGATAAACGTTCACGTGTTTGTCCTGGGTCGCGTCCCAAAAAACTTGCTCCCTTCACCCTTCGACAAGTGTACACTTTGTGATGTTGTGCTGATGTCTGAGAGTGTGTACTTGAGTGAGGAGGGTATAGGTGTAAGGCGAAGCTAAAAGCGTTAAATGGGACACACTTCAGCGTCAGCATACAGCGCCTTAACCTTTGACTGAGAAAGTACCTGAGCAATCCTTTCTTGTAAGATTGTAGCATACTTCTATAGCATTTGCAATGTTCCAAATAAGTTTTTCAAGGATTTCGGCAAGTAGTATCTGTACAATGTGGAAATATATTGTTTGCTTATATCACCTCCTAGTTTTATACTACTTCAGTAATTAATTAATTTGATAGGTGCCGAAACATATTTTCGCTGTACTTTCTAATCATACATTTAAATCATGATTATTATTATGATTATAGAACAATTTTATATTATCTATGTATGTATTATAATTTCTTTCATAAATAATTGAATAATATCTACTACTGTCTAGCTATATTTATATTACATTTATATGCACACAGTGCTGTTGATATACACTCACCTAAAGGATTATTAGGAACACCATACTAATACTGTGTTTGACCCCCTTTCGACTTCAGAACTGCCTTAATTCTACGTAGCATTGGATTCAACAAGGTGCTGAAAGCATTCTTTAGAAATGTTGGCCCATATTGATAGGATAGCATCTTGCAGTTGCTGGAGATTTGTGGGATGCACATCCAGGGCACGAAGCTCCCGTTCCACCACATCCCAAAGATGCTCTATTGGGTTGAGATCTGGTGACTGTGGGGGCCAGTTTAGTACAGTGAACTCATTGTCATGTTCAAGAAACCAATTTGAAATGATTGGACCTTTGTGACATGGTGCATTATCCTGCTGGAAGTAGCCATCAGAGGATGGGTACATGGTGGTCATAAAGGGATGGACATGGTCAGAAACAATGCTCAGGTAGGCTGTGGCATTTAAACGATGCCCAATTGGCACTAAGGGGCCTAAAGTGTGCCAAGAAAACATCCCCCACACCATTACACCACCACCACCAGCCTGCACAGTGGTAACAAGGCATGATGGATCCATGTTCTCATTCTGTTTACGCCAAATTCTGACTCTACCATCTGAATGTCTCAACAGAAATCGAGACTCATCAGACCAGGCAACATTTTTCCAGTCTTCAACTGTCCAATTTTGGTGAGCTTGTGCAAATTGTAGCCTCTTTTTCCTATTTGTAGTGGAGATGAGTGGTACCCGGTGGGGTCTTCTGCTGTTGTAGCCCATCCGCCTCAAGATTGTACGTGTTGTGGCTTCACAAATGTTTTGCTGCATACCTCGGTTGTAACGAGTGGTTATTTCAGTCAAAGTTGCTCTTCTATCAGCTTGAATCAGTCGGCCCATTCTCCTCTGACCTCTAGCATCAACAAGGCATTTTCGCCCACAGGACTGCCACATACTGGATGTTTTTCCCTTTTCACACCATTCTTTGTAAACCCTAGAAATGGTTGTGCGTGAAAATCCCAGTAACTGAGCAGATTGTGAAATACTCAGTCCAGCCCGTCTGGCACCAACAACCATGCCACGCTCAAAATTGCTTAAATCACCTTTCTTTCCCATTCAGACATTCAGTTTGGAGTTCAGGAGATTGTCTTGACCAGGACCACACCCTTGAATGCATTGAAGCAACTGCCATGTGATTGGTTGGTTAGATAATTGCATTAATGAGAAATTGAACAGGTGTTCCTAATAATCCTTTAGGTGAGTGTATATTCACAATTGACTTGTTTCCGCCTTTAACGCAAAGACTGGGACAGCACTAAAACACTTCCGCATAAGTGTACTGTTTTGTTCACTCCGTCGAAGGGAGCATTGAAGGGCACAAATAGCCCGATTAGGCTCCCTTCACTCATTCCCTAAGGTATTGGGCCACCATAGTACTTCCACCGCGCAAGGTAAGGTAACGAGGGAGTAAGTGTGCGATTTGAGACACAGGCCTGATGTTCAGCGCTGGTGTTGAGGGAACACTGTACAGCCCACAGGTGGTCCCCTCAAGACCACCTCCTCACCTGCTCCATGTCCAGGTCTGACTGTAGCTCCAGCCTCCCGCTCAGCAGCACCGCCTGCAGGACACACAGCAGTTACAGCTCCACGCCACATGAACACCAATCTTATGATATGATTAAATACTGTAAAATTAACACAACATGTATGAGAACTACAGGCTCAGAGGGGTACTTCTGTCCTCAAATAATAATAATAATAATTAAAATGTATCTTCTGTCCTTTACAGAGAGAAGTGCTCTGTGGCAATTCATTGCAAAGGGTGCTAAACTAAATATAAATTGAGTTATTTCATTGATCTTTAAATTTTCCTTTTAAAGCAGGAGGCGTCTCTCACCTCCTTGTAGCTGCCACAGGTGAGCAGGTATTCCACATGCCCTAGCAGTAAGTCTCGATCCAGGGTGTGGAGCTGGAAGATGTCCAGAAATGGGTCAATGAAGCTGGGCTGAGTCTCGTTGAGGAGTCCCAGGGCCTGAACCTGCAGCCTGCGCACCCGGGCCACTGACTCCCCCTGCAGGCTGGCTTGGGGATTGCTCTCTCGCCAACGCTGGAACTCTATGAGCACACAGTGGCCCAGGGAGGACCCCTTCCCCTTCTGTGTCCCGGGACAGCTCTCAAGGATGGTCAGCAGCCCCCACAGGGGGTCCCCAAGGGTGGAGAAGCCCTGCTGAGCCACGACGCGGAGCTGCAAGCGGGGGGGGGGGGTTGGGAGACGGAGGAATTGTGTCGATCAATCACTGCAGTAAGCAAACATGCAGGCACACTAGATAAATACACACTCAAAGCCATATAATCACATTCACACACTGACTCACACACACTCACTGACTCACTCACTCAGACAATACACAATCACACTCATTTTCACACACTGATAAACCCACTCACTCTTACTCTCTCACCTCTGCAATCTCCCTCTTGGCCCAGAGTCCGAGCAAGCGATCTCTGAGCTGCTCAGGGTCCAAACCTGGGAAACAGGAGGCTGTGTGTTACTCAAGTGAGCCGGAGCCGGGACCTCACCCTGGATAGTGCCTGGGATTTTACACTAGGGTCAACACTACTGAGAGTCATAGTGCTTCAATGCTAGCGCAGCCTTGGGGAGCAGGGCACTGACACCCCCCCAACTGCTGTGAGGTACGACGAATTCATTCAACACACTTTGTATCACACACCTCCAATGATCTGTACTGTGCTGCCCTCTTGGTGAGGGTGGGAGGAGAGAGCAAATGCTTTGGCTACACATGAAAACTTATCAAAGCTCATTTTGAATTTGAATTTGAATTTGAGAGGGGGGGAAGAGAGGGAGGGAGAAGGAAGGAAGGAAAGAAAGAGCGAGAGAGCGAGAGAGAGAAAGAGAGAGAGAGAGAGAGAGGGAGGGAGGGACAGGGATCAACAGAAATCTCCTTGCAACCCCTTGGAACCCAGTACAGTGTTCGTAGTACAGCTGAGATGGAATTTGCAAGCACACATACACACACACACTTGTTATTAGAGTCTGCGGTTCATCTCTAATTATGACAAGAACATTTTCCTTTTTATTTTTTCTGTTAAAACATTTTTCTTGCAGGGAAGCCCAGGGTTCTTGGCCCAGTGGGTAATAGAAAACACATTTATCTCACTACAGCCCCTATGACAATCAGAGTCTGAGGGGAGGAGGGGGAGGGAGGGAGTGTGAACCAAGACCGCTCCTCCAGTCAGCCTCACACAGCGGGCAGGAGCAGCAGCAGGTTACATTGAGTGATGGGGAGCGGGGCCGGGAGCAGCACTGCAACACAACTTTTTTTTTTTTTTGCAGCAACAGCAACAGTATTTTCACATTTCCTCCCTCGACCACCCCAGACTGGGTGGACCAAACAAATTGGCCTTCTGCTAATGGGAGGAAAGGAAGAGAATTACACAGCCCTGTCTTATTAAAACGAACACCTCCCCAAATGCTGTCTAGTGTAGGGTACAGTAGGGTACAGTACAGTGCAGTACAATAATCTGCACACCTAACAGATGTTTCAGGAGCGCAGTGCATGTGTCTGCCTGTGGCCCTGCTGCTGTGAACACTAACACCCCCCACCCCCCCCCCACGCAGAATGGCAGGGCTGCTCTTCCTCATACTTCAGAGAGACGGGGGGCACTGGTGGGGTTGTTTTTGTTGGCAGGACCGAGATCCTGATGTTTGTATCCAAGATTCCCTGAGAAGGGACTGTGGACTGGGAAGGAGGGGGGGGTGATTTCGGGATAAAAGGGAAGTGATGAGGAGAGATGCCAAGCTAAACAAATCTCCCCTTGAGCAATCCCATCTGCTCAGGCAGGCTGGCCTGCGTCTCCTGCCCACCCACCCGCCTGCCCTCTGTCTTGTCCTCTCAGTCTGTGTCTGACTAACTCACTCTATCTTGCTCTCCCATTCTCAGCACCCCCACCCCCCACCCTCCAGCCCCCTCTCAACCTTCCTCCTTGGCCCCCCCCATTCTTGTTTTCCTGCTTTCCGCGTTTGCAAGCGCTGTGGCGGTGGTGTCGGACATCCCCAGGAAAAGGCCGCAGTTCGCTCACGGTGTGGGAATCCTTCACGGCAGTAACCTCTGTGATGCTGAGCCTGGGAAAAAACACATCGCTCTCTCGCACTGCGCGCAAGAAAGAGAGGAAAAAAAACTCCTTGTGCACTTGCCACCAGCGTGAACTCTGCACAACACAAGGGCTCTCTGTTCCCCGGCATCGGGCTCCGTTTCCTGTTACTCCCTTCTATTCCCAGCTAATGCCTTCTATTCCCAGATTCTCCACTGCATTGCTTTCCATTCCCAGATCCTCCAGTCAGCTCTCTACTATCTCCTGATCCCTTTCTATATCGTATGCCACAGGTGCTGTGCCCACGTGTCCAGGCCGAGTCGTGGGCAAGGAACAGCACGGGCAGAGTCAGGATGGCACTGCAGGTGCCTGGGGTGAGCCACAGCCCGCCACATTGCTTACCGGTAGGCCGATGTACAATACAAATGCACCATTCAAAGACTTCCCCCTCCTCCCCTCCCCTCCATTGCTCTCTTTCCACCTTTCTATACCCACTTCCATCCAACCATCTGTCCTTCCTCATCCTACCTTCTCTATCCATTTCCCATTTAATATCTGTCCCACTCTCCCTCCATCTCTCTCTCCCTTCCTCCCTCTCACTCACCCTTCCTCCCTATCCCCATCTCCCTCTGCATCTGTTCCCAGGCCTGCTCGCTCTCAGAGTTGGGCAGGAAGTGCTGGCACGGAGCTGCCCTTCCTGCCAGGCTGGGAAGCTTCCAGGCAGCACAGCTTATCACTGCGGTGACCAGAACAACAGCACCGGGACAGAAAGAGGAGGAGGAGATATAAATTGAATATATTATATACATTTAAAAAAATGTAAAGCATAGGTGCTCATGGATGGTGTGATTGCGGTCGGGCTCGTTCACCAGCCAGAGTCACTTGGCTGCCGTGGCACCTGTGCTTCCCCTTATTCAGCCTCTGCTCGTCGTGGCAGCAGCCCCACCCCACCCACGTAGCCCCAGTCTTCCTCACCCCTACGACACCCTGGAGAAGGCCCACCCATCCCTACTGAGCTGTGGCATTTCCTGGTTTCCCTGTTCCTCACTGTTGCATTCTTCTTTCTTTTCAGTTTATGTGACAGTAGCAGCATTACCAGTTTGAAGATGCATTGGTGTGTCTGTGCAATTCTGATTTCTTTTGGCCTCTGATAAACCCCGGCGGGTCTGCTTGTGGCCACACACTGCTCATACAGGAGACGGCAGCAGTGTCGCTGGGGCACTCCTGGAGTATTCTTCCCTGGAGTTTTTTCTGTGTTCCTGGTTTTCCTTCTCAAGCTGCCTCAAAATTGGGATTGCCTTGCTGCCTTATCAGTTTTTACTAGGCTGCACTCATCCTGCTGCCTCTGCTGATCTAGTCTCAGCAGGGGACAGCGACGAGGATGAAGATGCACGTGTCCTGAAGTCTGTCGTCCTCCTCCACTTACAAGCCCCACAGCATGAGGCACCAGAGAAAAGAGGTCATTCAGAGGACTGACATGACTCTTGTGCGGTAACACTGCCTGGCTGTACAGGGACTTTGGTGACAGCCTGTGCAGCACCGGGGTGTTACTGGTGGGTCACACAGTCTGAGCAAGGACCAGCTTTACAGCCCGAGGGGAGCAACACTGTCAAACAAACACTCAGTAAAACTGCTCATCCCGGCATACCCCAAGGGAGAGCTGGAGGACCTGCAACACACGCACACACGCGCACAAACACACAATGTCACACGTCTGTGTTGCACAGCTGGCTCTTCTCTGAGAAGCGGACAAAGAAGAAAGTGAAGAAGAAAGAGGAGTCCTCTAAAGTAATGAACAATGTTGATAAGTAATCATAAACAAATTAAAGAGAGAAAGAAAAAAAACTCAGCTTCCTTGATTTGTTGCAGAACCCTAGGAAGTCCCCACTGCTATAAACATTAAAAAAAAAAAAAAAAAAAAATGAAGTCTGGTAGGAATTGTTTTGACTTTTCGAAGAAATGTGAGGATGACAGGAGTTGAAACGCAGGACACACTGTCTGAGTTTGGCTCATTTTTGTTTTGTTTGGGGTATTTTTTCCAGATGTACAGAGTGAAGGACCCCCTGCCCCCCTCGCTCTCACTCTTCAAATCTCCCCCCACAGGCACTGGGCCTCCCTGAAGAGCTCCTGACCCCAAACAGCAACACTCCTGTCATGTGACCTTCCCAACGACCCCTGTCTGACACCCCCGGGAGGTCAGCTGGAGAGTAGAAGAGCAAATTGCTGCAGAGGAGACCCGACAGAGCACAGTCACATAAGGTTACTGAACAAGATATAAAAAAATAAGATTATATATCTAATTTATTCGAATTTATTATAATAAGTTTAAATCAAGATTCTGCATTCTGTGTCTTGCTTGGCCTTGCATGCAGACTCTGCGTCAATTCAGCCTTTCTGGCGATATACTGTTACATGGGGATAAAAAAAAAAAACACTTGAATAGCTGCTTCAGGACTGGCACACAAACTGAATTCCTCATCATCAGACAGACTGTTTAACGCCCCCAGTTTCTCGGGAAAGGCCCTGACAGCAGCCTGAAGTCCAAGCTCAGCCAACACCAATATGTCAAGCCAGGCCCACACAAAACTACCCCCGATCCCTGTCAACTCAGTAGAAAACTAGCGCTAACCTTAATGAAGGCCTGAATTTAACTGGGGACTCTGAAACCGGACCAAAACTAAACCCTACTATAAAAACTTCACTTCATGTAAACTCACACTTTCACTACAATGATCAGGAGAATTTTCTCTACACGAGCTAAATGCAGCCTTTATAACATTCCTGCCTTTGTCTGTATCCTTAATTCAAACTTCGCTCAGTCAATTAATTCTAAAATTCTACATTTTCTTCAGCTGTGACCTTTGGCCAAAGCAGATATGGCAGCTAATGGGCCTTAAATGAACGAGCATTGAACACCTGAGTAATATTCAGAGTCTCTGTGCTGGCCGCTAGTGCTCTAATTAAACAGACACACATCTGCCAAACCCAGAACATCCCAGCGCTTTGTAAGCCATTACAGCTAGGGGGGAGGAGGGGGTCACCAAGGTCACAGACTTGCCCCCAGGATGAGGCCGTCCACCCCGGCGCCTGGCCGGAACTCACCCTGGAGTGCTGACCCTTTGCTCATCATTCAGTCTGGATGTCCTGGTCACTGTCTCACCCTCCTGTTGGCGGCTCCTCTCAGTACCCTGGGGACCACACAAAGAGTCAGCACAAACTGGTCAGTACACTTAATCTTTATTAGTATTCTATAGTAAGATACCAGCACTGAGATTATGAACCACTGATGCTACGAGGGTATCCGTCTCAGACTGGAATGTTATGGCAGTGGAGAGGTTTTTTTTTTTTTTTCTTTTTAATATAGATCTATGTATATCTATTTCTACACAAGAGTGTCTGACTTACAGTTAGGTTATGGCTGTGGTTCTGCTGGGTGAGGCAGTTTTATATTGGGTACTGCTGCTTCTTGTATTAATTTATTTGTTTGGCATATGGTTGTCATTATCAGTGTTCTTTTGTTTTAATTGTATTTATTGATTTTGCTCGGGTTAGTGATCAGCTTTGACATTTGCGACTCTACTGGTGTAATGCAGATGGGATGAGGGGCAAACAGGAGACCGCATTTCTGTGTCTCCATGGTTGGAGCACTGTTACAATACTGTATCCCAGATTCGGCCGGTGGTGCCAAGACATTGCCAACCCTTACAGGGAGGATGCAGAGAAGGGAGGGTTTCAGGACTGAGCACAGCATGGAGCCAGTGCAGCACATGGCCAGATACAAAAAAGGATCTAACCGTCTCACTGTCCCCACCGATATCCCACCAAGGTGTCAATGTGCCGGCAGCACATCCACGAAAAAACACAGTCCGCATAAGCTAGGCCACGCCACGCCTCCCTCCACATGATATGATAGAAGTCCATTTCCTGTGACCCTTGACCCCAGCTCTAAGCAGGTCACCAGCAGCTCAAGCCCAGGCCGTTCATCACTTGCTCAAAACAGTTAGCAACACTAAGCAGCCTCTGAGTTAATGCCAGCAATTCTTCATACTGCAAACAATTCACTGCTGCCAACCACTGTACTGCTGCCAGAATTCAACATTTCATTTTTTTTTAACTGACTTTGTTTATTTTAAACAGGAAAGGGAATTGTTTTCAGCATTTTTTTTCCATTTGTCTGAGAGATCACCCCCCAAAGCTCTATGAGTTTAATTGAATTACTTTATTTATTTATTGGGGGGGTAACATATTTGTCATGACTATTATATTTAGCCCTGAAAGACTGCATTTTAAACAGTATTATTAGCAATAATAATACAACTTCTGATTAGTTTTGTAAAACTGAATGAAAACATATAAATGTCATATCAGAAATAAGCAAATCTATCAACACCTCCCCCTGCCTGTCTGTACTTGGCGCTGAGCAAACCTGGCCTGTCTGCACTACTTCTTACTGCAAGTGCAAAGAAAGAAAGAAACAAAACCAAAAATAACAAAACACACCGAAGAACCACCTCATGAATCTGAGCAGCTGTGGCGGTGGGGACGGGCTGCGGGCACGGGAGTGTGTGAGGTCTCTGTACCTCTCTCTAGAGTCTCCTGCACCAACAGGCCAAGGAGCAGAGACTAGGGGAGGGGAGGGAGGTTGTTGAAGGGGGTTGTGGAGCGAGGGGGGGGGGGCGGGGTTGCTGTTGCTGTTACTGCTGCTGCTGGCCCCGGTTCAGCCCCCCTGTGGGAAATCCAGCCAGAGACAGGGGATGCCTGCCAGCTGGCCCAGGGAGAGGGTTTCTGCGGGGCTCCGAGGATGTTTTCTTAGCTCCAGAGTCGTCTGTTTCCCTTTCTCCACTAACACTGTGGGAGGCTCTTGGCTCACAGCCTCTGTCTTTACAGCTCAGGAGGACCAGCAGGGACAAGACAGACCCCTCAGCGCACAAGCTCTTCCCTCTTGTGGCCACTCTGGGAATCACACCCTCTGCCAGCCTCGGGCATTATCAGTCTGTTATAATATGGTTTGCATTGCATGTACACACACAAATATGTGTATATTCTTGTTTATGTATGTATATGTAAAGAGAGAAGTGGAGTGGAATTATAATTACGCATCGCCCTGTTAACTCAGTTCAAATCTTGACAGTTTTCTCTACTTCGAAAGCAGTTCTGAGGAAGGCTGCAGCAACAGTCTATTTGTTTTTTATAACTGGCCGATGCCTCCCTCTGCTGGTAGTTCCCTGCATTAACAGCTGTGGAATATAAATCCACAATGAATGTAGTGGGAGCGTGACTGTCACACTTAGCCCTTGAACACAGGCAGATTCTCAGAGTGGGTCAAAGGGAAATACCGACTGGGCTGCAAGACCCTGAGATTCTGCATAGAGAGGGCAGTTGCCAGTGGCCAGGCGGTCCCAGCGGCAGGAAGCAAAACAAATTGAAAAAACTAAAAACCTCCAAAAAAACATGTGCACATTGCATTAGAATGTACCGATTAATCTCATGTTGCAGGAGAAGATGGCTGTAAGAGGGGGGCTAAAACTCAAGAGCGAAATCACAAGCTCTTTGTTTGTTTTTTTGTTCATCACAGTAGTGCAAAAAAACATCTGCAGGTCTCCAAGAATGATCATCAAATCAATAGAAGATATTCTCTTGGTGGGGGAGGGACAACAGTTGGTGGGGGGGTAAAATACTATTACAACACCTTAATGTAGCCTTAACCCTTATTCCATGTGGGTCATACCATTGTTTTCCCCTGTTCGGATCGCTCTCTCTGTCCACTGCCCGTCAGGGTCGCCATGGATAATTATCACCAGCATAGTTAACGGATATTTAGCAAACATCCCTCCCCTTGTAGCATGCCAAGCCAAAGCACACCACACCACACAGCTGCCAGAATACCCCCGACAAGCCACCTCCCCTCCCAAGCCAAGCACCATCACTGAAGCAACACCACTGCTCCTGCTGTCAGGGAGAGGGGCTGGGGCCAGGCTGTGGCCATTGTGAAGCTGGGGGGGCTGGCGAGCGAGGGAGCGGAAACTTCAGTGTCTTCAGAACTGCTCTGGCGTTCTCTGATCAAAGCGGTGTCCCTTCTCTCTCGCCTGCCCACCGGTCCGCAATCGGATCACATCTAACCCAGCAGACACACTACCCTGCCCCTGCCCAACCCCACCAAACAAGCTTTGGGCAAATACGCTCTGCTCCACACACTGTGCTGCTAAGCTTGTGTAGGCCCCCCCGGCACAGAATGGGAGGTGAACTCATCAGTTCCAATTCTTTGAATATACAGCTTACAGCTATGTGCATTGTTTAGCTTATTATGCATTTTATTTTGTATTTGTAAAGTATATTTTTATTTTAAATGGTATACAGAATGTATTTTGTATTTTTCTTCTTGTAACTGTAGTTTGTATGCTGTGAGTTTGCACGTCCTGGGAACACATGTACTGTACTATTCTGTACTCTATGCCTCTCCATGCTTTCACCATGTTCTCCCTCGGCTGGCCTATACTCAGTGTGGACATGGCTCTACTGCAGGCAGCTGTTTAATAAGAGGTCACGGGTCTCCCCCAGCAATAGGAGACGCCGCGTTCCAAAGCAGCTTTTTAACAGTCCAGCACGCTACTCTTGACCTGGCACACCCTTGCATTCATTAACTGCTTTTTATAATTCAACCAGTTTCTGAAGCCTTTTAAAAAATATATATTTTAAATATACCAGGTCTAAGGTGGGTGAGGTTTTAGAGTGCATACTGTAGGGATGTTGGGGCAGGGGTGGTGTGCCTCGCGCTCCATACAGAGGGAGACTTGGACTCACAGGGATCACAGGAGCACGGTGCTGTGTGAATGAATGCTGAGCGACTGAGCAGCTGTGGAGCTGGGCTCTGACAGCAGACACAGAGTACCGAGGGACACCTTGTTAGCATCTAAGTACAGGCTTGTGTTTGTCAGGGTGTGTGTGTGTGTGTGTGTGTGTGTGTGTGTGTGTGTTGGGGGGGCGGGCATTGATGGGGGGGTGCATCTGTCAGGGGGTGGAAGCGTTGCTTAAGTGATAAGTCCTTAATGAGAGACACACTGCACGCCACGCTTCTACCCCCTGGAGGGAAAGAGGAGAGGGGGTGAACAGGAGGAGGTGTGGAGCGTGTGGAGTGAGGGACTCCCCATACTATACTGCTGGCTTGATGCCTTGCCTTTGTCATTTTAATGCCCCCTGCCCCCCCCCGACATACACACAATTAGGAGAACAATAGAGGTGCGTGCTTAGCATCAAGCTGTCATAGCTTCTGCTATCAGCTGGGAGTCCCTATGCCACTGCACCCCCTTCTCCTCCCATAACACACACACACCTCCTCCTGCCTCCCTCCCTCCCACCCCAGACAGCAAACATGCTGGCCCATGCTCGTTTTCACCCCCACACTCCCAATTCCCAACACCCCCCACCAACCTCCGCATTGCAACCATGAAACAAAAGGCATTAACATAATCTCTCCTGAGGATCCCGATGTGTTCAGTCCACTGATTCCTAAGTAGTAGATTTACAACAAGAGAACAGGTACGAAAGCAAATGAACCACCAGATATCAACAGCATCACTTCAGATTAAGAGTGTGAATGCTTTCAACTACAACCTACAGTGTCACGTTTAAAATTTGAATTAATTGAAAATCGATTTGAAGAAACAGCCCCTCACTGTGCACACTGTTTGACAAGTCTGTCCTTTTACAGGCACAGCATGTAGGCTACATCAGCAGGGCACCAGCAGTCACACACATACACTGTCCTACCAATCCCAACAACATGATTAGCACAGCTGGGCTGTGCCTCTGCCAATCTGCTCCCCTTCCAGGCCCCGCCAGACACAAACAAGGTTCCTGCACGAGCCATTGGGAGAAGCCATCAGCTGCATCTCAAAGGACAACAGGACACATGCCAAATAAACAGCATCACCTACAACAAACACATCATCAACAGCAGCAGCAACAGCAATACCCTGTCAGCTGCTGTCATCCAAATGTATGCAATTTGTCTCATGTTCTCCTGACCTGGCACAGCAGGGAGAGCTGAGGGCACAGCAGTAGGAGTCAATATTTGCAGCGAGATAAAAACTCAGAAGATGAGAGCCCCCCACATCACTCCTCAGAAAGGCCCCTCTGATCAAACCTCAAACTGTCCTCTTGGTAATGTCCCTCAGCACGCATTACTGCTGCCTCATGGATTTCAAATATAAATATTGATCTTTGTGGTCCTAGCTTATTCAGTTGGTTCCCCTAACAGGAGACTGGGCAGTGTTTTTTGTTTGTTTACTTTGTGGACAATATAGTCGCATTATTATTGATATTGATATTGACAAAGTGTAGTAACTTTCTTCAAAGTTCTGCTCAAGGGGGGTTTGTATTGTATTAAAAGCCAAATGTTATTATTTTTCAGTCGAGTCCCGTCTCACACTTTGCCCTATTTGGCTGGACCAGTGGTGTAATTGTTAAATACGCAGCTATACTATAGCCAAGGGGCCGAAGAGTAGCTAGTAAGTGTAGTGTGGTGTACTGTAGTAAAGCGCTACAGTATAATGTGTTGTACTGTAGTAAAAACACAGTAAAGTATAATGTGCCCTACTGTGGTAAAAACACGCAAATTCATTTTAAACACTGCCATACAATTTCCATCCGGAAGTTGACCACTGGATTTTGTTAATTCCCAGTAAAGGCAAGGTACAGCACTGTGTTCAGCCTTCATGACACTCATTAACACATATAACACGTACGACGGCGACTAACGCTGAAAACCAGTCAGTGACAAAGTGCAAATCAACCGTTAAAACGCAATGCAAAAAAGTAACAGTACACACAGATAACGCCGAGGTGTATTAACTACATTAAATCACTGTTGTACTAGTGAAATAATAATCAGTTAGTGTAATTTATAATTCGTCATAGCTTGCCATTCCTATCAGCAAAATAATAATTTTAACGATATTCATTTTTTTTGTATATATATATATATATACAATATATATATACACACACATATTGAATCATTAATTTTTTTTCTCACGTTTCTGTTAATTTCCCTTTTACTCGCTTCGGGGTACGATGTGTGTCGGTGTTGTATTGATTTAATTTAAATTAATTTAATGTGATTGTAACTTACATTCGAGCAGGAAGTATGTTAACTTACCCCCGGAAATGCCTGTCGGAAGCGGCTCAAGCGGCGCATGCGTGTGCCACACTGTAAACCGTCCGCCGCCGAGGGGACACTTGAGCACGACTCGAGTTCCGGACCACAATAACGAAAACACCACCGAGGAAGACCACTGCAAAGGATGTGATTCATGAATGGCTAGTTCACTGGCTATGCATTAATCAGTGATCCCGAATGATGTGCCCCATCGTGTAAATGAGTTACTTTCGTATTACCAGCAACAACTTTTTAAACGGAAGTAAATTGGACCTACTGCGTCTTAAAATGTGCTAAGACTTCTGAGTATTGAAATGTTACATCCTAGTACACAACACACACGTGTCGAAGGGTGTAGAAGCAAGTGTGTGATTTGGGACGCGGCCATTGTGCCCCTGTCATGTGACCGCCGGGTCCCTGGTTACAGAAAGCGTCGCTAAGGAAGTGAGCGGGGAACGGGGTTTTAAGTCGATAACCTCAGGACATATAAATATATGCACGTATTTATTTTATTTGATGTATTTACTTACATAAAGTGAATTAACCCAGACAAGCTCCCGGAAGCCCCGGGTACAACAGGGGGCCAGGAGATCATGGCTCTGTTGTTACGGGTGCAGTTCTCATGAGGTTGGCAGTGTTGGATGCATTGATTTGCTCCCAGGAGGAAGAGAGTAGCAGCACGACACACGCGTTATGAGAGGGGGCAGGATCAGAAGCTGGTGAGCGATTCCCGATTTAATAAAATAAAGTATTTCAGTTAACCGGCTGTATTGCATATGTCTATAACAGACTGGTATTAGGACACAGTCGCTTGCTAGAATGAAAGACTGCGATGTTATTAGCTGTGTGTGCAAGATCTTCGTTATGTGTTAGAAGGTCATAGTGCGTGCAATTCTATAACAACGTGTTCAGTAAATACACACACGCATACAGGAAGTGCGAAACGGGCTGCGTTAGAAAAGCATGCAAATACTTGCGGCTAACGGTGACTGCAATATCCTACTGGAACACAGTGCAATCATTATAATAAGTGCATGGGTGTTTTTCACAGTTTCTGTTCACATTGAAATAAATATATATTAATTTAACTAAATGCGCAACTACTCTCTACTACTGGTACTTCCATGTCATGTCATATTATTATTAGTAGTAGTATTATATAGGAAACTATTTTAAAAATAGTAATGACTAGGTTAAACGTTGTAGAGGGACACTACAATAATCTTAACATATTTTTTTAACCAAATTATATTCCAGTAATGCCTGGTTTCAGGACACACCAATTCTCCATTACGGATCAGGCAATTCTCAGTCAGCAAACAGATGGCCCACCTGCATTGGTCCTGTTCTAATTTGTTGCACACCCATCATAATGCCAACCTAATAGGCTTTCCAAAGGGCCCCTCCGACAGCGCGGAGTGGCGTCTGTGCGGTTCTCAGGGCTCAGACTGCTCTCCAAGACAGGCCGCTGCTGGGCTGTGTGTTGCGTGCACATTTAGGCGTGCATTGCGGACACACAAGCAGATGCACACAAGCACCCTGCTCAGCCCTGGGCCTAGCCTGAGTCTGCGTCTTCACCCCTCCTGCCTGGCTGTCTCCCCTCGAGACTCCTGTTTGTTGAAGAGAGTTTTTCCTGTCTGTCTTTGTTGTGCTTTAGGTTTGCTGGGTGTCTGCAGGATCTCTGGGCCGGTGTCGGTTTGTGAGTGGCCGAGATGAGAAGTGGAGTCAGGGGTTGATCTGGGGAGCAGCGGTTGGGGGTTTTACTAGCCTGAGCTCCAGGGGTGCATTGGTTCCTGTGCCTCCCATGCTGCACAGGAATGGGGAAGCTCCAGAGCAAATACAGATGCCGTTCGTCTGTGTACAGGTAAGACCTTCTCAACATTTGCGCTTGCTACAGGCACCTGCTGTGTAATCCTCCTGCAGAGTGTTTACCCAACAGCCACCATCCTAAAGATACATGTCTGGTGACACCTTCAGGAAAGCTTTATGTGCCTAAACTGAAAATGAAAGGAAGTGGAGTGAAGGGGATTCCAACATCGAAAGCAAAATCAGCTTGGATATTTTATGTACAAGAAAAGTTTGGTTTAATTCTCATGTTGCACAACCAGTTCATCGGCTTGTTTTAAAAAACATTTGGGGAAAAAACATGATAATGAGTATATAATAACACTCTAGAACAGTGCACCTCAATGCTATTCCTCAAGGGTCAAAATGTTTCCTGGTTTTCCTTTTACCTGAATTCATAATCGGTTTTCTTTTGTTTGTTTGTTTCTGTCTTTTTATAATGTATATTTTTTAAAACCATTAAAAAAGATCACCGTGAGTTACTGGGTGGTAATGTTTGATCAATGGACAGGTCACAGTCCTGACGTTTCTCAATTATTTAGTTGTTATCGAGGCCCTATTGTTGTTCCATTCCTGTCTGCATTCCTCAGGTGCCGTGTGACTCTCTCCCCGCAGGGCAGTGACACGGGAAGAGGAGCCCCCTCCCACTCAGCAGGTGCTGCAGTACAGCCCCGCCCACACCGATATGGTCAACTCAGTGGCGCCTCTGAACTCTGACCTCTGTGTATCAGGAGGAGGTGATAAGGTAACAGGACTGTAGCAGGTAGCAGGTAGCGCTGTCACAGAGGTGACCATCCCTTTAAACCTAGATGCAGCAACATTTCGGTAGCTGGTCCTGATGATCGAAAACAGTATGCATTATTGTGTACATTAGTGCAGGTCTCCATGTACGAGGAGTTCATTTTCCTTGCAGCTTATAAGATGTTGGAGGTGCGTAAGTTTTCTGCTTTTTGTCCTGCAAACAAATGTGCCAGGCAATTTCTTGGTCCACCCTTCCCCTCCCCCAGGGTGAACTAACACATTATACAACTGCCAGCCTCCAGCTCTACTGCGTATTAACTGCTTCGGATCTGTTTATAACGACAACGCCCCGACCAAAGAGTTAAGAGCTTTGGACAAAGGAAGAGCATTCTCCCATATTCTTACTGCAGTAAATCTGTTCAGTAATTTGGCAGTTTTTCCCCTGGTTATGCCGTGTATTCCGCATTGCCTTCGTGCCCCAGTGCCCTGTACCATGGTTGTTCCACATTACCCTACCTCTCTGATGCCTCACTACAGTTCACTGTTGTGTGAAAAAGGTCTCCACCGGACCTTTATCAGGGCAGCTGCATTTCAATCCTAGCAAAGCACACCAGTGTCCTGGCAGGAAAGCTCGAGGGCCCGCTCCTGTCTCTAAGTGTGACCCCTCTCCACTGCTCTGATTCAGCAGTTGGGCCCAAGCTGTGGCCCGGTGCAGCATGGGTCCACGACAGGAAATAGCCGAGGAGGGTCACCTCAGGGCGATGTCTCTTCTCTCCCCCAGGCAGTGGTGGTGTACGACTGGAGGATGGGCAAGCTGCAGCACAGGTTTCCAGGGCATCAGCGGGAGGTGACCAAGGTGAGTGTGGCACAGTAACTCTCTAAGGGTGGTGCAAATGGATGGCGTGACGGTACAGTGCCCCCTGGCTCACTGCCTACTGTGTGTACAGGTGGGCTGCCAGTATGGCTCCAGCAGACTGTTCAGCGCCTCCCGGGACCTGACTGTCCTGATGTGGGACCTGCATGGAGGGGACCAGCCTGTGCAAGAGTTCTGTGGGCACGACCTAGTGGTCAGTGGCCTGGCGGTCAGTCCAGGTGGGTACGATCTCCAGGGACCTGTGTCCACTCACTGAGGCAGTGTCTGCACTGTGTGTGACGAGGCTTCACAGTTCTTTCTTTTAAAGCTACAGACCTGGGCTCCCACCGCACCGCTCAGAGAGTGTACACATGGTGCTGCAGCTGCCCGTCAGCTTTCCAGCATGGCTTGCGTGAACCTAATGGAATATCGGAATTTAGGGTGCAAGACGTGTCTGCAAGAACAAAATGCACCAGGGTTCCTCAATGGACTATACACTGTAATATTAAGAACTGTTAAATTAGTCAATATTAATAAACATCAGATTTTTTGTGTAGGATAAAAACTTTCTGTGTGTTTCTGTGTTTTCTGAGTTGGAAAAGAGAGGGAGGAAGCCCAGACAATTGTTAATTAATCTGCATTTCTCACCGACCTCAATTCAATGTGCAGTGTCTTTTACAATGCTGAGCCTCTTCAGGGAGTGAGTGAGATTAACACGGTGACACTGGGGCCCAGATGGGTCCCAGCTCTGCACAGGGTCCCGGGACAACGCCCTGTGCCTGTGGGACGTGGAGTCAGGGGAGTGCCTGCTGAAGAATGCGATCTCCAGGAACCTGGTGAGAGACACAGTGTGGGAAGCCGTAGGCCAGTCCCTGTCCTGCCCCCCCACGGCCTCCCAGGTCCTTTCCCTCACTGAGGCCCTCTGCAGGGTGGGGGAACGACTGGGTCAGACTGGGCTCTGTCTAACAACATCCATGTAAAAATTAAACTTATAAATCGACTTTGTTACGAGTTTCTCAAAGCCCTTTAAAGGCAGATGAAACTGAAATAAACGCCAGTACGCCGGACACAGGAGGCTCGGTCCAAAGCTGCTCTGAAACAGCAGTGTTTCTTAACCTGGGTGTCAAGGTGCTCGGTGCAACAGAGATCCAGACGTGGATGAAAACCGTGCTCCATAATTCACAGGCACAGCAGCAAAATGCCCTCTCACCGTATGTGTAAACGTAAATATAATGCATATAGCTACACATGCCGTATGATTAACAATAAGACAGTGTGGCGTTAAATTATACAGGAAAAGGCAGGTGTACGGCACACCCAGTAACTAGAGAGAAACAGCTTCAGTCCCCTTCCAGCAGTGATAAATATTAAATGGCACAAAGCAAGGCAAGTGACTCAGGATCAGACATTGTTACAGCCCAGGTTCCGTGTATGCCAATCAGTAAACAAGTCCTTTGTTTCTTTCTTTATTTTGCTGTTGCTTCGATGTCCCCCAGGTGACTCACCTATGCTGGGTGCCAGGAGGCTCTTGCGTCGTGCAGACATCAGAGGATAAGATGGTCAGGTGAGTGATGTGGCCAGTATGACCAGTGCAGTGAAGATGCAGAGAGCATCGGGAGAGGGCATTCACACCCAGGTTTTCACGCTGCCCTTCACTGTTCTAATTGGCTGGTCTCCTTGCTCTGTCCTTCTGACTCAGTGCTGTGTGTGTGTGTTTTACGTATGCATTAATGTCTGCATGTTATGTGTGTGTGTGTGTGTTGTATGTATGCATCTATGTGTGTGCGTGTGTCTGTGTTTCTTGTTTCTGCAGGCTGTGGGACTGCCGCAGTCTCCAGGTCTCCAGCACTTTCCCACCCAAGCAGCACATCCAGACGCACTGCGACGTGAGCAACGATGGCCGCTACTGCTTGACCTGTAGCCACGGCTTTGGAGGACAGGGGTGTGAGGCCACAGTGAGCGAGAAAGAGATACAGAGTTACAGAGAGAGAGAGAGAGAGTGTTCAGAATTATTATCATTGTTATTATAATTAATATTAGCACTGGTATTATTTTCATTGTTATTATTATAATCATAATAATTACCAATAAAGCAAATTTGAATTTGATACAGAGTGACCAGTGACCTTCAAATCCAGTCCTGCAGGGTCCACAAGTACAGGAGTTTGAGGGGTTGGCTGCTTTAGGCCCAGACAGGGTGCTTCATTAATGTCTCTGGTTAGTTGGCATAATTAGTTTGGTAATTGCAGCAGAGTAGAGGTCAGGGCTCTGCATTCCCAAATGGAGGTCACAGCTGTTGTACCCTTGAGCAAGATACTTTACCCAGATTTTTCCAGTTAAAACCCAGCTGTGAGATGTCTGATCAGTTGCAGATTTAGAGATGTCCTGCATTCCACTGTAGAGCCGGGGAAGCCCAATGGCCATCTTTCTATGATCCACTTTGCACACTGATGCAGAATCTTGGGCACAGTCAACATACTTTACTGAAACAATCCCACGCTGTTCCCTCTGTCCCTGGGTTCCTGGATGATCCTGTTTAGCTGTGGGACTTGCGACAAACTGGCAGCAAGGTGTGCGAGTACAGGGGTCACCTGCAGTCCGCCACCTCCTGCCTCTTCCTGCCGCCTTCCCCGGGCAGCGCCCCAACCCTGGCCACCTCATCCCAAGACTGCTCTGTCAGGATCTGGGACCAGAACTCAGCAGGTAAAACACACACTGTCCAACTATCATTTAGAAAAAAGTGTTTGACAACAAGAATCGAGAGGGTGAGACAAAGAGAGAGGGAGAGAGAGAGAAAAATTATGTGTGGAGACACATGAAGGGAATGGCCTGCCAGGTAAAAACAAACTTGACCAGATTCAAGAGCCAAGGAGTAAGAGAGCAACTTACTGAGTCCTCTTGTGTTTTCTTTCTGTTCGTCTGCATATGACTGTGTATGTGTGTGTGCATGTATGTCTGGGTGTGCATGTGTATGTGTGTTTGTGCATGCGTATGTCTGTGTGTGTAGGTGCATGACTGTGTGTCTGCTTCCCTGCAGCCTGCCTGACCACCTTGACGCTGGATGGCTCGGGCCCGCTCTCCTCCCTGGCATCAGGTTATGCCGGGCACCTGCTATGTGCCAGCTTCAACACGGGGATCCACCTGCTAAGTCTGCAGCTTGACCTGGCCCGCCTCTGCGAGACCGCACGCTTCTAAGCCCTGGAGGCGGGTGGGGGCAATTACAACAGCTCAGGGACTCGGACTTCTCTGCCCACCTGTCCGCCATCACTCACAAGAGCAGGCTGTGGACAGTCCTAAAAACACTGGAGAAGTGGTCCATTTCGGCACATCTTATCACCCGTATTTCATTATTATTTTTTTTACTAACCCCCTAAATCGACCTCGGCTGTGTTGGCAGCTGTCAGGTGCTCTGCTCCATCCACAGCAGGCTGGAGTTTGATCCTGGCT
Source organism: Amia ocellicauda (assembly GCF_036373705.1). NCBI lineage: Eukaryota > Metazoa > Chordata > Actinopteri > Amiiformes > Amiidae > Amia > Amia ocellicauda. Next base: position 13,032,241 of record NC_089858.1, on the reverse strand, counting down.
GAATACCAGGCGTGAGCCCATCGTCAGTGACTTGAAATTGCACAGAGCAGATCTTGAATTTGTGAAGAGTGTGGGCTATGTTAGCTTTGGAGGGGGATATGCACAGTAAGGGCCAGTGCAGGAAGAAAATTAGTAATGAAGATCAGGAAGTAAACTTCCAATTAAGGGAGAAAAGCTTGGTAGAGACAAAACAAACAAAAATGTAGTGAAGTGTGTGAGTACATAACTTAGATTCTTAGCAGTGAGATAAACAGTGGGAGCTGGTGTTTTTGCGCTCAAACGAAATTCAAGCAAATCGATCTCTCGTCAGCCTGTGCGACTCCAAAAGAGAGCAGGCAGAAGGGTCACACCTTAGAGGTGCAGTGGCCAGTTGCATAAAACAACTTAAGTGAATTTTCACCTTAGTTTTCATCTTAACTGGAATTTAAGTTTAAGTGTATTGCATAAGACAACTTTATTTTATTGCCTTAAGGGTAAGGTAATGTTGGTTAGGTTGATCACAAGTATATATACTTAAGTATTTCCCTTAAAGCCTTTTTATAATGGCCACATTTCCACACATTGAAAATTGAGGTGAAGGTTCACACAAGGGTGTTCAGAAATAGAGTGAATCCTTTGGATACACTGGATAATGAGATAATAATGAAAAACTACTGCTTTAGTTAGTTCAATATTTCAAATATCTGCGATGCTGGAAACTGATCTAGAAGCACAAACTAGGAGGAGTCGCACATTGCTCCCTGTTCTATGGGTACTGGAAGCACTCCCATTGTTTGCCACTAGCAGATTCTAAGCAGTTGTTGGAGATATTTTTCATATTCAGAAATCTACAGTTAACCGTATTATCCACAAGGTTTCCAATTCTGAATGTTAAAATGTTGGACAGTTAATAAAAGTTCCCAGAAACTAAGTTCAGAAAGGCTTTGGGGTGGATTTCCACAGTCACAGAATTTCCCAGAATTTCAGGCGTTATCAGTTGCAGCAGCGTCAGACTGCAAGCACCACAGGAATATGAAGAAACGTATGTAAATCAGAAAACTTACCACTCCATTAATATGCAGTGTCTTTATGATCCGTCCTGCAAAATCACAAATATTGTTGCGTCATGGCCTGGTAGTACCCACTACTCCACAATTTTAAAATAGCAAGATCTTCTCTTTTGTAACTGGAATATATTTTTTTGCCATTACTGCAATGTTTTCATACTTTTAATTTCAGAAGTCGTCCTCTGCACGGTGATGTTTCGTGCATTTATAGCCTCTGTTATTTCATCCCACAGTTTTTGTTTATTGATTGTTGTCACCTGAGGATTTAATCTGGACATAACTATATTTTTCTTTTTACTGTACTTATCAAGTAAAACATTTTTTTTCTTCATACCAGTTGGGGTTTCATCATTTTGCCATTTTCTTGAGTAAATAAAACAATTATCTGCATTGCAACATTTCTATGGTAACCAGCCTGCAGGTTGTAGCAAAAGGTGAGGAGCAAGACACTTAAGGGGTTTTCCTAACCTAAGGGGAATATTTAAGGTGGTTTATGGAACACTCTTAATTAATCCCCTTAGGTAAGGGAAAGGTTTCCTCAAGTTAACAACTTAAGAGAAGTACTTAAGTTTCTGTCTTTTTCATAATGTTGCAATGTTGCGATGAGCACATGGCTGACCTTTCCTCATACACCTGAGACCAAAAAACAACAATCTTTTACCACACAGGCACTAGATTAACAAAAGGCAAAGCAACACTGCCGACACCTCCTGTGACTAACCTGTGTCCTGCTGTGGAGACACGGAGCAGTCATGGCTAGTGAACCACCTGCACCTTTTCGATCAGCCCTCTCTGTCCTTCTGCCTCCCTCCCTCTCTCTCCCTCCATCTTCCTATCCCTCTCTGCCTTTCTCCTGCTGTCCTTCTCTTCCTCTTGGTTTCTCTCGCTCTCCCCCTCTCGCTCTCTCTGCTGTGTGCCCAGGTGGAGAGATGTGATGGCTATCTGAGTTGTTTGGTTCACCACATGGAAATCGACCTCTTAAAATTCTGCTTGCACAATGAAGCGTCTGTCTGTGAATGATATGCCGGGCCCCTGATGGAAAGCAACTAGCGATCAGCTCATGATAAGCTATGGTTTATTGGCAGTATTATTTTGTATTTACTTACTGTTATCCACAAAGCAAAGGATCCAACGTTAGATGTCAGGCTGGCAAGCTAACAAAGACACAGTGAGCTCCACTTCCTACCCACACACACACACACACACACACACAGACACACACACTAACTCTCACACACATAACCACAGTGACACTCACATTCACTAACACACACACTCACAAGGTGACACTGACATCACACACACACACACACACATACTGAAACTCACACACTGACTCTCATTCTCGACACATGCTCACACATACACACACTCTCACAACTCGCACAATTGGCCTATGAGACTCACAGGCAGGCTGCCAGGTTTGTGGACTGGTAAAACAGGTTTGGTTGTCATGGCATGCCCAGTAGAAGCTGATGTAGACTTTCTAGAGCGAGGGAGCAAAAGCACTGCAGTTGAGTGAATGGCTCAGATATTTCAGTCAATCAGAGTGAAGACTTTTCCATAGCTCTCCTCCAATCCAGGCCCCACTGTCTGCCAGCATCTCCAAACACTGCCCACAGCCTCCGCCACCACTGACCACAAGGCTTCAGCCCGGGGGGCAGTGGACAAGGTGCCCAGCTGGCATTGTTGTAATTGAATGGGTTGTATCAGTATGAATCCCTCTATGCACATAGTGGCTTCACATTACAAGGACCCTTATGTATCAATCAGGAAACACAATAGGTGAAATAAATAATAAGGTGTCAGTTCAGGTTCTTGGGATTGTGTTTGTTAACTGGGCCTAGTGTTTTCCCACTCAAGCCTGGGCTTGTCTCTGGCCTTGCAGGAGTGACATAACATACATCCACACAATGGGCGGCTCACTGCTAGTGTTCTGTCTGCGTGTGTTGTTCCTTGGAGGAGCTAGGAGACGAACAGGGCAAAATACAACAATGATATTCAAACCATTGCCTGTTTGTGTGTGTGTGTGTGAGTCCAAAAAGCACAGAACAATATGTGGCGACTGGTCTGTTGATAGAATTCTAGAAGCAGTTCACAAAATTAATCACAGAATGAACTGTGACCTGATTTGGAATTTTATGACAAACAAATTCTACAGGTCCCATGGTTACAGAACTGCCTGAGACTTAGTCATTCAAACAATGCTGTCTGAAAGATTGTCTGAGGAATAATTAATTTCTAAATAATCAGAATAATCAGAATAAAATACCTTTAGGTTTTATTTATTGAAATGATGTTAAAAAAGATCAACCAAAAATAGGTAGAAACAGGAAGTAAACTGTACAGATAGAATCATAGTCCTGTTTTGTTTCTGCAGTGATAGAAACGCTTTCCAATTTCCAAGCTGGCTGTTACTTTTAAAACAGACCTGCCACTCCAGGCCAAAGTGCTGTCAACACATTCCCCTGCTCTGGCTGCTGGTCCGCTGACTGTAAAAGTTATTTACATCAGCGAAAATAATGACAGTAGTCAGAACCCTGCCCCCAACTCTTTATCTAACACTCAATATTAAAAGCACAAGTACACAATGTGACCTGCCTTCTCCTCATATTCTGGTTAGTTTTCAGAGTTGGCATTGTCCGTGTTGGGGTCACACACCTGTGGAGGAGGAAAGAGGGGATCCCCGAGCATCAGTCCAGCATATTGGTATAGACACTTTGATCAGCATTTTCTGGGCATTACATTTACACACAGATACACTGCTTCATATTTTACAACTTCTCCACTGAAGCAATAAGGTTATTTGCTACAATTGTTTTTTTTTTAATATGAGTTTGCCATGGTTACTGATGAGGAATCGACAGACCTCATGGAACGTAAGCTCCCTGAATGGAACAGTAAGAGTATTCAGAACGGCATTGCTTTTCAAATTTGATTGATAAACACAATCTGTAATTCATCACACCTAAAGTAAGTGCAAAGGTGTTGTACTGAACTCATATATATAATAACTGAAGCAGCAGTTCTTACTCCAATAAGTCAGATACTTGACTAGCAGCACTGCTTACGGACTGTTCTCACACAACTTGTTTTTTGTTTGTTTGTTTGTTTTTGTGGCAAGTCTCCTAATACAGTTTCCCATTCGTCTCCCACAGTTGTACAACAATACTCCTAGGCCAGGATAAAGCACAGCGAGAGGAGAGGAGCTGGGAGGGAGAGCAGACTCCAACACCCCAGCTGTCCTCCTATGTCACAGAGGAGAACTATATTAATTCCATGAGATTGGGGAGAAGGGGCGAAAGTTCAGTGGATGCCTGTGCTGGTGATAGGCAGGTGGGCATTTTAGTGTGCCCCCTCCCCCCTGGATTCAGGGCCCCCGGCCCAGGATGTAGATGGGGAAGAAGATGGTGCAAAACAGGATGATGAAGCTCAGAGTGACCATTGTCGTGAGAAACCAGAAACTGCGCCACACCTCCCTGCAGCGCAGCCACCTCGGTGTCCAGACCGTCACCAGGTCCAGAGGTCCAGAGTTGGACGTGCCCGGGGCAACTCTGGTCAACTGCAGCCTGACCACCATGTCCTCTCCAGGGTCATGTATCAGACGTTTGGGGCTGTAGGCCGATTGCGTCTTCCAGTAGCACAGCTGCGATCCCTCTAGCCAGACCCTTTGCAAGCCCCCTCTCTGGCCCAGGGGCAGCTGGGAAACCACCTCCATGTTGGGAGGGAGGCAGGGGGCCCCACCGGTGGGCAAGGGCACATGCGCCCGGCACAGGGGGCACTGGAAGCTCTGGGGTGGCTTGAGGAAGAGGCACATCTGGGCCAGGCACTGCAGACAGAAGGTGTGGGTGCAGGGGGGCAGCTGCAGGGGGCTGCGGAAGGCGTTGTCATAGGCGGAGAAGCAGATGGGACACTCTGGCACGCCGGGGGGGGCAGGGGGTGCCGAGGGAACAGCCATCAGGGAACACACAGTCGGGGTGGGAAGAGGATCGCCTGACAGAGGAAGGGGAGATAGGCAGCTCTGGAGAATGGGAGGAGCGCTACTGAAGAATCCCCCACAGCCACTGCCACGGCCCTCCCCTCTCCTGTGTGGCAGGAGAGCTACAGAAAACAAAAAAACTGTTACTGTGTCATTACCAACAGAGGGGAGGTGGTCAGATCAGCAGATTCTCAGCAGTTCAGTTCAGTGACCCTTTCTGTGCAGAGGATAAGGCGCTATATAGGTGTTCATCTGCCCTCCAACTGGGCAGTGCATGAACACAACAAACAAAAACAAAAATGGAAACACCTACACTGGGCACGATCTCAATCACATGGCAGCGTCCACTGCAGTCCGGCCGGCCAGCCCCTCTAACTCACAATCAGCAACTGGTAATACAAGAGAAATCATCAACTCCAGGTAAACCAACAGCTGCTGTGGATTGGTCTGTATCAGACACCGACAATACAGTATCAAGGTACATGTGTGAAAAACAAGCCCAGACCCAACACAACCCCACAGGTACAGAGGGATCCACTGTAGCCACTCCACTGCCCTCTGACTCGCTCACTGACTGGAGGATTCACGGCACACTGAAGTGAAGGCCGCAGAACCCCTCCCCTGCCTGACCAACGCTCTGGTCTTCAGGACTCAATCTGGGACACTGCCCAGTGCTGGAGCCACTGCTTCCTGCACACCAACCCCCCCCAGCACAGACCACCTACCTATTGACTGTGGGACGGGGTATGGTGGCCGTCTTGTCCAGGGACTGGCTGCTGCTGCGACGGCTTCCTCTTCTTTTTTATTCTCCTCTCCATGCGGTGGGGTTTGCTGCTACTGAGAGGAATGGTGCTTTGGACACCTGCTCTGTTGTTGGAGAACTCAGGGCCAGGGTAACTAGGCTACAGCCAAAACAAAAAGACACAGAGGGCAGGATCCTACACCACACACACACAAACACACACACTCATTCACTCTCACACACACACACACACACACACATTCACTCACACTCACACAAACTCACTCTCTCTCACACACACACACACACACAGGGAGTCCACAGTCAGAGTGCAGGTCTGACCAGCAGTACAGTATCAGTGTCCAGCTGTCAGCAGTTCCCCAGCAGCAGCGTGTGTCCCATTTCTTCCTGGATGCGAGTCGCACTTTTAACAAATCCTGCAGACCTCAAATCTCTATAAAGAACAACAACAAAACAAACACACAAACCAATCAGTTCTGACACTCCCTCCTCCCCCTGGAGTCCCACTACAGAGAGCTGGAGCCGTTGTTGAGTGGGTGTGAATCCTCCTCCTCTTCCTCCTCCGCCCCCCCGCTCCCCTTCCAGGTGCTGGTGTAAATGGGGAAGAAAGCAACCATAAAGAGGCAGAGAATCAACAGCAGGACTGTCCACACCACACACCACATGTTCATCCGGCACCACGCAGCCCCCTGCGCTGACTGCACAGCCACCGGCCCTGAGGTGGGGCGGTCTGGGAAGAGGGGCAGGAGGTCCAGGGTCCTGGGGCCAGAGCCTTGGGAGTCAGGGTCTGAGCAGTGCAGCTGGAACCCCTTCAGCCAGACCTTTTGCAAGCCCCCTCTCTGGCCCGGGGGCAGCCGGGATACCACCTCCATGTTGGGAGGGAGGCAGGGGGCTCCGCCGACAGGCAAGGGCACGGGCTCCCGGCACAGGGGGCAATAGAAGCTCTGGAGGGGCTTTCGGAACAGGCACATCTGGGCCAGGCACTGCAGGCAGAAGGTGTGGGCGCAGGGGGGCAGCTGCAGGGGGCTGCGGAAGACGTTGTCGTAGGCGAAGAAGCAGATGGGACACTCGGGCACGTCGGGGGAGGCAGGGGGTGTTGAAGGGGCAGCCATCAGGGAACACACAGGGCCCCCAGCAGGACTGGAGAGGAGGGGGGTTGATCTCAGAAGTCCAGTTAAAGGAAAGCTGATTTCCACTGATGACAGATACAGTCAGTTTGTAGGTTTATACACTGAAAATCTTGTATGTAGGCACATTCTTTTTTGGACAGACTCTGGCTGTCCCCTCTCCACACTTACTGTTTCTGTGGATGTGCTGTAATCCACTGTACTGAATTTTAGTTTGCGGTGCTGTGCTGTAATCCAATGTATTATATTCCGCTTTTCCAATTTTACGGTCCCCTTCCTCCAGAGAGATTTACGCTGGTCCCCTGCTGACCCTCCTGCTCTCCTGCACGTATGCCAGAGCCCTCTAGAATGGCTAGGCAGCGCTGGCAGCAGCACACGGGCACGGGTCAGCCGGCAGACAGAGTCCAGTGGCTTCTCCCGAGCACGGTGTGTGTTCTGTCCCTTCTGTGTGGCTCACCCCCCGTCTCTCATGGTAACTTGGTGTGAGAGTACACAATACTCTGTACACTCGGGCCTCTTCTCACGAGGTGTGGTTTGGCTTCCATTCAGGCCAAACAGGCACACCTTGCAATTCAATGCTGTGGCCACATCTCCATTACTCCATCTCCTTGACACGTGGGACTAATAGAAGACAGATCAAATATTAACAAGCTACAAAGTATCACATGTTGGTGTGAAGCCTTGGGGCTGGCTTTGCCCGGTGCGGTGGCAAGGGCAGGACTCTCTGGAGACACACAGAGACCCAGCGCTCTCCTCTCAGGACCAGCCTGGGGAAATGCACATTTGCTGACACTTCTTAAGCAATTGAAGAATGCAGCAGCGAGGCACAGCGGCATACGCACCCCTCATTCTGAGTTTTAGATTATTATAACTGTAATTGACATATTTCTGATAGTCAGTCTTTTAACAAGTGGCCTGAGGCTCATTCCACCGAGTGTCGTGGAGGTCAGCCTTGGCAGCCATATTTCCATCCAACGTAGGGCACACCGATGCCCGCTGGCAATGCCGGTGAACTCCAGTGAGGGGGCCCAAACAGGGCTGGGTATCTTGGGGGGAGGTCAGGTGAAGCTGAATGCGGCTCACAGCAGCCCGTGCCAACTCCCCTGGACAGATGTATACTGTTCTGCTCATCTAAGTTATGGTGTTGGTCATGTGGACCACAGTTTCATTGACATTGACTTAGCAAACGAGAAAAACTGTAATATCAGTGTATCAGTGATAGTTTGCAATAGCAGTTGTAGTAGTGCTGTATAATTTAGTTTAGGAGTAGTGTGCATCGGGAATATTACAATTTTGAGTACTATACTATTTTACTTCAACTCTGATTGGATTACACACAAACCCCAAACCATTCTTTCTCAGAGAATGTGTGTGTATGTGTGTTGGTGTTATTATTTTTTTCGAGTCACGACACTCTAGAATGCTTTGTTGGTTACGCATACTTTGTCTTTTGCAAACACTCTGACCAAGAATAAATAAAGGTGACAAATAATGCCCACCATGTTCCATAGTAAACGCAGGTAAGGGTAGCTCAACTAAAGGAAACAGGTGGGAAAGACAGAGGAAACCAGAGTATAGTGTGTGTATGTGTTGGTATTTACTCCGATCAGCCATAACATTATGACCACCTGCCTAATATTGTGTAGGTCCCCCTTTTGCCATCAAAACAGCCCTGACTCGTCCAGGCATGGACTCCACTAGACCTCTTAAGGTGTGCTGGCTCACTGCTTTTCCTTCCTTGGACCACTTTTGAATGGTACTGATCACTGCAGACTGGGAACACCACACAAGAGCTGCAGTTTTGGAGATGCTCTGACCCAGTCGTCTAGCCATCACAATTTGGCCCTTGTCAAAGTCGCTCAGATCCTTATGCTTGCCCATTTGTCCTGCATCTAACACATCAACTTTGAGGACAAAATGTTCACTTGCTGCCTAATATATCCCACCCACTGACAGGTGCCATGATAACGAGATTATCAGTGTTATTCACTTCACCTGTCAGTGGTCATAATGTTATGGCTGATCGGTGTATACTGTATGTGTGTGTGTGTGAGAGAGAAACAGGGGGTTTCCATTGGCAGTGGAACCAGAAGAGAGTTGGGGGGGGCACCAGGGACACCCTCTCTACCCACAGTCCTCCCCACCCAGCACAGCTGAGCTGTGAGTCGCTGTGGCAGTGTGTCGTCACACTGTTAGTTTACACAGAGAACTCGCCACCCTCTCATTTGACTGTCCTGTTCATGTCTCTGAATATTATCCCAGTATTTAAATGAGGATTTAAATGAAGGGAGTGAGACACACAAAAATGAGACACACAGAGAGTGAGAGTGTGAGAGAGAGGTATTTCTCAAGCAGTAAGGGTTTGGGAGAGACTCCACCCTGCCTCACAGCTTGGCTGTGTGTCTCGGGGGTCGAGGTGCACATTCTGACCCATGCTGTGTACCTGCAATCAGAGAGCTCACCTGTACCTGGAGACCTCCCCTGCCCTGCTGCCTGGACACCCAGCTCATTAACTCGGACTGCACTGGGGAGAAGCCCTGTCAGGTCAGTCTGGTTTCTTTCCATACAGAGCAGGGCCCACCTGCTGATCGCCCAGCTACTCAAAGTGCAAGTTTGCCTGGCAAATTTCCCATTGGATTGTTTGGGTTCTTTCTGCACTTTTTTTTACGCAGTGTTGTTACTGTGGGTTTGCAGTGGAGGCCTGTGGGAAATCTGGGCTATACTGCACCAGACCATGAATACACCACAGCGAACAGGCCTTAGAAATGTTTCTCATGGGGTATCATGGTGTTCGCATGGTTCCTACTCCCAGTTGTGAGGGTAGGCTGTGTTTACAGTTATTATCATAATAATAATAATAATAATAATAATAATAATAATAATAATAATAATAATAATAATAATAATAACAATAATCTATACAAATGACATTGGTACAAATAATGTAAACACTCTGGGAGCCACAAGACACCAGACACACCGGGAAAAAAAGACCATAAACATTGTAGACAACATGGCTGCCAGTTTGGAGTCGTTCAGCCTGGACAGCAGGGGACACCACACTTCATATAGTGACCCAGAGACCACAAATCGTGTGAGTCCTACCGATCACATTATGATTTGTAGCCATATATGGAGTACAAATAATAGTCATTAAAAGTACACAATATAATTTAAAATCAAGTCCATAAAAAGTAGATGCTTAAAAAACATAATGACAGGTTGTAAAGTATTTGTTTTTAAATAGTTTGCAGCAGAAGAGAATAGTTTTGTGTAGGAGTATTGAAATAAAACGTATTCAAACAACGGAGTCTATGGTAACCTTATTTGTCATATGTTTGTAGCCTGCTTATGCTAGGGAATATGTAGAAGCTGTGTTTAACAGCCTAGCCTTTGCTGCTGCAAAACACGGTTTCTTGTTTCAAACATGTTGCCATATTTATTCACTGAACTGTGATTGGGATCGTGCCCAGTGTAGGTGATTTTAATCCCATCAGCGGTTGATGTATTTCCTCCTCACTGAGGTGTTTGCAGTGTTGAGTGAAACAATGTGCTGGGTGCCGGTGTGCCGGTGTGCGTCCGTGTGTTGTTCTTCCGCACTGGAAAATGCAAATTTGCTCGAATAGTTTATGGAAAGATATACAGCTTCCTCTTTCAGCCCGTCTTGCTGCTACACGCTGACATTTAAACATTTAAAACACCCAACCCACAGTCACTCCCTCCGTGTTTCCAACTGATCTTTCTGATAAACTTAAAACAAACAAAAAAATGTATTGAAAGTAAAATAAAACAAAAGGGTCTCACAAAGACCATTGACCCTTTGAATGTCACAACTTTTGCTGCAATTGTACAGCATGTGTGGCATTTAAAACCTTTTTTTTAAAGTTGTTTTTGTTTCAGTGACAACAGTAAATACATGCTTCTGTTGTTTCTTCCTAGATGAGAAAATTAAGAGGAAATTTTGCTTTAAAAAGAAAAGATAAATCAGTGCGGAGTGTGACCTGAATAGAAATATCTATGAACTGCACTGCTTTACAATCCTTTATCGCATGCGCAACGTGATTCGAAAGGTACTTTTCTCTATCAGAGATCTGACAAAGGCCTGCTACAGACCTCACACTCCAGCACAGCTATTACTCTGATGCATGTCTCAACAGCACTGACACCTGCCATAATGCAAACTAGACTGCTGTCCACTTTGCATGGACTTTCTTATTATAATAAATATATTTACTTATATATCTTTCTGTGTTGCTGGGGGGGTAATAATAGACAATTTACATGGAAGAAAGCTTTGTTAACAACAGGCAAAATTATCCCTAATAAATGTATCCAATGCCGATAGAATTCCTGACTTTGATCATTAAATGTGTTTCATGGCCCGTCTTTTGTGTTTCAGGTCAGTCCAGGCCTCAGGTCACATGTAGTTTTGGGGGGTGTGTCTGGCTGGAAGAATCATTGACCAACTGAATCCCCCCCCCCCCACTTCCTGACAGGAGCCAATGCAGCCTTTGGAGCCGTCGTGCCTGGGGGCGTGGGAGGGGGTGGGGGGGAAAGAAGGGGAAGAGGACGCCCCTGACCTGGAATGCGCCATCTGCTTCAGCCAGTTCAACAACGTCTTCCGGGCGCCCAAGATGCTGCAGTGCCGGCACACCTTCTGCCTGGAGTGCCTGGCCCGCATGAACATCAAGTCCACCCAGCCCGACACCATCCAGTGCCCCCTGTGCCGAGGACACACCTCTCTGCCCGTGCTGGGCCTCCCCAAGCTGGACAACAACCCCACCATCCTGTCCTACCTACCCGATGCCATGCAGCGCGTCTACAGTGTCCGCTTCAACCGCAACAAGGGCCGGCTGCAGGTGAAGAGGCCCCTCGAGGCACACGCACTGCCCCAGCTCTCTTCTATCAGCCAGTCACTGGACGTGGGGCTGCCCAATGACCATGCCCGCCGCCAATCCCAGGACGGGCTGGTGTTGGGCCTGGCAGGCAGGCCCTGCTGCCGGGTCTTCCTCATGCTGTCTGTGGTGCTCACTCTGGTGCTGTTCACCTGCATCATCATCTTCTTCCTCAATCACTAGAGGCAGGGGGGGGTGAAAGAGAGAGAGAGAGAGAGGGAGGGAGAGAGTGAAAGGGTGAGAAAAGAAAGAGAAAGAGAGACAGAGAAAGACAAGGTTCTGGGCAAAGAGACAAAATACACTAACCCATCCTTTCAGAAAATAAACAACAATATATAATAATAATAATATATTCATCAAATCAAAACAAATAGAAAGTGGACTGAATCCCTCACAGAACCACAACAGGCAAGTCTCTATCCAGTACAGGCTTCTGAATGTAAAAGACGTAAATTTATAGATAAACAAACAAACCAACACACAAATAAACAAATACATAAATATGAACATTTAAATATTCCACTTTAAGCTATAATGTCACATGCCTGTCCTATATTCCGATGGTTCAGGCAGTTTGCCCAGTTTATAAAGTGCCAGTGAGGGTGTGAACCTGCTGCCACTCTGGGCTCCTTTCTCCCAGCTGGATTGTTTCCTTCTCCTCCACAGATGCTGCAATGCAGTGCCAAGATTTGGGAACTGGCCAGGCTACCTGCATGCAAATTATACTCTGGTAAATTTACCAGAGTAATGTGCCACTTTTAGCATGGTTTTACTGTGGCTATGTGCTGGTTTCAGAGCTTGTCCACAGCTCCCATCATACACTGCAAGCCCAGTTCTACATGGCAGCACTTTGTTGTTTGAAGACTTGTGGCTCCTACTGGGAGCAGCGACACAGGGACTTCAGTGCCACGCCTCCGCCAAAACCTGACGCTCGCTGTAAATAGGAAAACTGAAATAATGTGGACCTGCCTCCCTCTGACTGCGCTCTGATACAGATACAGGTCAGAGCTGCTGCTGAATCAGCACTGCTTCAAACAAACACTCAGTACTCTGTCGCTGTGCTTCATACAGAGAGGTAATTGTTTGTATATTTTGTACATTTTTTGTATGGATGCTTTTAAGTTAATAATTGAATAAAAACCTGCACAGCACAGCTCTTGTGTGTGATTGTCTTGGAGGAGTTCAAAGGCAAATGACAGTAACTTGTCAGAAGGTGACAAGTGATTGTGCTGAGTGGATATTTGCTTACCTCATCCCTCACACACCCACATACACACTAACCATGCACAAACTGGAAGATAGGAATAAATAAAACAGAATGTTCCAATGGATGCCAGTAGCCACTAGTATAATTATCTGTTCTCATTGTAAAATCCCCCCCCCCCTCCCTCCTGTACACCTGGGCAGCATGAAAAAGCAACAACAAATCCAAAATGCTCAGTGTTGCAACATGACTAACATGCAGTACGCCAAACCATCCAGCAGATAGCAGCATAATACTACAAATGTTCCCTCCCATGAGTTACACTCGCATCAATCACACACTACACCTTTTCAGACACTAGATGGAGCTGTCATTATATCCCATTTCTTAGGTATTGCAGTTTTTCTAAAATCGGTTATAAGGGTCTTTTTGCAACTATTTGGTGAGAGTACAGTGCATTATAGTAGCTAACACACACACACATACACACAATATCAAATAAATGACAAAACAATGCAAGAAATGAGAGTAATATTATAATAAATACACACAGTCTAAACAGTAGAGGTGGGGGAGGGAGTGAGAGGGTTGGGCAATTATTGCAGAATGATGAAGTGTAACTCGGTGTAGAGTCTGTCTCCATGAGCTCCTGTTGTATTCAAGTCATGCCAATGTTTCCTCTGTTAATTTTTTTTCCTGTAGATAAAAGTCTGGCTGTGTTTGTCAGAGGTGATAAGAGCGCTCCCACACCACAGCCACTGAGCGCAGGGCAGCCTGTACCCCCATCTCCTCTCCCCTGGGGGTCACCACACCACACAGCGAGCAAGAATTACTCATCAGAGAGCGGGTTCATACTGGGGCCTGACTCACACACACAGAAAGAGAGGGAGATGCAGAGACGCAGATAGAGAGAGCGAGGTAGGGGGGCTAGTGTGATAAAGAGAGAGAGAGAGAGAGATGGGGGGGTGTCATAGGGTGAATTCGAGGACAACTATGATGAGCCAGTCAGAAATTACACAAGACATAGACTGTGTTGAAATCTTCCAAAAAAGAAAAGAAACACATACTAAGAATAACAGCGATGACAATAATAGCACTCAGCTGCCTGTTCTCCTGCCTTTCCTCTCCTTTGCTTTTTACAATGAAGGGGTGAAATTGCTCGCTTCCTCAGAGTGGAGATCTGGTCAGCTGTGGAAGCCACGAACATCTTCACACACCCAGCACAATATCAGCCGCCCCTTCCTTAATTAAATTGGGTCACACTTTACAACTGGTTCCTAATGAGATGATGTGTGAATCCTCCAGGATCACACACAAATATCTTACACACTTTATCTGAGGTCTGCTGTTAATCACAGGTATAACTAGGTGAGGGTCGGGGTCTGGGAGAAGGTGACAAGACTGGGTTTGGGGTCAGGGCTCATACATGTGATCAACAGCAGAACTCAGTGGAAGTGCAAAGGCCTTCACAGGTGTTTCCTGTGGGATTCATACATGCATTCATTATGAATTGGGGATCATTAATTGTACAGTGTTATCATTACATTCCCTAATTAATTAATTAATTAATTAATTAAAGTGTGAATACCACATCAATACCTCAGGGAGCTCCGATGTTGACCGCACGCTACTCATACATTCAGTACATTAGAAATGTGTGGCAGCTTATAGGATTAATGCTGGGTAGTCCATTTCTGATGTGATGCAGCTCTCAAACCTTGAGAAAAATAAGACAATTGTACTTTGTGTTAACATTGTTTTTTATATTCGCTACTGTCCAGCGGACCTTTTCAGTCGCACCGCAGCGTCTCGTTGTTATCAGAAGGGAAATATTCACGCCTGCCCGTGGTGTCTGTGTCAGGTGTAGGTGTAAGTCAAAGTACAGCTGCTCACTCTCTCTCCTGTCCCCTGCTTGCTCCGTGTGTTTTGGTGTTCACTCCACTTCACCTTGACAACAGTAGTGAAGACAACTATAATGTATCCCGGCAGCGTTTCCAGGCAGTGCTGGGAGATGGGATGTGACGTGATGCCCTGTAATGCTTTTCCAATGGGGCTGACACACACTCCAAATAAAAGCGTTATACAGTAGCAGCAAAAAATGTGTCTGTAATGCCAACGGGCCACCGTTCACAGGAGACACCATGACTCACTGACAAGGACATGGTGTCACGTCTGTCAATCACTTAATCACTGTGAATGATGTCTCACTCTCACTCTCACTCACTGACACACACACACTCAGACACAGACACAAACATTGGCATATGTACACAGAAACACACAGAAACACATGGACACATCTCAGAAACGCACAGAAACACACAGACACATATCTGAAACACACAGGCAGAAAAATAAAGTCACAAACAGAGGAGCAGAGGCAAGCACCTGTGTCCACAGACACACTGACACAAACTCTTACAGACACGCACAGACACAGAGACACTTTTGAAATCCTTGATGAAAAAGGCAGAGGCACAAGCTCAGGGCCTAAAACTCTATCTAAGGGAAAGACTAGAAGCAATCGAACGTTTACATGAATTATATCCGGAGACTAATTTGCTTGTTTTTGCTGCCAGACAAAGACATCTCTTATGTGTTTATGCATTTACTTATCATTTTTGGTCTTCTAAACAAATTGAATAGAAACTAATCAGAGCACAACAGAATCAATTAAAAAAAAATGTGTCAGTGATTTAAACAGAATGATCCCGGCCAAGAATGTGTCAGCATGCATCGTGGTCACAGCTTCTGACTGAGCGAGAGACAATACTGCCTTTTTACTGAGAAAATTAAGTCATTAGCCCTGCAGCTGGTTAGGTGCGGGGGGGGGGGCACACAGAACAATCACAGAAACAGTGTCTGTGTGTACGTGTATGTTTGTGTGTGTGTGTGTGTATCGATAACTGACCAAAACAGTTGGGTGCTGGACTATCAGCTTTCAGGAAATCAGGGAAAAGGAAGAAGAGAGAGTAAATGGGAGCTACTAGCTCTTGTGCTGGAAAAAAGACAAGAAAAAACTGTGGGATGGGAATGGAGGGTCAGTGTGTGTGTATGTATTCTTTTTTCTTCTTCATACACACAAGCCCTCTTTCCTGTGCTGCGCAGGGAGGCTCTGAGCAAAGTGGGAGGCCTGCCGATCTCCCGGCTGTTCGCAGAGAGGTGTGACTCCGAGAGACTCCAGACGGAGTCTCAGCAGGCCCCGAGGCTCTCCCAGCTCTGCCAGATGTTCCTCTTCGCTCTGTCACTGTCTGGGCTGGAGAGCTGGGGATACGTTCTTAAAACAGCTGTACACATGCTGAAGTTTGTGATTGAACTACAGATGATGCCTCCCTCCTGAGCTCAGAGTGGCTGCAGTGTCCAATGCACACTTTGATGTCTAACTCAGAGTTCAAATTAAATAAATGCAAAACAAACAAACAAAGAAACAAAACCGTCCCCTTCTGTCTCTGGCTGTTGAACGCAAGACTGAGTGCTGGCATGGCAGATGCAGTTCTGCTTGCCAGCCAGAAGAGGATGCCAGAGCCCAGATCAAACCCGCGGGCATTGGAGTTGTCACGTGTAGTAGGTTCACACATTCATGACATACAACGCACCCCATTCATGACATCACTCACTCTTGCATAATGATTAATCAAGATGTCATTATATCTTTGTAGTTTTGTTTTCTTTTTCCAAGGGATACGTGTTCAATTAAGTAACATTCATAGAAACATTTTAATAAAACCTTCTCAGAAAATCTCAGTGTTGCAACAGTTAGCTTTCCTGTGAATTTCAAACTGCTAATGATTCTCATGTGATCAGTATGATAACAATAGGATAGCGTGAAAAACACATGGATTTATGGGTAACTTCTGCACAAAATGCATGTTAGCCCTGTAGAGCTGAAAGCGTTACAGTGAATTATACACCGTTCCTGCGAACCTCCCTGTGAAACAACAAACTCGCACGAGATTCGCAGAGAACAAACCAACGCATCCCAAAGCATTAGTATTCTGAAACAGGAATGGACAAAATTAGAGATGTCAAAGGATCGGGAGACAATGTGCACTTCTTCAGAAAATAACTTTGGCATGTCTGGCTTCCAGGGACTTCAGGACGAAAGACGAAACTGGCAATGAGGAGGGAGGGAGATGGAGAGATAGACACATCGGCGAACAGAAAGAGAGGGAGGGAGAGAGGAAGAGGCAAAGATATACACAGAAAGATATAATCTATAACACAGATAAACAGATGGATTGACAGGCAGGCAGATGGGGGCCAGGGTGAAGAGAAATTAAATAAAAAAAGGAAGTAAGAAAAACTCCAAAAAAGCTTGCATGACGTCCGAAAGAACTGAAGAATGGAAACTCTTACTGAGGGGATCCCTGGACAAGTTTTATAATACACACACACGCAAACATTCCCCAACTCTGAGGGGCAGGGATTGGTTGCCATACCCTGCGTTTACTTTGCCGACGTAGGAGAGCAGTCACTGAGGAAGTTTACAGAAGTCTCCTGGGCAGCGGGGGCGATGCGGAGCGCGTGCTTCAGTTCGTAAACAGGAGGCCAGATCTGTTTGGAAGCCATTCGTCATCTTCGAAAGGGTCAGAGTCAACGAGGGCATTCAGAGAAAAAAAGAAAAATAACAAAATAAATATTCCCCTTGAGCTGTGCTGCTTTATGACAAGGCTGTGTGGAGGAGGTCAACTTCTGTCTTCAGTGGGAATAGGTCCCAAGACACTCAGATATTTGAGATTATGGTTGTTTTTCCTCTCTGCAAAATTTGAGGGACAGGTTAATAGATTCTTAAAGCTTTAGGTGTGATTTTAAACAGGTGTGGATACCACTCCCCCACAAAAAAACATGCCCAATTAAAAGCAAACTAGAACGTGACTATACTGCATTCAAAACATTTACTGTGTGTAAAATAATAAATGAATGGCTGTCGGGGAGGGGGCGTTCCTGCTTTCTCAGGGTCCACATGTGGCATGCAGATGCTCTGGGCAGCAGGGTGTGCCGCGGCAGTCTGGGAGCCCCAGTGGTCTCAGCGGCAGGTTTTCCTCTTGACAGGAGCTGACTCAGCACCGGCAGGCACTCATGCTGCCCGGGGGGGGCGGGAATCCCACCATGCTGACGTCTGTCCGGTGAGATGGAAATTGTGAGGGTCTTGTGTACTCTCTGGTCGGGTACCTGCGTGCGTCTGTCTGGAGGCTTGTTCCTATTGGCTGCGAGACTTGGATGACAGAGCACATATGGGAGTCAAAAGACAGAAAGAGAGAAAGTGATCCAGACCACTGTTATTACTCATAGAAGGGTTTTCTGTCTCACTTCCATGACTCGACATGCAGCTCCTGTTATTGGCCAAAGCACAGAAAGCTCTGTGGTTTCCGAGATGCTCAGAAACTGTTTTTCATTCTGTCTGGGTTCCTGCACAATGTCCACTTGTCCACTTGTATGCACACTGACCGAAATAAATCAATCAATAAATATCCGTGCCTTGGACCGCGGGACTGAACAGACATACTGAACATCAAAATAATGATAAAAAATAACCTAGGCTCTTGGCCTTTCAGGATTCAGGGTGAAGCACACCAGGTGATTGCCGTGAATGCTGGACCCTTTCTGCTGCTGTCGGACACAGACAGTTAGTCAGAGAAGTGCAGCTCCCACGTCTGGCCAGAACCATATGTGACCACAACTGATAATACACGCATGCAGGCTGCAGTTCCATGCACAGGGTCCATATGACAGTTAACACTAATACTAATTCAAAACAAACAATCCAAATAAACCATTCCCTTCTGTCTCCTGGCCATTGAACACAAGAGTGAGTGCTGGTCTGATAGGTGCAGTTCTGCGCACCAACCAGACGGGGGTGCCAGAGCCCAGATCAAATCCGTGCAAGAGTTGACACGTGTGTGCGAGTGTGTGGAGGTGTCTGTTTGTGTGGGTCTGTGTGAGATTATTCGTAAATAGAGGGTAACAGGGACCTGTGACAGTAAACAAGGCAGCAGCAGCAGCCCTGCAGCTGGAATCGAGAGAGCTGGTTTGGTTAAGTGTGCTGAGGAGGCCCATCAAGACATTCCTGGGCGGTGAGGTAGTGAGTCAGGCAGCAGAGAGCAGCACTGCCGATGGATCACGCTGTGCACGTGGCGCTAGCTCTTTCCCCCCCCTCTCCCAGCCTGGGGCTCCAGAGGTGCCGGGAAGCTTTGAAAAGGGAAAGCATTCTGTCTTCTTTTTTGGATTTGTTTTTTCAAATCCCTTTAAACATCCAGACAGTAACATGCAAGTGAAGCGCCCACTGTGAGCCAGTAAGCCATGGCTCCTCGATTTCACTTACAAAGCAGTTTGGGGCTGACCAGCAGTCTGAGTACTCCGTAGGATGCCATCGCACAAAACTGCATCATGTCGATGGTGTGGTAACCTGTGCAACAGGTGTCAACTCAGCCTCACTGGCCACCCACAGTAAAGCACTGGGAGATAAAAGAGGGGGTAGACAGCAGTTCCCCCTGGGCCTCAGATCCTCTCAACCACTAAATTAAAAACTGAAGCTTGGTCAAATGTACTAATATGGGAGGGTAACTTGCAAATTATATTTAAATTCTTCATTGCTGTACAGTGCCTGAAATAGGGGACTCTAACCCTGCCCTAGCACAGACCAACACGTAACCTTAATTAAAATCCCTAATTTAATTTACATGCAAAATTAGTCTAGATTAAAATAATGGCCTCTAAACAACTTAAATAACCTCTGGCTTTACCTGCATCACTGATTATAACTGAGCATTGCCAAATGTTCTAAGTTTGAGTTTTGACGGGAAAGGCACGCATGAGAAACATTTAATATTAAATAAATAATTCCTATCAGAATAACATGAGAGAGAGAGAGATAGAGGGGGGGGTGATCAAAGAATGAGTCAAACATGCAGAGTAACAGTAAACTCCCTCAGCGTGAAGCTGTGGTGACTGCTGCCGTCACTTTGCTGGGCTCAGCAGGGTCTCCCCAGACGGAGCACACAGCAGAGATGAGTGAGGTCGAGTTTCCAAATTCAGGGCTACAGACGTCAGAGCCGATGACTCAGACAGAGACCCTCCGCCTCGCCGCTACCACGCATTCCCCAACACGTATCCTCCAGTCTCGCACCCAGACTTTCCAGTACAGATAGTGGTATAGCAGTATGTTGGGGAAACGTACTACACGTTTTAGTATGAACACACACAGACACACACATACACACTCACTGACACGTAGACGCACTCACAGACAGACACACATGCACACACACACACACTGACACAGACACTTACAGACAGACATACACACACACATTCACTGACACTCACAGACCTACACACTTGCATACACACTATGTATATTACAGTAAATACACACTTCCACACTGAACTGCAAAAAGCATTGACTGAGTAAGTTCCAGTCAAAAGACATCTTTGTTTTCCTAGGCTTCCCGTATAGTCCCCCCTCCACTGGGGTCAAGGCCTCTTTCTGTTCTGTATCTGCCAGTCCTTTGTTGTCGTTTTCCTTTCCTGGGGATGTGATTATAACCAGGCACGCTGAGGACAGTTCCCTCGGGCCCTTTCTGAAAGATATTTGTGTTTAATCTGGCCTCCATGTCTATTTGCTTAGGGGTAGGGCTTATCCAACTCCCTATCCATGCCTTCGTCACTCTGGTGTGAGCGTTTTTCTCCTTGTGCCCCCCTCCTATTAAAAATGACACTCAATTTACCATCAGGCTGAACCAGATGGAAATCTCAGGGAACAGGAACAATGTCTTATTTCCACATTTCCCCACAACTCCCTTTTAACCAGCAGGTCACAGGTATCGGCTATTTTCTGTCAAATGTCTCTTCGCCACGTAGCTTCTGATAACGTAAATGACCCTAACCCTAGGCTGACTCTTAAAGACAATTATCTGGCCACATGTATCTAGGGATTAATCTCTGGCCCCTAAGTGGTTTAACAACCTTCCCACTGAAGTCAGGAAAGTCAGCTGACCACCTTTCTGCAATTACTCAATACACACCTATTCAGACTGTACCTGTAATTTAGTTCCCGTGTGGCTCGGCTCTCCTGTAAAATTGCACGTTATATCTCGTACAACTTTCTTTTACATTGCTAATACTCTTGTTGTTTATATTGATTTCCCTAATGTCCCCTTCCCCTGAGCTATTAACTCTGACTTCACAACCTGTCTGCAATTAGTAGCTCAAAAATCTATGATGTAGGACTTGTATTAACTGTATATATTTCTTATGCACTTATGTAATTTCGAACTTATAATTGTATTATGTTTTGATCGGTAATTTTATACTGTATTGCACTTTTATAATGCTCTTATCTTTTGTAAGTCGCCCTGGATAGGGGCATCTGCTAAGAAATAAATAATAATAATAATAATAATAATAATAATAATAATAATAATAATAATAATAGGGATAGGGTTACATCACCCCAGGGGAGAAAGACTGTATTATGTTACATTAAATTGTATAAAAACATATTTTATTTCTAACTAGCAGGGGCCACACAGGCTGCACTTGCAACCCTGCGGTCAATTGAGTGTAGAACTCCCCCACCTAAGAATAATTCTGCCTTGTTGGGGGCAGGCACTGTGATTGGTTGGGTGTGTTTGGGGTGTGTCCTTCCCGTTTTCAGCTGGCTGCAGTAGAGGCAGGGGGGTGGGGGCGGCTGCTGGGATGGGTGACTGGTTGCACCTGGGGGAGTCTGCGCCTCTATGGATGCTGCTGTGCATAAGAGCCTCTCTCTAAGCTCTGTGGGGGAGGAACGAGGACAAAGATAGTTTCTGGTTGCAAGGCCTAATTGTAGCTTCTCTGTTGTTGTTCTTCTATTGAAAAGAATGCAATGGAGATGGTAAAGCTCCCAGAAGGAGGTGCGAGTCTTGAGGAGTGAAAGTTTGAGACATCAAGCCTGTGGAAACCTGGAAAGAGGTTTCAGAGAGGAAATTGTTTTTATTCTACTTTTGCTTGTGTTACTGATTTTTGATCTGGTATTGCAAACTGCACATGGCCCCAACACACTGCTGCTGCGCTCTGTCCTCAGACACACTTATCTGTTGGGCACAGGACTGCTGTCTCTGTTGTGTCTAAACACAGCAGCTCAGGGATCCTGTTCACAATATACACACAGCATAGCAGGTCGTTTATTTAACAGATAAACTGTTTTATATCATAAACCTACTGTATGAATCAGTTGTAAGGGTGGGAGAGCAGTACAACGCAAAGGAAATGCAACCTACAAAACACACAGGAGAACCGCTAGAAAATATTGAATTTCTATGCAGATTCCCGGCACTGTTCTCTCGTGAGGTCTAGCCAGATGAAACGTACACACTGCAGCACCACTGCTCAATATCAGCAGCCCTGAGCAGGGAGCACATGCACTCCTGCACCAGTCCAGCTCACCGCCGGCTCCTTGCCTGTCCGCCTGCGATTCACCACACTTGAGTCCTGTCTTGATGCCAGAAAACATGAGACCATAGTTTCAAAGCTGCCTCAGAAGCCTGCTGGGGAGTGCTGGTACCCTACAGCCTGGTTCGTCTTTGGCCTGCGCTCTGTGTTCTTGAAAACATGCTTTGAGTCACACAGGACGTCTTCAAGGACAGAAAGTGGTTTTCAGGAAGCTCCCATTTCCTCTGCGGGTGCAAGGCTTCCCTGTTTATGTTCTCGTCAACACTATTCTTCCCCCTGTACTTTAATTTATATTTGACTTTTTTTTCCCTTGAACTATTTCGGGATAATATAAAAAAAAAATCTTTAAACATAGTAGTTTCTGCTTTGAAAAAAACCTTCTTAAACAATATATACAGTACTGTGCAAACGTTTTAGGTAGGTGTGAAAAAATGCTGTAAATAAGAATGCTTTCAAAAATAGACATGTTAATAGATTATAGTGAGTGAACAGAAGAAAAATCTAAATCAAATCAATATTTGGTGTGACCACCCTTTGCCTTCAAAACAGCATCAATTCTAGGTCCACTTGCACACAGTTTGTGAAGGAACTCGACAGGTAGGTTGGCCCAAACATCTTGGAGAACCAACCACAGTTCTTCTGTGGATTTAGGCAGCCTCAGTTGCTTCTCTATCTTCATGTAATCCCAGACAGACTAGACGGTGTTGAAAACAAAGATACATTAAGTAGTTCCTAAACAGACCATCCCCAAAGCAGAATAAGCATTTTGAACAGTAATTGAGCAGGTTGACTGATGGTTTTCCTATGGCTAATCCATGAATATCGAATGCTGTGCCTTGGTTTTCCATCCTTTGTATCATGCTTCATTACGCTGTGCCGTACTGGGCTATGTTATACTATCCTGTACTATGCAATGGTACACTCTCCTATACTATGCCATGCTATGTTATACTACGCAATGGGGAGGGATGTGTTGTGAAACAATGTTGCAATGGCGCTCCGTGGTTATGCAAGGTCTTTCTCCGCATGTATGCAAGACTATCCCTGTCTGTCAGTCCAGCCAGGGGGAGACAGGCTGTGATCTGAGCTTCCTGTTGGTGGAGTGAGTAGCACAGAAAAAATGAGAGTAAGCAAGCAAGAGTAACCAAAAACAAAACAAAAAATGGAAAACCAACATCACTACTACTAAAGCAATTTATACAACCTGTTGCTGCTCTCACGCATTATGTTCCTGACAAACTGCTCTGTTTCCTGACACAGTCCCCTTCCCCGGCTGCTGAGAGCCCCATCACAGGCCCTGGGCACAATAATTCACTTCCTGAGTCTCCATCTGCAGCCTCCATTCAGAGCTGCACAGGCCAGACGGCAATCTGACTGCACTCGGCTTTGTGGTCAAAACAACGGTCATGTAATCTTTCATTTTCTATTGTGTTCATGTTTGTTTGTTAATATGTTTAAATGAATAGGAATTTAGTTGTGTGGCAATGCATGCAATTATCTTTCATCACAGATAACTGGTGTTGAAACACCTCCCACAGCAATGACCAGTTTTAAATTTGAGAGAGAGAGAGACAGTACTGTTGAACTATGTGAGAGGCAATGCCTTGTAATTCATTGAGTCCGGATACTGTGAGAGAGGTGGGCACTGCAGAGCATTTTTGCAGTGCTTAGAGCTGAGAGGCCAGGGAGATGGGCAGCTCAGATTGCTGATTAGAGACGAGACCGGGGAGAGGGAGGCAGAGGTTAGATCTGAGATTCTGGGGAGAGCGGACAGCTTTGTGGAGCAGAGAACTAAGGGAGAGGCCGTCAGGACGATTTTACTCAGCAGAGAGGGAGAGTGGCAGTGGGTGGCAGAGGTCAGAGCCAAGAGGCTGGGGAGCAAGGCAGGTGCAATTGTCAATGAGAGCTGACGAGAAGGCACTGGGCTAGGAGGGGGGCAACTTCTGCGTAGCTGTTCTTTGATCCAGCCTTGCCAGGGAGTTAGGGAACAATGGGGGGAGGAAGTGTGCCTCCTGGTGATAAGAGAATGACGACAGCTGGAAACTCATTTCAATGGCTTTCCAGTCAAAGTAGGGCCCATAATCGCTGGAGGAGCTTTGTTTAGAACCTGCGACTTCTGACCCTGACACCCAACTCACACACATTCTCCACTTCCTGTGTTGAGGGGCTGGCTGCCTGTGGCGGCCTCCCTGTGAGTGGACAGGATTGTCTGGACCCTCCCCCCGCAGAGACCACTCCGAGTTGCAGTTACAGATACACTACTGCTGTCTCATGCTACTGTTGTCTTACACTTCTGCTATTTCTAAACAACTACAGTGCTGCTACTACTAATATTACTAATATACTGCTGGTACTACTTCAGCTAACACTATTGCTAAACTATACTGCTGGGGACTTTACGCCTTCAGACCTCCAGGTTCTGCTGAAGGGGTCATTCAGGAGTGCGGGCACACAGCTCAGCCAGAGGGGTCATGGGTTTACCCCGGCAGACATGCACAGCATACTTGACGCATGACTGTTGATATACACTCTCCCACTTAATGGCGAAGGGATCTGATTTAATCCCCCCTTGACAGAGAGAGTTTAACTGCAGCAGCGCCCATGACAGCTGATGACACATATCTTCCATGCAGCTGTGCACATCTGGAGTGTGGACACCGTGCCGCCAGTATGGATTGCCCTGCATAAACACTGACCTGTGATTCACTGAAAATACAGCCTTCACCCCACCCCCACCCCAACCCAACATGCTCAAACTGCACAGTGACCAGGGCAAGATTTGCAGCTCTGAGTCAAAGCCATTGAAAAGCATCTGTGGTCAGAGGTTTTTTTGGGTTGTTATTTTTATCTTTCTCTGTTGGGGAAACATGCAACACTGGTAACACTGACTGCACTTCTAACATGGTTTGCCTGTGGTTGTGCCCAAGTTCTACAGTGGCTTCCTAGGATTTTGGCATGCCTTCACTGGCATGTCAACAGGCCGGAGAAGTCCTTATCATCATCATATCATGGTATTGCCTGGGTCCAGTGTGCAGGGGCATCGCAAGGGGGTAGGCATCCTAGGCAATTGCCTGGGGTCCAGGGCTGGGGGGGGGGGGCCCAAATGGGAAACCCCCCCCCCCACTCTTACGGGAGAAATCTCCCCCCCCGGCTTCACCATCAGGATTTATTTTGCCTGGGGCGCCCACATACTCTAGAATTACCTCTGCAGTGTGGTACATAACAGGGAAGGCATGCTGGACCCATAGGAGGCCACTGTAACACTTGGACACAGACACTGTAAAACTGTGTTAAAATTGTGAAAAAATGCTAACTTTGCTGAGATACCCCTGGTTTAATCGTGCAGCTCAGCTGGGGGGGAGCAGTCCGAAAACACAGCCTGTGCAAAAAGACACGGCCTGGGAGATGGTGTGGGGCTTAGCAAAGTTGGGGAGGCCAGAAATAACCCTCCGATGAGAATGAGGTAAGAAACCGGTTGCGAAAGTATTGCTAAGTAACATCTCATTGAGCCTTCTTTTTGTTTGGTCACTTCTCTCATGTTTTGGTCACCCTTACTTCCTGTGAAATGTGCACTGCCCATCCCCCTGCCTTGAGCTTGGTCAACACTACTTTTGTGAATTGACCACATGATTGATGCAACGTTAACTTGGCTTAACCGTGGTTAGTTTTGCACTGGTCTCCCAGGGGCTCAACATGCCTTTGCTGAGCTTTACCATAGGTGCTCCGAGTAGGTATTTTGTACGGTTACCAATTGGCTGGCCACAGGGAGGGACTACAGCTCAAACTGAGGATGAATTTCACAAGAATAAAAGAAAGAAAGGAAAACACAACACAACTGCCCAGTCAAACCAAACCAAAACCAACAACAGAACAGAAGCAACTCTCCTCAGACCGGAGCATGAGCAGAGAGCACACACAGGCAGCACAAGGAGAGCAGGACCATTTACAAACAAATACATAAATAAATAAATAAATAAATAAATACACACATAAATAATGAATACAAATCACATCTCCCTGTTCCTGGGTGCCCGAATGTGAGTGACAGGAATTGAATGGGCTGGAAGGGCACAGTCAGGCCACGCCCCCCTCCCCCCCCTCTCTAATTACAGAGAGGCGCTCGATCAGGTGCTGATTGTGATCTGAGTGCCTGGCAACGACCCCCCAGCTGAGAACCGGCCAGAAAAGCCAGTCACGCCAGATGCACGGTTTACAATGAAGGCCACTGACCTGTCCTGTAGGGACTGACAGCCACTCGGAAGCAAAGACAGAAAGTGACATCACCTAAAACTGAAGAAGAAAAAATTTGACTAACTATAACTAAAAACTATAACTGGTAACTGATCACCTATACATTGTGAATTTAAAGTTATAATCTCCAAACTTTATGTAAAATATGCAAAGAATGAAGGCAGGATCATTTGCTAGTTCAGGTGCAGAATGACCCCTGCTCTCCTCCTCCCCATTCTCTTCCTGTTCTCCCCCTGCTCTCCACCTCCCCCACACACCCTACCCAGGTTCCAAGGCTCCACCCGAAATCTGACAACTGGCATTTGCCCCTGGTTCTGCCTCAAGTACAAGCTGCTGATAGACCAAGAAAAACACAGTGGACTGATAACAGATAGCTCACAGGTTCAAATGAAACACGGAAACTGAGAAAAAAGAGAGGAGAGAGAGAGAGAAAGGGGGGGGAGGAGGAGCCAAAGAGAGAGAGCAGGGGAAGTTGAGAGGCAGAACGTGAACAAGAGCCTAGGACAGTTTTAATATCCAGTCGTGGGTGGCGGTGGTTGAGTCAGCTCTCAGTCTGAGTGTGCTGGAGAACTGTAAGAGTAGCAGCCACAGGTCCATTACAAGTGTCAAGGTAAGAGCATAACCTCACCATCTCCCTTCCCCTCTCTCTCCCTCTCCTTCTCCTTCTCCCTCTCTCTCTCCACTCTTCCAAAAATGTGCAGTTCTGAAAGATGCAGGTCTTCCTGGCACAGGCAGCTGTCTGACAGTATGTGTCTAGTACAACGCAGTCAGAGCACAGCGTCAGAGGGGGGTGGGGGGTTGGAATGGAGTAAGATTGAATGATGTTGGCCTGGTGGAGTACAGGTCTTGGCAAGATATACAGTATGTGTGTAGAAGAGATCTTTGTAATAGTACGAGTTAGTACCATGCTTGCTACCTTATTTGACAGGTTGAGCACTGAGGTAACTCACAAACACACACAGACATCTCTCACAAACTCACTCTCACACACTTTCACATCCACTGAGAATTTTGATTGGCGATTAAACTGCAAGAGATCAAAGCGTACGTCTTGATGCATACAATGGATGCTCAATCTATAATGACTGATTTACAAGCAAAAGTTTTGTATTCATTTTGTGTTTTCTTGGTTCTAAAATGAATGCTTTCACCCGCAAAAACAGCACGCTTTTAAAAACAGCAGGGAGGAAGAGTTAATTGTGCAAATACACAAACATGCAAATACAAGAAGGAATGCCATATGCACTGTAATAAACTCATCTGATTATTAAATAACTTTTGCTTTTGCAGAAGTTATTCACTGGAACAGAATAAAAAAAAACAAAAAACAAAAAAAACTCCTTCAGCAGAATTTTATCAGCCACCCGGCCTCTCATATCACACCCTGTCAAGAACTCAAGCAGAAGAACTCTCCCCTGCAGATGCTATACTACACAGAAACTGCAATCAGCTGTAATGAAGCGGTGGTCCAGGCGTTAGCTGTGCTTCCAAGTTAAATGTGCCAGAGTTGTGCTTCCCCGTCCAGCCTTCTTTGTGGGCACAGTAGGTGTCTGGAGAATAAAACCAGGGGCTGCAAACTGCAAATTCTCGGAAGTGACCTTTTTATCTTCCACGCTCAGGCCAAGGCCCTTCCTGCTGCTCTCTCACTTTCCAACTGACCCCAGGCAGCTGAGACATCCAAATCTCACAATGCATGATTATTATGATTATTATGATTATTATGATTATTATTATCATCATGATCATTAAGCACAGTTTGGCTGAGGGGATGCAACCCTTTGCCCTGCAACTTTAGCGCAGAATCTAGAATGCCGATGTGGAATGTCTTCTCTCAGCCAACTCCCCCCATCTCCCCTCCCAAAACAGCCAGCCCCCCACCCCTCCACAGAGAGCAGCCTGCAGGCGAATGGAAGCCAAGCAGCTCCCAGCACAAGATATTTCTGCAGCTGTTTTCAGGAGATCCATTGCTGTGAATTATTCCACTTCAAGAGAATTGTTAAAAAGTGTGAGAACTTGTTAAAACAGACCCACACCAGTCAGAAGGCTTTTTTAATTTCTAAAAGGCTATTTTTAAAATTTCAGCTTCATCAAAACCACTGCACTCTACTACACATTATATATGGTTTTCAGTTCAATTCACTTCCATTCAGTAACTTATGCAGCATGGCACCTTTCACCAGAGCCCCCCACCCCCACCCCAATAACTAACTAACTAGAAAAGAAGAGTAACTGATGAAAACAGAAACTAGTTCACATCTTTTGCGTGGGAATCATTTTGAGACTGACAGAAGCGATTTCTGGCTCTCCATCCAATCCATCCCCTGGCACTTTCAGACTCCTCAGTGCGCAGGTGAGAGTAGGTGAATTTACACTGCCATTTCTGATCTGGACCAAATGCATCGGCATCATTTGATCCTGCTCAGAAATGGCAGTGTAATCGCAAAGCGATCGGATCAAATGTACTCAGGAAAATGGTACAGATCCAGATCAAATGCATATGTAATCTTTGATCCTGGCAGTGTAAACGCTCGACAGGCTCAAGTTCTGGCATGCACTGCCGCCGTTTGTTTTAAACACCCTTCGCATCAGTGGAGAACATAAAAGAACACGTCCCTACTTCATGTATTATATGTTAAATATTATTATAATGAAAACTAAATGGCTTGTTATTTTATGTTTATGTATTTTTAATTTTAAATGCTTCAGTTGCGAAAAGTAACTTTTTATGCTGGCAATAAACATTTGTATTTTTATTACAAATGTTTTGGTTGTGAACAAAAAGCAAGTGCATTGGTTTTATTTGTTAGAAAAATTCATAATGCAATAAAATGAGAAGTTTTTGATATAGCTCTGTGTTCTAAAAGACTATTTTAATATATGCATATAATTTAGTTTGGACTTACGTGCTAGTGCGTATGTGAAGACCCCCGTGGCGGCTGAAAGTTGATCCTGATCAAATGGCAGTGTAAAAGCGACACCACTGATCCTGATCAAATGTACCCATGCATTTTCAGAAATTCAGAAATGGCAGTGTAAATGCACCTAATGGTTGCAGCGAACGCATTGCACATGGCAATCCTGTATGTTTTTGAACACAAGATCAGTGTGGTTTAACAGAGCACACAGCGTCCACACTGGCCAAGGTGCACCACGTGTTTTGATCTGAAGTGAAAATGAAGCCTGCAAAAGTGCCAGTTTCAGCTTTTGCCTCAAATAATCCTGTACTGCAATATCCAGCTGATGCCCCAATAATGACATTATTCTCTAGAATAGTTTCAAAGAAGAGGCATGGGTAATAGTCATGCTAGTCAGTCCTAATGCAGGGGGGACCTGTTTATACAGCATCCTGGCATAGGAATAGAGAGGTCTGTGCCTGTAGACGCGTTTCTGAATAAAGGTGGAGACACACCCCTCCTCCTACAGTGAGTTTTAGATCTGGTCCAGGTCAGGTCCATCGAGCCATCTGCACTCCCTTCAAAACACACAGACAAAAACACTACAGGGCTATCAAAACAGGGCAGTTGCAACTCATGTGGGTGTGTGTATGGCAAACACCATGTTACCAGCTCTGGGGTCTTGCAGACTGTAGCGCCTGGCCTGGCTCAGACTGTACAGTCACTCAATGAAAGTCTGATTTTAAACTGGCGCCATAATGAGGCTCTTCACCATTCTGTCTCTCAGACATCAACTCTCGCGCCAAAAAAAGCCAGACAGTCTGCCAAAAACAAGATGAAAGGCCAACCATTTCGAAAGAGAGTTCTGTCCATGCCCCCGTGATGATAACACAAGCAGCACTGCCAGTTTACCACGGCTGCTGCTGGCTGCCAAGGTACAGTCTTGCAACATCTGTGTGTTGCTGGGGGGAATGCAAAAACCTACTGGGTGCACACAGAGGGAGACGTTGTGTGAGAACTGCAGAGAGATACACAAGGCTGTAGTCCTTATAATGCTACGTTTACAGTGTTGGTTGTAAACAACACAATAGTACCGAATGAGAGAGCATCCATTGAAAGTTGTTCACACCTTCTGTATCTAGACCATTCAGATGCTTTTGGCACAGAGAGAAGAGCCACAAGTGCCCTGGGGCACCTTGGTTTTGTTACAGCTGCGAATTAGAGAAGTACAGCCAGAGGGGCGGGCAGGCGGGCGGGCATCATGCCTTCGTTCTCACTCACCCTGTTCGCTTTCGAATCTGACTCTAAAATGCAGAACTTGCTTATCTCGTGGGTGCATCTATGCAAAATAGCCCCTCGCGCTGTGCATTTCCTAGAACTACATCATCACCGCAGCCTGCTTACAGTAATAGCTGATGGTAAACTGCTCCATTGACGAAAAAAAAAAAAAAAGTCCCTCAAACTAAAAGGTCTTTGTGTTAAACGTCTAGACTGGTGACCCTACCCCGCCCACCCAGCTCCTGGTCTGGGACTGCAGTGGGTTTCCATGACCTGCTTAGGTGAATATGAACTCTTGTCGTAGCCACTGGGGACAAGCACTGAGGAAGCACTGATTCTGCGTGCAGGGGGATTGCATGCTTCGGACTGTGTCATGCAAAGCAGATAGTGAGTTTAGCAGATGCCTCTACTCCCCCCTCACAACCCCCCAGTGCCACAGCAACAAGATGAGCAGTTACTGTGCTGTAGGAATTATGTGAGCACCATCTTATGTCAGCAGGATCACATGGGCAATTGTGTTCAATATCCGCAGTACAGCCATGGGATACATGAAATACAGCAACACAGAAATACACGTGTGCCCCTTAGCTGACATGCTGTAATTGTCTTCATGTGCATTAGGGACTTTGTGCAGAGCTCTCAGATCTCTATCAGTGACCCGGGAAGACCACTTTAGGGTTGCCACACCGTCTTCCTCTTGCACCAGTGCCGCTGTGGTGGTCCGGCCTGCAGCACAGTTCGCACACGTCCCATTCAGCGATCCTCACAAAGCGGCGCAAAAGTGCAGGGCCTTCAGCTGTGGTCAAGTCACATTTCCTGACACAGATACCACAGGAAGGCTAGACTAAGCTGCGATAGGATTTTTAAAAATGTACTGTATATACAGTTAGGTCCATAAATATTTGGACAGTGACACAATTGTCATCATTTTGTCTCTGTACACCACCACAATGGATTTGAAAGGAAACAATCAAGACTGCTTTAAGTGTAGATTTCCATCTTTAATTTGAGGGTAGTACATCCAAATTGGGTAAACGGTGTAGGAATTACACCCATTTTCATATGTGGTCTCCCCAGTTTTAGGGGCTCAAAGCAAGCATTTGGACAAACAAACTAACAGTGACAAACGTGTCACTGTCCAAATATTTATGGACCTAACTGTATATATTACAAACAGTGAATGATACGAATGTTAACAGCAATTAATTGCACTATTATTAGTGGCAGCGACTATAATAATAATAAATAATAATAACTACTCTTTATAGGGATTCATATTTAAGATTCCTATCCATTGTGTTCTGGAGCAGTTGTGCCTATTTGATTAGTATATGCCTGATTAATCCAGGACAGAGTGGGATATACTGGAATAAGGAAAGAAAGAAAAACTCTCTCTCTCTCCTTTTCCTCCTCTCTAATTCACACTACTCTTGAGTAGAAAACCTACAAGTGATAGAGTGCAATTTGCAAGCCTGAGAATAGTAGGCCGAGACCCAGGCCATGCTGAAGCAGAAGTGCTGACTAAACTGACTAAACTGCTGAGCTCAGCACTGCGCTGGGGGGCTATGTGGGTTCACATGTAGTCTGCCACCACTGGAAGCTGACAAAGACACACCCACTGCCTGTCACTTACGAGGCGGCCAGGCCACAGAGGTTGTTTGTCGTAGCAGGGTCCTACACAGCACTGCACAGCTCAGCAGCGGAGTTCAGCATCGATCATACTGTGAACAGGTGCCATTTTATCTGGGGAGACCAGATAGCAAGGAAGTACAGTGGAGACAGAGGCTACCTGTCCTTCCAGGTGTAGAGGAGAGACTTAAAAATATATATATATATAACTACTATTACAATTATTAATATTATTATTTTAAGGATGATTATGATTATTTTAATGTAGATTATTATCATTATTATTAGTAGTAGTAGCAGATGTGGTAGTAACAGTAATGCTATAATCACTGAGAACTTGTTAAAACTGCAAAATTCACCAACACTGCAGAAATTGGTTTAAATGCAAAAAACTGTGTTAACAAGCCTTGCAGTGTTAATTTTTCCTGTGTGTGCACTGCTGTAAATGTTAAGAGCTGTCAAGATGTCAAGATATACTACCGCTGTAGCTTGAAATCCACTTAATTTCTCGATTCGTTCAGTTTCATGAAAATGTTTTTTTCATGAAACTGTACTGTACCCATTCAACGGGGTACAGACAAAATTGTAAAGATTCCAGTATTTATACATACACACATATGCACAGAAGAGAGAAACAGAGAGACAGAGAGAGAGAGTGTACAAGGGACAAATACAGCTGTAGAGAACGATAAGAGACAGACTACAGAGAGACAGGGGGAGACACACAGAGAGAGATATGGAGAGAGACAAAGAGACACAGCAAAAGACAACACACAAAAAAGACACAGAGAGACTGAATGAGAGAGTCAGAGAGAAAGACAGAGATTGGTGGAGAGAGACAGAGAGACACAAAAGTGACACACATCACAGACTGGTGTGCCTGACCCAGGGCAGGGATGCTGTGCTCCAGGTCCAGTCTGTGAATGGGAGTTGTCAGGGCTGGTTTATTATTAGAACCACAGTGAAAAAACAGTCCACATTGTGAGAGATCGCAGGTTGCGATTTTCCAACCAGTTAATCCCCTCACAGCGGCACACTTTGCATAATAACCCGTGGCAAAGAGAAGCAGCAGTTTTGCATAACCACACTGTCTCTCTCACACACACACTACACATACAAATGGTGGGGGGAAAAATCTCAAGTCTGAGCAGTTCATGCACAGTGTACTATATATATTTAAGATGATTTCTCTCAGTTTTTAAAGGCATAAAAACCTACCAACCTAGCAGCCCTGTATTTGTGTGATTGCATCCCTTCTCTAGGCACTAAACACAAACACCTAACACTAAAGTTGTGTGTACTGCAGTAGAGATGTGTGTGCATCCATCGTCATCGGGGCCTAGCAACTAGGCCTAGAGGAGATCTAAACCGTGAACTAGCACCGCAATGCCACTCACAGTCCCACACCCTGTCACAGTCCGATTCACAGCAGTAGAAAGTGGGTTTCTGACAATGAGTGAAACAGCGATAGGCTACAGGTGTTGCACTATGGTATTTTGGTTGTGGCTGGGCCTACTCCCAACTGGAGTTAGGAAACCTAAAACCAATGTTGCACAGTCTTTCCCAGTGCACGGTGTGGCGGTACATCCAACTGAGGGCAGTGGGTTTGACCGGGAGGTGTGTAGTACAGCACATGAGAGGGCTGCATTGCTAGGCTTCAGCTGCCCTAAAGATGAACAGTCCACACACATGACAGGACACGACATGGGTCCACTCTGGCTGCACACTGTGCCCTGTGCCCTGCTTGTGTTGTAAAGTCCAATAAATTGAAAGCAAAATTCAGCAGCTTTTAATGTCAGTAGGGAGGGAAAGTGTCTGCATCCTGGAGCACCACAGGAAGCCATAGAAGCCATCAGTGTTCTTAGGGCAGAGCCCAGGAGGAGACTGCCACCTCTCCAGCTACATTTGCATAAAAGTACCCACTACCACAGCATTTGCATGCATATCTGCTAGCTAGTGGGCAGGTTCAGGCCCTGCTGAGGGTTCACAGAGAGCACCTTATTGTTAAAGGATGCTACCCCCGTTGGACAAGCAAAAACACCTCCCTACCTGGGGCTGTTTACTGTGCACTCTGCCCCTGCCTGCCACAACCCAGAGCACTCTTCATTTATTGTGTGTACTGTAGCTAGGGAAATAAATGCCTCAAACGTATATCAGATCCACCCTGCAAAAGAGTAGAAATTGCAGGGTGTAACGCGATCATCTGATCCTTTGCAGCACTAGCCATGCCAACCAGGCATGCAGTGGGAGTCGGGGGTTGGTGTTACACTCAAACGTGTCCCTTCCTGTTGCACAGGCCACACACAGGCTGTTTTTTGGGATGCATTGGGGTAACAGCTGTACTTTTTACTCTTGATTTAATTGAAGAAATTGTTTAATGGTGTGCCATTGCAGCGGCGTCTGTTCACCTGATGTATTTTCTTCCCCCTTCACAGAATGGCTGACTTGGACACATCAGAGAGTGCGATGGAGGAGGAGAGCCAGACGGAGACGGCTGCTCCCAGCATCTCCAACTTCTCCTCCAAGCTGCGCGCTATGGTCCGCATCCGGCGCAAGTACCAGGTGATGAAGAAACGAAGGGCGGAGCTGGGTGGGGAGCTGCCCCGGTCTGGACTGCTGCCACGGCCCACGGGTCCAGAGATCTTCACCTTTGACCAGCTGCCCGTTAGTGGTGGCAGCCCACGCAAGAGAAAGAAGAAGAAGAGGAACCGAGTCATGTTCCCCAATGATGGTCGGCGGTACCTGCCCGCCAAGGAACGTAGCCGTGCAAAGAACTGCCTGTTCCTACTCAGCATCATTGTGTGCGTGCAGGTGTACAACGCCATCGAGAACCTGGATGATCACCTGCAAAGGTACGACCTGGAGGGGTTGGAGAAGACACTAAAGCGTGAGGTGTTCGGCCAGAGGGAGGCAGCAGAGAGCATCCTGGAGTTGCTGTCAGATTACCTCTCCACCTATGTCCACAACAAGCCACTCGTTATTTCCATCAACGGCCCGAGTGGTGTGGGTAAGAGCCATCTGGGCCGCATCCTGGCACGCCACTTCCGCTCGGTGGCTAGTGAGGAGCTGGTGCTGCAGTACTTCATGCTCCATCACTGCCCCCTGGAGGAGAATGCCCCGCACTGCGCCCAGGAGCTGGCCACCCGCATCTCAGACATGGTAAACCGGGCTGAGGCAGAGGAGAAGATCCCGGTGTTCATCTTTGATGAGGTGGAGTTCATGCACAGCCCGCTGCTGGAGTACCTGCAGGGCTTCTTCCGTGCCAACCAGACCAACGAGTACCTCAATGCTGTCTACGTGCTCATCAGCAACATCGGCCAGGCGGAGATCACCAAATTTGTCCTGCAGAACTCCTCCAGCAACGACTCTCTGGGCAAACAGAAGCTGACCCAGGAGCTGGGCAGGCAGGTGAAGCGCTCCCTGGTCCACTACCACCCTCTGTGGGCAGACACGGATGTGGTCCCCATGTGGCTGCTGGAAAAGAGCCATGTCATGGAGTGCTTCCTGGACGAGATGACGCGGGAGGGCTTCTACCCGGACACCTCCCACATTGAGCGCCTGGCCGCTGAGATTTCTTACTACACGGCGGGTAACCGGGAGTACTCCAGGAACGGCTGCAAGCAGGTGGTGGGAAAGGTCAATCTGCTATGATATCGCAGTCTGACTTGAGAAGACAACCAGGAAAGTGTTCAAGAGGACAGGGGTTGTTGTTGGAACAAGCTCTCGCCTGGAAATGCCACCCACTCCACTCCCTCTTATGCTTGGACGTATTTGAACACGGATGGAGAAGGTTGCTTATGTGGACCTCTCAACGGGCACTTGGTGTGGATCTGCAGAGTGGGATTTTTGTTATTAATACATTTTTTGACTGAAGAGCAGACTCGCTGGGGGTTGGAGGGGATGAGACATTGTCAGTGGAGAGAAACGGTGATGTATCTCTGTTCAAGCTGGGAGAGACAAGGAGGACGTGGATTCGAAAAAATAAAAATCTCACATTTGAGCTGCTGGAAAAGTTCGGCAAAAATATTGTAAATAACTTTCTAGATTCTAGAATGATTCTTTATTTTCAAATCCGGTTACATTCTTTAGCATTAATTAATTTATTCTTTTTTTTTTACACTTTCAAGGAAAATCAAACTCTTAACATTGTATCATATCACGCGCACGCACACACAACACAACACAACGCACACACACACTCACTCACTCACTCACAAATACACAAAAACACACACATTTACAGGGTGATCAATACTCTTGAATAATCCCTCTGTTCTCAACTACCACAAGGATGAATTACAGTTGCTATAGCCTAGTGTTACAGCCTAGGACTGAACACGAGAGGAATTAATTTATACTCTCACTGACAACTAGGGTTTCACACGCTACATCTGTTGTATCTTTTGAGGCTATCGTTTTACATGCAACTTGATAACCAGCTTGTGAGCATCTAACTGTCTGCGAAGGCTGTGGCTTGGACACAAACTACATCTTGATAAATATTTAAAAAAG
Source organism: Amia ocellicauda (assembly GCF_036373705.1). Classification (NCBI taxonomy): domain Eukaryota; kingdom Metazoa; phylum Chordata; class Actinopteri; order Amiiformes; family Amiidae; genus Amia; species Amia ocellicauda. Next base: position 12,995,234 of record NC_089858.1, on the reverse strand, counting down.
GTTTCTTTTGTTAGCCTTCCTGGGTCTATTTTTACTCTCTCTCTCTCTCTCTCTCTCTCTCTCTCTCTCTTCTGTACACCTTTTTCACAAGACTCAGTGTTATTTGACACTGTTATTCCCACACTTCCTGCCCAGAGTGCAAGTAAAATTCCACTCCAAGAACCATTCTTTGTCAGTTTACCAAGCTGCAGAGAAAACCATGACGTCATCAAACTTCCATGCAGGTCAGCTAAGGCCTTTTCAATCCTTTGAACGTCAATTGTTTAATTGGGTTTGCTACTGAAAATCACCCTGCTAATTAAGACTTGCACTGGAATGGACAAGGAGTCCTAAGGCAGCCTGAGTCTCACTCACAGAAACACATATACACACAGACACAGACACAGAGAATCACAAACACACACAAAGAGACACTCACACACACAGAAAAACACACAAACACACACTCTTGCACACAAGCACACTGAGTCACTGTGAGTTAGGGGCGGGCCCTCTGCACTGTGCAGTCCAGGGATGACTGACACACTGACTGATGGGCTGCAATGACAAATGTATGGAATCCTACCCACATATCCGTTTGATCTTGCCACAGATGAAGAGGTCTTCAGATCTGAGCCCAGATAGAGAGACCTGGTGCACATTCCCCCTAATCAGCTCCTACAATGTCAATTAAACTGATGAATCAACTGACCCATTGTGAACTGTTGTCCTAGCTCACATGCAGGTGAGCAGGAGCAGAACACTGCCAGACTGAGGCCCTCTAGGGCTGGAGAGACTGTTAGTCGAATGAATGGTACTGCTCTTTAGCACACAGAACTGGCACCTGCAATGCTACGATGTTTGTGTCTATTTCTGTTGTCTGTTTTGTGCTGTTTGGCAGGGTGCGTGCTGGTATGCAAGCAGGCATACCTTTACTATTCCTTTAAATAAATAAATAACACAATAAAGCAAGTGAAATGAGTTAGGTGCAGAAATGCTATCCCCCTGGCACATTCCTCAGCCTCTGCACAGGTCACGCAAAGATGATCCACATTAGAGACAAACTCCTGTCTGAACACGCTTCCCCTGTGAATCCTCTGCAAACAAAAAAAAACCAAAATGACATTGATCTATTTAGATCCCTTTTAATTACCTGACATGTAAAAAGCATTTTTATATCCATGTAAATTTGTCACGCATTCAGAACCAAACATCTTTGCATAAGTGTGTGTCCTGGATAGGGGGTTGGTGGGGAGGATATATATTTTTTATTTCAATTATTATTGTTTTTAATCAAGCTCAAAGCTCAAGCTCAAGCTTTCCTCAGTAAACACACAAGCCTGTCAACTGAAAAGACACTGACAGAGTTGTTTCTCAATAAAGAAACAGCTATCATGTTATCAGCCCTGTTTCCGACCAGAGGATGCACACAGCGATGCAAGTGCAATGACACAGATAGGCCTATCAGGACTGAGGGAAAGCCCCTGTTTTCAATCATTTTGTAGTCAGGCATATGGGAAACTAAATTCTTATTTCCTCATAAATCACCTAGAAGTGACCATATAAATAGAAGCAGGATCATAACAGTGCAGGCACAGATGATGGTGAACGATAAAGGTGGTGATGATGATGATCAAATCACATCCAGGAAGGAACTGCACAAAGTTACACAGAGCAAAGACCAACTCTTGCACAGCGGTGAAGAATAAGGAAAGCACCACTACAGGACGCAGTTCAGTGCAGCAGAGTACAGGACACGTTACAGCGATCCCAGCAATCGTGCAGGAACACAGCATGCTCCGGTAGCCACCTGACTGAGACGATTAGGTCATGAGCAAAGTTTCTACCACAGAGATGCCGTGATCAATTCAAACATCTCCCCTTCTGTCTGTATGACATGATGAAAGATCAAGGGTGAAAGTGCAGCCAGAAACACAGCTAGGACAGGCAAAGTCCAAAATATATAAATAATCAAATATAAATAACTAAATATCTAGTTTCTTGTTCGAAACGCAGGCTGGGTGGCGATGAACAGAATAACTCACCACTTTACCAAATGCCAAACTGACACTTCTTGGCAGGGGTTTCACTGGGCAGAGCGAAAAGGATTCCATTGAGAAGAGACAGGCCAGAAAAGGTGCCATGGTCACAGTTTTCTACAGATAGGTGGGCCAGCGTTTTTTGGGAGTTTGGGGAAACTTAGGTGAAGCCAGAAATCGGGGAGCAGGTGTGATGGTGGAGCCACAATCCTTTAGGCCGGTCTTGCTGCAGTGCATTGGTGTGGTCCTGTCAGCGCCTGTCTGTAGTCTGACGAGCTGCGCAGGGGGGCAGGGAACTGGAAGGTCGTAAATCACAGTACAGTACTAAATCAATAAATTAGTTTATCAGCACTTTATAAAAATTATGATAATGATGATGATGATGATTATTGTTACTTGTTTTAATTAGTTTGCTGTGATTGTGATTATTTAAATAAATAAATCACCATAGGATACAATAACAACAAAACCTGTCAATTATTTGGATGCAAACTTCCAACTTCAATAAAGCTTGCTTTGTTCGGCTGCCATTGTCCTGGGGTTAAGAACCGGAATGTTGAGAATGAGGATGCTGAGAACAGGGGCACAGCCCGGGCAGATTGCACAACTCCGACACTCTGTCGCCCCACGGCACTGAGGCACACATTGGATCTGTTGTCATGTTTAGGGAAATGTGCTTTTTTAAAACTCACGTGCAGCGCCTGCAGTCACAGCGCCCCCTTGTGTAGCTCTGAAGACATTCCAAGGGCTACATTTTGCCGATTCCAAAATACGTGGAAATTTCAGATTTGAAATGATGTATTTATTTTATTTTGATTCTCTCTGGGATATTTAAACCTCTAAGCGTTATGATGCTGATGATGATTATACTTGCATTCAGCAACATTAAAAATGTACATGGGGCAGAGTGGTATTGAACAAAAATACACACAGAAAACAGGTCAAATTCCCAGAATTGTAGACAGACAGAGCATTCTAGAAATAAGAACTGTGTAACTAAGATCTGACCATGATCAGCTCCTCCTGTGGCCTGTGACACTGTAATGGGTGGTAGTGCTGTGTTGGTGATGAAGGTTGTGAAGCAGAGAGTTGAACCGTAGAGTCTGTAGATGTGAGCTTACTATCAATTGCAATGCTCAACACACACAGGGTCAAAATCCAGAAACACTGTTGATTGCAGTACCAGACAGTACATATTTGGAGACAGTTCCTTCACACCCTTATGAACAGGATAGTCAAAGAATACTCCGACAACAGCCCTTACCCAGTCGAAAACCTCAAGATCACTGATACACCTCTGTACCAGGGCTCTCAATATCATGTGCTTCTGGCTCGTAATCCAACCAAGCACATAGTAACTTAATTGTTCTAATTAGCAGGTGTACTGTATTAATTCAATACTGCTCTGCAGGCTGCAAGCATAGCCACCTTGATTCAAAAGATAATTTAAAGTCTTCGACTGTTAGAGGCTTATGAAAAGTCTAACTGATCTAACAGGAACATTAACGGAGCAATGCATGCCAGAGTGGAGCTGGGCTGGGAGTGGGATGGGGCGGGGTCACGGTTGAGTCCAAGATTCTTTGTGGTGGGAGAGGGGGAGAGTGTGGTAGATTCCAGGGGAATTCAAATTAACAGATCAGAAGAGGGTGGAGAGGAGGAGGGAAAGAAGAGGAGATCAGATTTGAAATGGTTGAGATGATGCTTGTGCATCCAGAAGGAGATAGCAGAAAGACAGGAAGAGATGTGAGAGGGGGTCAGAAGAGGTAAAAGACAGGAAGATCTGGACATCAACTGCATAGAAGTGGAAGGAGAACCCATGGGAGGTGATGAGGGGGCGATGAGTGAGTGCAGAGAGAGAACAGTAGGGGGCCCAGGACACAGCCTTGGGGCACACCTGTGAGGAGAGGCGTCTACAAAAATCCATGCCATGTCACCTGGTAGGTGTAGTCAGTGAGGAAGGAGGAGAACCAGGTGAGAGCAGTGACAGATTCCAAGGTCGGTGAGGAAGGAGAGACAAATGGAGTGAGTGACTGTGTCAAAGGCTGCAGAGAGATTGAGAAGGATCAGGACAGAAGAGGGGGAGGTCGCATGAGCAGAGTTGAGGGCAGTTTGGAGAGCAGTTTCAGTGGAATGAGCAGAGCAAAAGCCAGATTGCAGAGGATCTAGGAGTGAGAGATCAGATGAAGAGTGCTGATGGTGAACTGCCTGGGAGAAAGGAGGGGGAGGACAGAAAAAGAAAAAGTATATAGAAAACGAGATGGAGAGAGAGAGAGAAAACAGAAAAACCCCCTTTGCACAATGTCACTGAGCGGTTTTGGACTCTGCACGCAAAGGTGAGAAGTGTTTGCCAAGGATTGCTTGTACTGAAGAGAATGTGTGTGCTTTTGGTGGGATTGCCATGACTCAGGAATGCATGCCTTCAACTGGTTGGCTTTCGTACCTCGGGCTCACCTGAACGGAACTCCCTACGCCCACAGAACACCGCCGCTCAACCCGCGGAGGCAGGCCCTTCCTTATCCCTTACTCCCTTATCATTGTTATCATTGGTATTATTCAAAAATAAACTGTATTTTTAGTTCCTTGGCACTCAAGGCCAACGCAAGTCACCCCTCCCACATTCCTAAGGACAAAGGGAGGCACAGAAAAGAAAAAGGAAAACAATTATCCCAGGCAAGCTCTCTTGCCCACCGTGCACTCCGTCACCCAGGCGTTCGCCCATCTCCGGGAGCAGTGGGTAGTGGCAGGGTAAATACTGCCAGTCTGTTCCTGCATCCCAGCCCTGAGTGCCGACTTTTGGCCTCCAGGCAGGATCACAGAGTGCTGCGCCTCCCTTTGGACACTATATCGCAGCCTGATTGGGCAGGTTCTCCCTCCGTAATTTAACCTGTGCAGGTATGTCTGCTTTGTGATCGTTTTTCCTGGCTTGTGAGCTGGTATCACTCTACCGCACCATGCCTCCACATGCTCTCCTGCCATTAATCTTTGTTTGCTTTAGAAGACCACAAGGATCGGGGTCCCCAGCTGTGCTAGTCACTGCGCTGCCTACTCCCAGTGCTCCCAGTGCTCCCAGTGTCATTAGTTGCTCTTTGTATTTTGCAGGTAGGCCACATATGGATAATGTAATTCATATCGAATCAGCACGAGTGGAAAGTTTCTTCCAAATGACTGCAAATTAACTACCACTTATACTTCAATTTTCTATTACTACTACATTCTACTTCTGCAACTATTATGGCTACTTAAACTTTTTTATACAACCCTAATACACTCTCACACAGGCAGCAAACAAGGTGACAGTAAAAAAAAAACACTCACAATGTCGCTGGTCTGTGAAGACTGCCAAATAACTCCCCAAAAAACACAGCAGGTGGGAACTCAATGCTGACCCCACCACACTGTTCAAATTATTGTAAATATTTGGAGGGGAGAAGATGGGTTGTCAGAGAAACTCCCAAATAAAAAGAAAAAAGAAAGGGAAAAAAAAGGAATGTGGATTTTACAGCAACACCCATCTTTTCTTGTTTATCCCACGGGCAAGAAACCATTAAAGAAAAACAAAATTAAAAGCCTTTCCTCCCGCTTAACTCAAAGGTGCGAGCCAGCTCTGTCTGGGATGGATAGCTTTGGGGGAAGGGGGGAGGGCAAAAAACAAAGGGTAAAAAATAGTATGCGTGCCCCGAGAGCTGATCCACGGCACGCATTCCTTTCAGTCTGGCCCGGGCTCCACTCTCTCCTGCGGAGCCACGCTGTGCTGGGGGCTGACTGAGCAGCAATGCACTGCACTGGTCACGACATCTCTTGGCAATCAGCAATTAGATAGACAGATGAATGATAGATCGAGAGATAGAGACAGATAAACTAAGGGACAGATAGAAAGTGATGACATTACATTAGTCAGCAAATAAAACCATCAAGGCCTCTCCCAGCCTGCAGTCCTACCTGAAGCCTTTTACCAGTAAGGTTAAGACACCCAGGAGCTGATGAGAAGAGTAGAGGAGCCGAGTGAAAGAGTAGAGGAGCAGTGCTAACATATCATAGCCCACCCCACTGCACAACACCTGAACTTGAGCAGAATGCCACAAGGTAAAGTTTTCGACCCCACACAATCTCAGCGGGTTCTGGCTCAGTAATTACATCGGGGTTCAGAGTCAGGGGCAGAGACCCAGCTTAAACCGGGAGTCCACACGTGAAGCCCTGGACACTGGGGTGCCCAGCCTCCTGCTCAAAGGCCTGGTTGTGCTTCACTAGGGTTAGAAACGAGTGTGTCAACGAATGAAACAAAAACCCCTTAATAATAAAATGCCTCTTCACTACTGTGAGATCACACTAGCAACCAATAAACTGTGGATAACGTAAATACTGTAGTGTGGGAGCAGGCAGCTGCCCGTGCTGAGTCAATCTGTACATGACCTTTACAGTTGCTGGAGAGCTGCAGCGTATTGCACTTCAATGATCCATTATCAATAGTATCAAACTGGGCCCCTTTCACTAGTGACGGCAAATATTACCCCACCTGTCCTTACTCTTTTCTTTTCTTTATTTTTTATTTTAGTTCCCCCTCTCCCCGCAAGTGCGTCTCACTGGCACCTGGACAGAAGCTAATTCCACACCGACTCAACTGCTCAGCACCTTACCTGCACAGAAACACAGTGTGGCTCTGCTGCAAAACCTCCCGAGATCTAAGGAATGAGTTGAACATGACGTAACTAGGTAAACCGGAAGAAGAAGAAAAATACAAAAGGACACTAATTTTCAAAAGGTTTTTATGAGATACTCAGTTGATACTCATGGTTTGCTGGAAGTCAGTTGAAAAGGTGTAAAGCCCTGCAGCTCCAGGGAGGTGCACTGCCGACAGAACTGGGGAGCATTGGAGAATTTGCATATTGAACTCGGACACGTTTTTCTGCTGTTGGGAGGCCAGCTGAGGATAAAAATAGTGCGTGGAAAAAAACAAAAAAAACAGCAAGAAGCAGTGAGACAGAGCTGCAGGGAGAGGGGAGGAGTGTGGAGCCTCAGGTGAGAGAACCTCCCAAACCTGGGCTATTTAAAGGTGGGGAGAGGAGAGACAGGTGGAGGAGAGAGGCTGGAGACAGAAAGAGAAAGAGAGCCTAAAACTGAATGGAACAGGGCAGTTAAGGAAAGAAAGAAGAAAAGAGAAGCCAGACAGCAGCCCTTATTGTCAACAGTAAGCTGCTTCAACTGCAAAAGGGAGACGACACCGGCTGCCTGGGCAGACAGACAAAGCGAGGGTGACGGGACGCCCCATAGTGACCTGTCCACAGACACGACGCCTGAGACCCTGCTGGGCTGAACACCACAAACTGCACAAACCAGTGTGGTCTGAGGGGCATCAGCAGAGAGAGGAGAGAGAGGAGGACGTGTCCATCGACCCTCTCAACCATGTGTGCTCGCTGCAGAGGCCCCATGCCCTCGCGCTGGCAGAGAAACACCGCCAGAGGGACAGTGGAGGAGGAACAGGAGGGGGAGGGAAGGGGGAAGGAGATGCTAGCTGCCCGTGCCCTGGGGACAACCCCCCAACTTGGCATCACCGCCACAAGGCCCTGGCAAAAGCCCCGGCGATGCCAGAGAGTGCTTTACCCTCCGCTGGGGAGGAAGTACCTGCCCCGGCCAGAGGGGGGCAGTGCAGCGAAGCGGTGGCTGCTGGTGCTGTGTGCCGTGCTCCTGCTGCAGGTCTACAGTGAGGAGGGGCAGGAGGAGCCTGAGGAGCAGCTGCTCCCTGCCCTGATCACCCCAGACAGCACCACCTCCCTGAGGGCAGACAGAGCCCTTGCCAGGAGCGGAGGTGAGCCAGAATGGACCTCACTGCCGGGGCACTACCGATGCCTCCTGCACCACCACATGAGCACAGAGGAGTCCACACCACTTCCAGCACCATCTCCTCCTTCTTCTTCTTCTTCTTCTTCTTCTTCTTCTTCTTCTTCTTCATCCTCACTCCTGTGTGGCCCTACTGCTGCAATCCACCTCCCACCCACAGCACTGAACTTCTCCAGGGGTGCCTCCTGGACGACCATCCCTGCCGTGGGAATAGGGCTGCTCCCCGGAGCCCAAGGTCTGGTGCCTGTACTGTCAGATGCCTGAGCGTGAGAACGAGAGACAGTAGGAGAATGCCTAGGCGGGTGACGCAAGGAGGTTTCAACTGCAGTTTTTCCCCCATTGACGGGCGGCTGCACAGGTGGCACGGGCTGCGCGAGGTTGGGACTGTACTTCAGGGTCCAGGAGTGCAGGAGACCAGGGATCAAGGAGACTAAGCTGGGATAAAGACTCGGAAAAAGAGGACTCTATTTTTTGTTTCTTTCTTTTTTGTATGTCTGTTGGAAATCAAAACCATAGACTCTTGAGGTATGGGAACAGAATGTAAACATGTCCAGGTATGTTTATTGAGGTTTTTTTTGTTGCTGTACATTTATGCAATAAAGTCTGCACTCATGTTAAAAGATAGTGCTGTGAAAACTGTGTAGTGTTCTTGTCCCAGTCACACCGATGAGATGTGCACCATAACCTTTGGTGAGCTCAGGTTTAAAGCAACAGGAAGCTGCAAGGTTCAGTCCTAATGTGGAACTCATAGAGTGCAGCATTCTGGGAATGCAGGAGCGTAAGCCCAATGCAGCCACATTGCCAATTAAAATGACATGCTGAGTATTGAGAGCAAGACCCTCACTAAAACCTACCTCTTGTCCTGAATATCTGCCTGATGTTTTATACAATAATAATCATCATAATAAAGAAAATTCAGTTTAACTTTTCTGTCTCGTTTTTGTTTCTTATTAACTTTTTTGTGGAGCTACATCATGGGGGGGGTGGGGAAGTTCCACTGGGAAAAAAGTACATCCCCACCACCACCACCACCCCTCCTATAGATTATTTCATGTTTGTGTGTTTGTCGGGAGGGGGGGTTTACGACATAAGAAACACATTTACCTTCTTTTGTGTTTTTGTTTGACTGAGGAGGTGGTAGGGAATTAACAGAATTGGCCAATATGTCAGAAAGTGCCCCACACACTGGAAGAGTATGTGGCACGCTGCCAGATGAGACAACAGGGGTGAGAGAGATGAGAGACAGACAGAGCGAGAAGCTTCATCATTAGAAATGAGCTGTTGACAGATAAAAACACTCCCACACACAACAGACTGCAGACCCCGGGTGAAGCAGCAGGGCCAGTGGAAACTCAGTGTACAGTCTCGCACGGAGTGGGCAGCAGTGACTAACCCGGCCAAAATGACTCTGCAGAACTGCAGCCTGTGAGAGAGATACAGCCAGCCTGAGAGAGAAGGTGAGAGCAAGGCAGAGACTCACGGCCTGTCAGAGGAGCGCTGACGGGGGCCTCCTAACGCACGCATGGCGAGTGTGTGGGGAGAGGAGGCAGGGTTCTGATGCAGTAAATATTTTTCCAAGTTTGCTACACTCAAGCGGTGGTCACCCATCCGGTTTGCGTGCAAATACCCTCCCACCCCTCTCTCCCTCTTACTCCTTTGTTGTTGGTGTCTTGTTTATTTATTTATTTTCTCTCTGAGTGGCCTTGCTCCCACTCAGCAGGATCTGATCCTCCGACAGGGTGGCTGCTGTTTACCTTCAGGAGGAGTGCCTTAGTCAGCGATCAGACCGCACAGCACCTGGGTCCCAGGAAAACAAAACTTGAGCAAAATCTTCGTGGTTACAGTTTATGAAAAACCTTTCTGTTTTCTACATCAGTGAAAAGCATTTATGATAAACAAATTAAAAGAATAACAATAAAAATCATATAAGATGAAGGGAGTACCCTGATGAATTACTTCCCGTCACATGAAATTGTAGTGAGGTGGCCAGGTGCTTCTCTTTCTGTGATATTAGCGACAGATACAAGACTCTCGATTCTGGCGCTGCCCCTCAGCCCAGACGACCTCATTGGAGTGGAGGGGAGCTATATATTGCGGGGCTTCAGAAAGTACCCGTGAGTGACCTATATGCGATTCCTTCACTCTCATTTTTCCTTCTCTCTCTTTGGTTGCACGGTAAAAAGATGTACTGCCGCGTGTGTTTGTGCCAGTTGTGGATCACCCACCTGGTTCACTCACACTAGTCACAAGCCTCAGAAGGCTATTCTAGCGTCAGACCCTCAGAATTCCCATGATGCCCTGGTGTTTATGGTGCCGTGAGCATTCTTTCTGGCAGACGACTTTCTCCACGGCCTACATACAGACATTTCCAAGATTGCCACATTGTCTTTATATGACATTATGCTACACTGCACACTGCACTAAAGGAATGTACCTCTCAAAACTGCCACTCCAATTTATTTTCTTTTTGCCATTTGATAAAAGAGACTCAATTAAATTCAATGTCTTAGCAGACACCCTTATCCAGGGTAACTTACAATTGTTACAGTATATCACATTATTTTTACATTTTACCCATTTATACAGCTGGGCATTAACTAGAGCAGTCTAGGTAAAGTACCTTGCTCAAGGGTACAACAGCAGCATCCTCCACCTGGGCCCTAACCACTACTCCACACTGCTGCCCTACAGGCTCTACAGGAAGTGGAACAGAACCGAAAAAAGAAAGAATTACAAACAAAACTGGAATGGAAAATACAGGTTTGACCCCAACCCTGTACGAAGTTATTTTAAACTGTTACCCTTGCTCCTCCTTTGGTATCCTGCATCCATCATTGAAGCGGCCTATTGATTCAAAGCTAATAATTTAAAAAACAAAACTCGAACTAAAGATGGAAATAAACACGACACACCACAGTGTGGCCACTCATAACATTCATGTGTAATGCTTTTCATACGTGACCAAAACCAAGCGAAGGCGAGCGAAACACAAGCAAAGGCTTCTCAGACTATGAGACACACATGTGGTAATCATTCATATTTCTCTAGTTGAAGACCGGCATATCTGTCATTCTCCCTTGGTCCCCACCTCAGGCTACAGGTAAACGCTCATACATTTGTTTATCTGTAGCCGATGTCTATTCAGCGCACCAGCAAACAAGAGACATCATTCATGTGTTATAAACTTCCCACGGGAACCTGATCTCCTATAGGTCGAACCCTAGTCACTGTGCCAAAAGTGGTGATGTCATCACATTCTTGGGACAATAGGCACTGAAAATAGATGCTGTCATGTCACACATTACTGCAATTCTCTCTCTGATCTTTTTTGTGCAAATGATGTCATTCATGTCAACCAAGATGGCACACAAAATACTGCACACATGGCAGACGGGGCCAGCAGGTGAGCACGTCTGGACACTATGACAACAGCCAAAAGACAAGAGCAGAAAAACAAAACAAAATCAAAACAAATAACCAACAATATTATTAGCAGTAAGTGGACATCAGCAGTTTATCGGTTCCCTTCTCTCTGTCTGCTGTGACTCACTGGCTGTTCCCCCCCCCTCATCCTCCCTCCCCCTCATCCTCCCTCCCCATTGTGCAAACTTTGCAAATAAAATTGACTTAGTTATTGTTATTATTATTATTGTTATTACCATTATTATTACTACTATTTGACATTCATCCAAGGACTGTGCGCTGGCCTCTCTTCCTGAACAACAAACACGCTCTGAAACCTTCTCATTCCAGGAAGTGAAAGCCAGTCTGCTCCCCCAGGGCACCAGGGCTCCTGATTTCCATTCCACTTTTACCACAGCTTTTACCTAACAGAACCCCTGTGCCCACTTCCCTTTGAATGTTTATAAATCCTAATGGCCGATTGGCTGTAAAGGGCATCATGTAACAATCAGCCCCCTTTTCTTTGTGGCTAGATAAAATACTTTTTTCTTCCTCTATGCATCCAGCTCCCAATAAATTAACTGGGCGGCTTATTAACTGGCTAGATTAAATACTTACTTTGTAGGCAATAAGCAGAGGTGCTGTATATAACTGTATTCCAAACTAAAGGCATTATTTGTTTTGTTGGAGTGTCATATAAGTAGAAACTGACTACATCACCATGATACCAAGCACAGGCAGAGAATTAAAATGGCTGTGGATCCTACCTGCTGATTCGCTCTCGAGGGGTACGATTCACTGCTGATTGGCTAGTGAAACTATGACACAGGTGTCGTGTAACATGAGTCAAGAAAATCTGTTAAGCCATGGACTAAATAAATGAAAACAATGAAAAACCAAGTTAAACTGTGTTATTTATATCTTATAAACTGGGTGAATAAAGTAATTGAGACTACCATCAGGCCCCATCACATACTAGGCAGAGCAGCATACACAGTGAAGTTGATAGGCTACTTAAAGGGGAACTCAACCAAAAATTCAGGTCATTCTATAATTAGAAACATATTCTGTTGAGTGTGCTTTTCAAGTCCAACTCATTCTATGCACCAGAAATCAGAGACCAGGAAATATGCCCCGACGTCACGGGGGTGCTAACTCTGCAGATGCTTTGCTGGAAGTCAATGGAGAAAATCTGAAAAGTCCGGAAAATCATGAAAACATAACATTTTACGCACGTTCGATTGCCCCATCGTCATATGTTTCTGAATCGGTTCAATCGGTTTGTAGTCATAAAAAGTTTATTTCACCACACAGAACTGTCGCTATTATTTTACATGACTGGCATGGCTGGCAAACCGCTGTGTCCTGCACGAGGAGGAATGAGACCGCTAGGCTGTTGTGCCACAGTAGGCATGCTGTTTCTGGTCCTAGGGACAATCAACAGGATTCTCAGTCAGCCGCAGCAGAGAAAAGGAGACGTAACTGTAACAACACAGCGCAGCATTGGGCGGCGCTGGAACACTTACCGCCCCCAGAGGAAGCTTTTGTTCTCCTCTGCTGGACGATGCTTCCTGTCAGACTCCAAGAAAAATAAAAACTCTTTATATAAGAGTACAATATACCGCCTTCGTCATCCTGTGAAAAGGAAATCACACACACAGTATAAATAAATGAATCTACTGTTCCCGGCACTGAAAGAGGTTTGTGGGCCACAACTGTCTGGACAAAGGTTTGGACATTTACCAGTGCCATTCTCTGGGTGACTTTGTTTGGGGGCAGTACCAGTATTGTTTAAATTTCTTTGGATTTTGTGTGTGTGTTCTGCACCAGCTCACGGGCAAACTACGCCACAGCTCTCATGTGGGTCTGCAGAGTTATTTGCTTCTTATTTTCCCAGAGGACAGGTGAGATAACTACCCCTCCCCCCAAGGTAAAATGGCCTTTCCCAGGGGGGAGATCATAGAGAGCAGATACAGCACTCCTGGTGGCAAAGCCTTGTACTTATTCCTACAAGAAATGCCAACACTGGGACCAAGCCTTAAGGCCTTATACTCTCTATTGTCATAATCATGACAAGTTTTGTGCTCTCATTAGTAGTATCCCTGAGATTTATACCTGAAGTTTATCTCGTGCGCAACACTCTGTGGTGATGTGCGGTGAAGGGGCGATCTGAACTGAAGTGAATTATTTTAATAACCGCAGGTTCCCAGTTGGGCTAAATTCAGAGTCCCTGACCTACATGGTATGCCAGGTACCTGGAGCTGAGTAACCTGAGCTGCACAGAGAACAACAGAGTTGTGCTGGGAGGGACAGATGCGGAGGAGAGACTGTGCACTTGGACAGAAGGCCTGCTCTCTGCCATGAGGAAGGGAACACAGATCGTCAATGTAAAGGTCAGACAAGACGTCACACCCAGGATACATTACTGGATTAAGTAACGTATCTGTCAGACTCTAAAATTATACTTTTGTTTTCCCCTTTTTGTTTCTTTTGTTTCTTTTTTCCTCTCCCACGCTTCCCGCCATTCCTCTTTCTGGGCAGTACTGTGCAACAGCGGTGAGCACATCGAAATCCCCACATGCTTGTTTAATTTCACCAGCCACTCATGAACAGAGCTAATGCGGTCGGCACCATGGTCTTAAACCGAGGCTGTCACTGGGACAGCCGCTGGCACCGATACTGCGCGTCAGCATTATCTGTGCAACTACTGATGCTGGCGAGTTCACAAGTGGGAAATGAACACAAAGCTCAACAGGCTGCACATCACAGTCTTAAAGCCCTGATACACTTATTTAATCATCATCATAATTGATGAATGAGATTCCTACTGTCCCCCCCCCCCCCACAGTAAAGAGAAAGACTGTGTAGACTGAAACACATCACCATCATGTCATGGGGATGCTTTGCAGCGGCAGGGACTGGGAAGCTTGTCAGGGTAGAGTGTAAAATGGATGGAGATCAATACAGGCACATCCTTGAGGAAAATCTGCTTCAGTCGCAAAATAACTAAGACTGGGAAAGTTTCACATTTCAGCGGGACTATGACCCCAAGCACACAGCCAAAGTGACACTGGAGGTGCTTAGAAAAAAGAAATATCCTTAAGAGGCCCAGTCAAAGCCCGGACTTATCTAATTGAGAATCTGTGGCAAGACTTGAAGAATGCTGTCCACCAACAATCCCCATCCAATTTGACAGAGCTTGAACAACTGTGCCAAGAAGAATGGGCAAAATGGGCACAATCCAGATGTGGAAACCTGGTAGACTTTAGTCCAAAAGACCAACAGCTCTAATTGCTGTCAATAGGGATTCTACCAAGTATGGACTCAGGGGGGTGAATACATCTCTATCCAAGACATTTCAGTTTTACATCTTTTCACCAACTGTTGTTTCACAATAAAAATGATCTTGCCCTTCAAAGTATTGTGTGGCTTTTGTCAATCAAAGGGAAATACATCCCAATTAAATGCATTGAAATTTCAGGTTGTAGCAGCTTTGTAACACTTTCCAGACAGATATACACAAGGTGCTGAAAGAATTCTTTAGAAATGTTGGCCCATATTGATAGGATAGCATCTTGCAGTTGATGGAGATTTGTGGGATGCACATCCAGGGCACGAAGCTCCCGTTCCACCACATCCCAAAGATGCTCTATTGGGTTGAGATCTGGTGACTGTGGGTCCAGTTTAGTACAGTGAACTCATTGTCATGTTCAAGAAACCAATTTGAAATGATTCGACCTTTGTGACATGGTGCATTATCCTGCTGGAAGTAGCCATCAGAGGATGGGTACATGGTGGTCATAAAGGGATGGACATGGTCAGAAACAATGCTCAGGTAGGCCGTGGCATTTAAACGATGCCCAATTGGCACTAAGGGGCCTAAAGTGTGCCAAGAAAACATCCCCCACACCATTACACCACCACCACCAGCCTGCACAGTGGTAACAAGGCATGATGGATCCATGTTCTCATTCTGTTTACGCCAAATTCTGACTCTACCATCTGAATGTCTCAACAGAAATCGAGGCTCATCAGACCAGGCAACATTTTTCCAGTCTTCAACTGTCCAATTTTGGTGAGCTTGTGCAAATTGTAGCCTCTTTTTCCTATTTGTAGTGGAGATGAGTGGTACCCGGTGGGGTCTTCTGCTGTTGTAGCCCATCCGCCTCAAGGTTGTACGTGTTGTGGCTTCACAAATGCTTTGCTGCATACCTCGGTTGTAACGAGTGCTTATTTCAGTCAAAGTTGCTCTTCTATCAGCTTGAATCAGTCGGCCCATTCTCCTCTGACCTCTAGCATCAACAAGGCATTTTCGCCCACAGGACTGCCGCATACTGGATGTTTTTCCCTTTTCACACCATTCTTTGTAAACCCTAGAAATGGTTGTGCGTGAAAATCCCAGTAACTGAGCAGATTGTGAAATACTCAGACCGGCCCGTCTGGCACCAACAACCATGCCACGCTCAAAATTGCTTAAATCACCTTTCTTTCCCATTCAGACATTCAGTTTGGAGTTCAGGAGATTGTCTTGACCAGGACCACACCCCTAAATGCATTGAAGCAACTGCCATGTGATTGGTTGGTTAGATAATTGCATTAATGACAAATTTAACAGGTGTTCCTAATAATCCTTTAGGTGAGTGTATCACAACAACTTTTTTTTCTATTCCTGAATTTCTTTTGATCACGGTATGGTCTGCTCCTGGTTGAGACCTTGTACCCTACTTCACACTGATGTTAAGGTTCTATATAAGTCATGTTTAGATTCAGCAGGGCTGGCAGTAATCAAGGCTGGGTGTGTCTGCTCTAATTTAATCCAATGACCATTCAAATTTGGGTCAAACTAAGGGGGCAATTACTTTTTCACACAGGGCCAGATAAATAAAATAAATAAATACAATTATAATTTTAAAACTGAATTTTGATACTCATTTAAGAAAGTCAGAAACAAACTAAAGAATTAAAATAATGAAAATAACTCTAGGAAAAGTTAAAGAGGGGTGAACACTTCCTATAGCCACTGTATCCACTAGTAACATATCTGCAAACCATGGTCACATGCAGTGTAGCTTCAGATACTTTAAATTCAATGTGTGTATTTTTTTATTTTGAAGGTGATTTATATGACAAAGGCTTTTGTGTCAAGCTAAGAATGCAGTTCAGTGTTAACAATCAGACTTTCACCTTGGTGGATTTGTCGCTGCTGCATCATCCACTGAGCTCACCATCCCATTCATCCCATTCAAAACAGCGCTGTTCAGTGAATTGTGCGTGAGCAGAGCCCAATACTGCCACCTACCTATGGAAAAGCGCAGTATTTCATTATTTAATGTTTCACGAGTTTAATTGTGCTTTTACAACGAGGATATACCTAATTTATTTACCTGGTTTGTGTTTTGGCAACCCAGAGTTTGTTCCTGCTTCATCTTACCAACCCAGGTAGCATAATGTACTTCCAATTCTCCAATTACAAGCTAATTCGCCCAATTAAACCCTTTAAATGTATAATTATTTATAATGAGAAGGAATGCATTTCCCAGGGTGTTGATTAAGCTGCAGGGGCGCCTCCAGTCACCATGCCATGATGTGCGTGAGACAACTAGCAAACGCTTAAAACAGCCACCGAATACGAATCCATGTGCGTATCTTCCCCCATTAGTATCTTGGTATTGACCGATAACAAATCTCAATGCTTGATTACAATGTATGACTCCTGTTACAATGTTCACTGTGTTTTTGTATTCATTTTGTTTTAGAAACTGATATTTGAAACCTTGAAGTATAATTAAGGTGTGTGGTTTTAAAAGGTTAACTCGTATATCTTGCATTGTGTTACTTAGATAATTATTGGACTTCATGCCTGAGAAGGGAATGCAGTGAATATTTTTCTTCTACTGCGTCGGAAATACATGCATGTTTGTATAGGGTGACAATACAATCACGCGTGGGAAGATTTTTGTCATTGAATAAGTTGAGAAATACTGACGTAGCCTACATATTTGACAGTTCTGAATGGGAAATATCCTGCGTTTCAATCAACGAGGACGATTTATATTAATCGTTAATTTTAAATTTCGTAAAGACTGTGGATGGACACGGGTATTCCTAAAAACTGAAATGACCACACAGTGGAAACAGCCAATACCAATATAGCAGTTAGCATATATATACACACACCTGCCAAAATCACCTCATATTGACAATGCGATAAAATAAATCGTAAAATAAAAACTAAATCCAACCCACAATCGATTGTATATAAACCTTTGCACTTCAAATAACATTACATGTAGTTGCAATTTGTTCCAATATATATTTTAAAAAGGAGTTTCACTACTTTTCTGCTGAATAATGGCCCTCGAAATAATAATAATGCATTTGACACACACAAGAACTTTGTACGAATTACTCTCCTCACACTGTTGTGTTACAACCAGCCTCTTCATCCGCATCCATCGCCTTCAGTTCATGTGGCCGGAGACAGAAATACTGCCCTACATTCTGCTGCAACAGTCTTTTTATTGCAATTCATTATTTTCAAACGTGGTGCGACAAAATATATATAGATGGATAACTTGGATAATACAATTATAATTTAAAAATGAATTTTGTGTTTACTTGGGTTCTCTTCATCTTATATTACATTTTGTATGGAGATCTGACACCATTCAGTGTGACAAATATCCAAAAATGGAGGAAATCAGGAAGGGGGCAAATATACACACGTATTTATTAATTTCTCTCCAGATCAAAACTCTGATCTTAATTTAAGAAAGTCAGAAACAAACTAAGGAATTCAAATCATGAAAATAATTATAGGACAGGCTGGACAATCTGCACCTGGAATCTTTTGATTACATTTTATTATTTATTTTTTGGGAAGTGGAACTTTCCCTTTTGATGAAATACAGGAACCGCGCTGGAGCTGGATAGCCAGAGCATGAGACACACAGAGGAGGGACGGGACGGGCCGGGGAGGAGGAGCGACATCCGCACAGCCTATAAAACCCGCATATTCAGCGCAATCCAGCAGATCCAAAACAGAGGCGCACACGAGTTTACGCACGGTTTTGGAGAAACTACACACAAGAAACGCAGCCATGTACACCAGATCCAACAGCCTGCTCCTGTCCATCTCTGCAGAGCACTCGTACGCGGCGCACTCGTACCGGCCGATGGCCCGCAGTACCCAGCCCGAAATCTTCACCTTCGAGCGGCTGCCCGAGCCCGACCGGCGCCGCAGCTCGCTACACCGCAACAAGAGGAGGACCACCCGGGTCCTGTACCCGTCCAAGGTGCGCAAGTACCTGCCGCCGCCCGAGAAGAGTCTGATCAAGCGCTGGCTGGTCGCCCTCTGCCTGGTGGTGTGCCTGCAGATCTACACCGAGGAGCCCTGCGCGGAGACGGCGGTCGTTGGCGAGGGCTCTGGCGAGGACCTGCGCTTCTCCGAGCTCCAGCTCCTACCTTTCCTCTCCGCCGAGCTGAAGGTGCCGGAGATGGATAGCTACGCGGCCGGGCAGCAGCGTCTAGAGGAGAGCACGGCGGACCGGGTAGACAGCGAGGACCTGAACTCAACGTGTCCCGACTGGTACAATGAGGTGGCCAGGATGTCTGTGCCCAGCAGGCAAAGTGGCTACGTGGTGGCTCTCCTCTACCCCGTCTATCACAACCTGTGAAGCCCAGTGTGAAGGAAGGCGAACTGAATGGAGAGATCTTCCACAGCGCTTAACCCGGGCTGTACATGGATAAATGTAGCCTATGCGCACTGGACACAGACTTTCCTTTTGGAGAAACGTCAGGTCGGGGAGAGAAAAGCATCATGCACAAAACAAAGAAAAAATGCTTTAACATATAAAGTCTTAAGAGAGTGGTAGAAGCACCACATTAAAAAATGACTTGTACTTGACATTTTCTTTAGACAAAAAAGAAACTTGACTTACTGGTGTTTGAAGTATAACTTGAAGTGTATTTATTTTGTTGGACTCTGGTTCAAATGTTTTACTGTAGTTTTGCTGAAGAAATATCCTTTTCCCACCAGTCCCCTGAATTGTTCTGAACAGGGTATGGTGTGACACCACTTCTTCGATTACAGGACTTGAGCTGTGTCTCTGGGAGCGGGGAAAAATGCACTAATTTATCAAGAACAAAAGCACTGTAACACTTGAAAAGACTATTGTAATGTATTGCTGTCTGTTGGTATTTATGGGCAATAATGTCCTTATTGTTATTTATTGATATTTATTGTTACAATGATATTTATTGTGATACAGTTCCTATGAATTTAATGCATCACAGAAACCTGAAATAAAATAAATGAAAAGAATATTCTGAATCTCCTGCTCTTTTTGTCACATTTTCTGGTTCAGTTTCTAATCATGTTTTAATGTACTTGCCTGAACTTAAAAATAACACCTCTCTCTCACACATACAACTAGAAACAAATACATAACCACAACCGGATTGCTGATGAAAGAAAATAGATTTTAAATTAAGGATTTCTTTATAAAGTTATAATTATGAGAATACAATAACTGTAGGATGTAATAAGGGAGTGACAAGTTAATGGTGTGGCTAGGCCTTGTCCACACACGTGAATAACAGGCAATAACCATGCAGACCACAGCACTGTGTGTTACAATGGGCAAAGTACCCACAATCCCCCAAATCCTCCAGTCTGTATATCTAAATCTTTAGGATCGTTGGGCAAGCTGGAAGAGTGCTGCACTTCCTGAAGCAAAATGGTTTACTGGGTACATGCATCGAGATTTAATCTGGCAAAATGAAAAGTATTTATTATTATAATAGGACTTACAGGAAAATACTGTAGGATGCGAACTGGGGTTTTAGTCTCATGAGATATGTACTGGTTCTCCATCTCTGTGTTAACGCCAAACAGAGCCTGCATCCCGATTCACACACCAGGGCCCAAACCAAATTAAAACTTCTCCCAACCCATGAATCCCAAATTGGAAACCTGAACCCAGTGGTGGGTTAAATTAATTATCAGAAACCACTTTTCTACTACTTATAAATACATTTTAATATGTCAAGAGGGAGTTCACAGGTTAAAAAAATTAGCAAAAGGTGGAGATGTTAGTTCTGGTTGTTAGTTAGATGTTAGATGTTAGTTTTGGTCTAGTCCTTGAATTAGGGGCCTCTTGAGGAAGAGCCAACTAACCTCCAACTAACCCCCAAATGTCTTTCATCTGATAGGAAAAGTCCCTCCATGGCAGCAGCAGAACTGTGGGAGTCAGGAATACTCCCCCCCCCCCCAGCAGACTCCTGGAGAAAGCAAGCACGGGAGATTTGCCAGGTGTGTTCATCAATCTAAAGTTTACTTTTATAATACACCCCCTAAAATGCAACGGGCACATCCCCTCCCTTTTGCCACTCTTAACTTTGCCACCCTAAACTGGTCAGTTATAGATATTGGCACTGTGAGTGAAAACATGAGCATCTCTCTATATTTATATTTATAAATAGACATACCGATTTACATATTTTTGTTGCAACAGATTTCTTCCTTTTGGCTGCTAGTTGGGAATCCACACATCCTGCCTTCAAGGGCAAAGAAAGAATGAGGCGTCATGAGTCAGGATGTGATGCGCGAGGGAAATGTGAGGTCAGACCGCACTGTGGTGAAGGCAATCGTCGAGCCTTGCTGCTGGCAGCGTTTCCGCAGTTGCTCAGGCAGGTAGTGATGCAGGGAGGCAGACTGCGAGGGGGAAAGTGTGTTTGTAAAATGGGTCTTTTAAATATTTTGCATGTCTGTTAGCACTGTGCATCATTCCCCTTTAATCTGTTTTCTGTGTGTGAGTGTATTGTAAAACTCATTGCAATGCACACTCACTATGTCAATGTTTTATATCAATACATTTAAACTTTTAAGGTGTTGGGCCCAAGTGAAAGAAAACAACAGCTGGCTGGCATACAGAGGTGTCTTCTAGGCTGGGTCGCCACCAAGGGAAGCAATACCATAGGGCTAGGCCAACTAACTGTCACCTCGGACACATCTCACCCCTCCTACTGGGTTGGAGATGGGAGAGTGGTCACAACCCTTCTGTCCAACAGTTCAAGCAAGCACGCCTTGATTAATCTTAATTCTAAAGAGTTGCCGACATCCTGTGAGAAACACATTTGCTCATGCTGATGATGCTGCATCGCTGTCGGTGAGAGCCTCCCCAGCCGGGCTCAATTCACACAGAAGACGGGTAAAGAGAGCAGCTGCTAGCCCACAGTCTATTTCCTCCCCTTCAGGCCAGCAAGACAAGGGTACCCTGACCCCTACTTTTGGGGCATCATGGGAAATCATGCCATAAGGGAAACAGACCTCAGTAGTCACGGAACCTGACAAGGACAGGCAGCAGGGCAGACACCTGACAGAGACTCCCAGGTTTGTACAGAAGTGTGGCGGTGGCCTCTCCTATCATTCAACTGAGTTCCCACAGTTCACCCCTCACAGTCACATTCTTTCTTAGCCAGTGGCTGAGGAATGCCACTGGCATGTAAAATAAATGACATGACAATTCAGCCACATCGAAAGTCAATCATTCTAGAGATGCAGAGTCATATCATCACGCCCCAAGCGTATGCCCTGACACGCCGAGAGGGAACCAAACCCTCTATCAGAGCAGAGGCTCAGGGTAACTCGAGATCAGATACGCTGGTGTTTTCAGTTTCAGATTCATCAGACTTTAATGATTCAATTATTAATGTATTAAAGTCCCTTCATTTATTATATATTCAGTATAAAGAACAACATTACATTACACTACACTGCATACGATTACACTACATTAGACCATGCAAAATGGCACAGCACACCACTAATCTACACTACGTTATACTGGAAGGCACATAACAGCATTACACTATACTGCAAACCACTTCTCTACACTACACTGCATGATCCATTGCCCTAGAGTAAAAAGTACAACAGATCTAAGATAACTTGGACAATGGCTTTCAGTATGCTCTGTGGAAGACTGGCAGGAGGGAACCCAGCTGTGGCACAAATTTTATTGATTTTGTTATGAACCAATTACAGATGAGGAGACAGTGGGATTGTGGGACAGGGTTCTGGAACCACTGGCAGAGGTTCCACAATCCCCCGCATCAGCCCACCCACCCCACTGCCATGGGCCCGGCGGAAATCACCTCACATGCATATTTACAAACTGTGACGTCCATCTGAAATAAACAGCTCAAGAAAGACACAGAGATGCCCAAGAGATACGGCGTCACATCTACTATGCTGTTTGAGCAGAGTTTGGATCTCTCACTCTTTATTTTTCCATCATGTTCGATTTATGAATCAATCTTGACCTCACACACACACTCACACGCTCACGTACACACTCACAAAGCGTTTACCCTTAAATGAAAGAGCTGAGGAGGAAATGAGGCAGGAGACCACAGGGTATCATCAGCATTACCACACAGGCATACAGGAAACAACAGTAAGGAAGTAACACAATTTCAAAGAAAAATCCTTTTAGTAGTTTTAACTGAGAAAGTCATGCTTTTCTTGGTAAAACTTGCCAGTTGTAGGGACTTTCTTCTTTTTACAGCTGTTATGCAACTGCGTAGCTGACAGATGCAAATCTAGAGAGTAAACTCAGGGCAGGAGGGAGTAGCAACTGGATTATGGGCCAGGATGTTACACAGAGAAAGAGGTCCATTCAGGACACAGTTGCTTCCCAAACACCACGGCCACGGTGGCTACAGACAGGATAATACAAGACTTGTCCTTACTGGCCCCCCGCCCCCTCTCTCTCCTTCTCGCCTCCCCTCCTTCCCTTTCTCCCAACTGGAATTCCTTGACGGCACAGAAAACTGCTTTCATCCTGCAAGAAGCAGTTTGGAACAGGAAGAGGCAGAGATGGGGGGAGGGAGGGGTTTAGACAGACACAGAGAGAGAGTGAGTGGAAAAAGGACAAGATAGAAGGCTAGAGGAGAGGGGTGAAGAAAAAAGAAAAAGAATCGGACAATAAGTGAGAGAAAAAGAGAATAAATGGAGGAGAGAGGGGGGGGCGGAGGGAGGGATAAGTTGGAGGGAAAAATTCACAAAAGTCAGAAAGAGAAACCGAGACTGAAAGCAAGAGAGAAAGAGGGGATCGTGTCCCAGCATGAAAAGAGGAGAGCGTGGGAGGAGGAGGAGAGGGTTTCAGTCTAACAGACAGGAGGCTTCAAATTCTAATTTACTACATGACTTTTTGCAAACAAACACACCAGCAAGCAAAAATGGTTCACTGAATTTATTTTAGGGAGAACATGCAAGAATAGATGGCAGGCAGATCACTTGAGTTGCTGCCAGAGCTTGCAAAACTCCGGAAGAATTGCGCCTCTGTAATTAGCTCAATTGCCGATGTAACAATACGAGAAAAACAGCAGCAAAACCGCAGATTATCCTACAGGGTTGCAGTGGGTTTCGAAACTAGCGCATCATCAGTGTGGCTCTACAGTACTGTACGGGGGGGGGGCATCTGTTACATTACACACTCCTGTCACATAGCTCTGCCTAATTCTGATCAGCCCCTCAGTGCTACACCATTGGCTCAGATGCCATTTCTATTTCATCTGTATTTAAAATTTCTATACATGTACACACACCCACACTCATATCTGTACATCTGCCAATGCAAATCCAGCAGGCGAAACTCCCCAGCCCTGCTCTTTCACCGGCGGTTTCTCCTAGAGGAGCGATTGCAGCAGCGCTGTGGAACGCAATGGGAAGCCATCGGATTCCTCCGGGTGCACTCACAGGGAGCGGGGCCCGCAGAATGCCAGGCATGCAGGCAGCCGCAGAGCTCCGGGAGGGAGGGGCCGCCCAGGTGTGTGGAGTCACAGCGTGTCTCAGGTGTGCCGCGTCAGAGCTCCCAGTTGTTGTGGAGTCGCATCGGTCCTGGGGCCGGTGCTACTCCATATTTTATATATATATATATACACACACACACACACACACACACACACACAGTGTTCCTTTCATTTTGTGACAAAGACCAGTGTTGGATGCATTTTATTAAAATATCTTCTATGTCTGAAACCCCAGCTAGCACCGAAAACTTGATTCCTATAAACAGAATTATTATTATTTTAAATTATATATCTATCTCTCTGTCTATCTCTCTGTCTGCCTGACTTTCAACCCAGCCACCTATAGGGAACTATGAATGTAAACTGAATAAACTGGATTGGGCCTTTATATCCCTGCAACACACAGATGCTGCAGTAGGTTGTATTTTTGGGTTGAACTAAAATATAATGTAGCCTGGGAGACTGTGAGAGAGTCAGATGAGACTGATAGAGGGAGCAGACACAGTGGACAAAAAACTAAATCATATATACGGTGAGGGAAAAAAGTATTTGATCCCCTGCTGATTTTGTACATTTGCCCACTGACAAAGAAATGATCAGTCTATAATTTTAATGGTAGGTGTATTTTAACAGTGAGAGACAGAATAACAACAAAACAATCCAGAAAAACACATTTCAAAAAAGTTATAAATTGATTTGCATGTTAATGAGGGAAATAAGTATTTGATCCCCTATCAATCAGCAAGATTTCTGGCTCCCAGGTGTCTTTTATACAGGTAACGAGCTGAGATTAGGAGCACTCTCTTAAAGGGACTCTCCTAATCTCAGCTCGTTACCTGTATAAAAGACACCTGTCCACAGAAGCAATCAATCAATCAGATTCCATTATTCGCAAATGGAAGAAACACAAAATAACTGTCAGTCTCCCTCGGTCTGGGGCTCCATGCAAGATCTCACCTCGTGGAGTTTCAAAGATCATGAGAACGGTGAGGAATCAGCCCAGAACTACACGGGAGGATCTTGTTAATGATCTCAAGGCAGCTGGGACCATAGTCGCCAAGAAAACAATTGGTAACACACTACGCCGTGAAGGACTAAAATCCTGCAGCGCCCGCAAGGTCCCCCTGCTCAAGAAAGCACATATACAGGCCCGTCTGAAGTTTGCCAGTGAACATCTGAATGATTCAGAGGAGAACTGGGTGAAAGTGTTGTGGTCAGATGAGACCAAAATCAAGCTCTTTGGCATCAACTCAACTCGCCGTGTTTGGAGGAGGAGGAATGACCCCAAGAACACCATCCCCACCGTCAAACATGGAGGTGGAAACATTATGCTTTGGGGGTGTTTTTCTGCTAAGGGGACAGGACAACTGCACCGCATCAAAGGGACGATGGACGGGGCCCAAGTACTGTCAAATCTTGGGTCAGAACCTCCTTCCCTCAGCCAGGGCATTGAAAATGGGTCGTGGATGGGTATTCCAGCATGACAATGACCCAAAACACACAGCCAAGGCAACAAAGGAGTGGCTCAAGAAGAAGCACATTAAGGTCCTGGAGTGGCCTAGCCAGTCTCCAGACCTTAATCCCATAGATAATCTGTGGAGGGAGCTGAAGGTTCGAGTTGCCAAACGTCAGCCTCGAAACCTTAATGACTTGGAGAGGATCTGCAAAGAGGAGTGGGACAAAATCCCTCCTGAGATGTGTGCAAACCTGGTGGCCAACTACAAGAAACGTCTGACCTCTGTGATCGCCAACAAGGGTTTTGCCACCAAGTACTAAGTCGAAGGGATCAAATACTTATTTCCCTCATTAACATGCAAATCAATTTATAACTGTTTTGAAATGTGTTTTTCTGGATTTTTTTTTTGTAATTCTGTCTCTCACTGTTAAAATACACCTACCATTAAAATTATAGACTGATCATTTCTTTGTCAGTGGGCAAACATACAAAATCAGCAGGGGATCAAATACTTTTTTCCCTCACTGTGTATATATATATATATATATATATATATATACACACACACACACATACACAATGTATATATATATATATATATCTCCCATTTTAATACAAATATTAGCAGTACCTTCGGACACAAAAACAAGTCTGTGCCTTAACCCACTTAAGCCCAATAAACAGCTGATATTTAGTAGATTAGAAAAGAGTGTTGCTTTCGTAAAACGGACGCTGCCTCTGTGCTGCACGCCCAGGCATTCACCAGTGATGCACAGTTGACACGATGGTGCGGTTTGCTAGCGTAAGACAATGTAAAGACTAATGACACTTCTTAATCTTAAACGTTCCATTTCTTCTCGCAGTGACGTAATTCCTCCGAAAGTGCTCTTTAACAATAACGTGACTGCATAACGCATAAGGCACGGTGCACCCTCACCTCATTGGGAGAACTAAGCTATATAATCTTGTTCAAAAAGAATGTCAAAAAAATGCAAACACTCATTCACAATTCTCTCTGACAATGCATTGCGGCTCTCATTAGGAAATAACATCCATGTTATTCCTATTGTTATAGTCAAAAGAAAGGCATTGAGGGCGTTGAGCTTTGTTCTCCTGTTAGGTCCTATGAGTTTCCATGGAGTTACATAAGCAGGCACACATATATCCAAATTTGGTAACGGCATCGTTGCCTGAAGTGCCTGTGACACACTCATATCAAATACACCAAACGGCATAATTAGTAAATGATTAGACCCACAGTGTAAGAAACTGTCTTTAAAATGCTGGTGTTAGTCATGATTCAGTCTTTGAATATGTATATAGTCCAGTGCGGATCCTATACAGAATAATCAGACCCCATGTTCTCTTTAGCAGCAACAACTCTGTTCTGCTTGATTAGACAGAATTCCTTAACATCTGTGGCTATTAACATCCTAAGAATGTATCCTTCATCTCCCTCAATCCTGTTCTATCTTCCTCCTCTCCATCTGTGCCTCCCATTCCCCCTCTCCCTGGATACCATGTTTCATTCTTTCTCTCTCTGTCCTGAAGCCCTCTCTCTATCTCCCCCCCTCTCCCCTTCTTTCTCCAACTCTTCTCCTCAGCATCTACCTCCATTCCCCCTCCACCTGTCTATCTCCACCCCCATCTCTACCCCCCCCTACTGCCCTGCTGCCCTTTGTCCCCCCTCACTGCCAAGCAGGCGAGGACCTGCTCGTGGTGCCGTGTTGCAATGCTGTGGATCAGTATTGGTATCCGGGAGATTAAATTCTAACGCAACACTGGAAGTCAGAGCACTGCTGTGGTCTGATTATAAATAGGAGCAGGCAGCAGGCTGATGTTACAGGCTCTGACCAAAGCAGAAGAGGATCCGGTTAGGAAAATGCAGAAATGCCCAAAGACCTGCTTTGCTCAGCACAGCTCTGCACGCTGTCGTGCGAGGTAATTTTTGAAACGGAAGCAGGAACTTGCATATTCTTGTACACACTGCCCTGCACTACACCACACTGCAATGCCCTGGACTACAATACAGTAAACTGCATTACATTGCACTACACTATTAAAATACTAAAACAAACACCCACTGGTACAAAGTAAATATTAAAACTTTAAAAAAATCTGATTTACATTTGTTAACTTAAATAAGAACCCCCCCACTTATTTGTCCTGTGAGCACAACAGTAAAAGGTTTATGGATTTTGCCCATGATGCATCAATTCACAGAGTTATCAGTGACTCAGTGGAAAAAGTGTCCACTGCTTTTACCCTCCTGACCTGGACACTGCGAGACACAGCCCTCTGAACTCAGTGACACACAGAGCAGAGGGAAATTCACACCAGGTCAAACTGGAGAACGTAATCGGCCATTACATCACATTTTGTCTTTTTTTTGAGTGGATTCATGCCAAAAAGGAGTTCAGTGTGTCAAAAGTCTAGAAAATTTGACACAATTTCAACACCGTCTGTGTAAATGTAATTCTCTCTCTCTCTCTTTCTTCCTTCTCACTTTCTGTCCTTCATTTCCCTCTGTCCAGTCACACAGAACAGGGTTGGCAGTAACTGGCCCAAACTATCAGGACCACAGCATCTGCTACTGCAAACACCGGCCCTCCTGTACACGGTTTACATTACTGTTTTTGAATGTCTAAATCTCATTTAAAAAGTGCTCGATCAGGTTCAGGCCAGTCAGAGATCAAGACAAGTTCCCCAAACAATGTTTCCTGTCCCCGGCAGTGAGGTCAGCATGTCAGGACTAGTTGATGCACCTTGCTATTTTTTCTTTTTCTTTTTTCTTCTAAATGGTGCAATTACTGAGTGAGAGTTCAACCGCAGTTCGAGTCAGTGGGATGAAAGCACCCTGAGATCTTGAGATGAAAGGAAATGTGAATGGGCTGGGGTGGGGTGTGGAGGGTGGAGGGTGGAGGGTTGGGTGGCCAACACAGAGAGAAAGCCAGTCACGCCAAGCGACCACAACACAGGATGACCCGCGGGCACACCCACGCCCACACACACACTCAGCACGCGACCAACAGCCCCCCCCTTACCCTGACTACAAAACTCTTCCAAGACTTCTGATCCGCTTGTCTCCTTAGAGATCCCAGGGAAACAAACAAAACCGATCCCAGTGGAGAGAGGGATGCCTGTCTTTTGGATTCCTGCACCTGCTCATAGGAATTGAAGACATTGTAGGATATTTTTCTATATCTTTCTATTTGTTTTTTTAACTGGTTGAAGTAGGGCAAGTATATTAAAAGACAAAAACTACCAAGGAAGTCCCTGCAGGAGACTCTTGCAGCAGCTAGCATGCAGGAACACAGGCGCAGAGCGGAGATGCAGGCCGATGGTAAGATAAGATGAACAGTACAACAGCATGTGAACACAAGCTAGCGAGACTAGGGGGGAGAGCTTCCGTGGCATGGGGGGGGGTAACTAGCAAGAGACACTGATTGCGCTGCTCTGCAACTACTCTCTGTCTCCCTCTAGGCCTGCCCCGCTGTCTCTGATCTTCAGCTGATTTCAAGTCAAAGCACCATAGCTACAGAAACCAGAGGCACCATCGAGGGACACCTTGCCACAGAACCCCCCGCCCCCCTGGATCCTGGGGGAAAACCCAGATCCAAATCCCACCCGCAATGTGAACCATGTGTGGGAGATAAATAATTAAGTCAGTCCTAGTGTCCTTCTGCCCCAGTGTGAATACGGAGACTCTGTTCTCCAGCACTGTGGGGGGCAGTAGTCAGGGCCGATGCGAAGGGAAAATTATGCCCTATGCCCTGTCTCCTGGACTGGACCGCCACCACCACCCACAGGACAGAGGGAGATGGACAAGTGGTCACAGCACTTATGGTCGGTCAGCCTCCACCTGCGTGCAATGACTATAGTTGATGCTAAAGAGTTCACAACTTCATGTGACAAATATATATCACGGTTCACATTTTTTGATACCCCCTCACCAATTATTCTGCAACCCCCCCTTCCCAATAAACTGTCGACTACCTAGTTCACTTACTGGTTGTGCAAGCCCTGGCTGTAGTCACCACACAAGTGCACTTCCTCCCAGCTAATCTCAGCCCAGAATCAAAACAATCACTGCAAAAATTTGCAATGGTTTCCCCTCAAAAGCAACTTGCCATTTCTGCAATCCGTTCTGGCTGCTCGCTCACAGCATTTACTGTCTCACAGCTCCTCTGCCGTGTGTCTGTCATGATTCATATTCTTTTGTCAGTCTGTTATTTACTTATTTTTCTATTTTAACTAAGTGCTTACCAGACAAATATGAAAACAAACACAGACACACATGCACACAGATACAGATACAGACACGCACACAAAGAAAAAAACATTTCAAAGAAAGAGCGATCTATGGACCAGCAAGCCCGCGAAGGGGGCAAAGAACTGGAAGGGGGAAGCAGTTCAGAGCTGCACCATGCTTGGCAACCCATTTGCAAAGAGTTTCTGAAGTGAAGCCTGTGCTACACGGTTGATCTTCCCTAGCTCAAATCCTATAGTTACCCTTGTGGGATCTACTCGGAAGCAGATTTTCACTGCAAAGATGGTATCTCACAATAGTCCAAGGTAGTGGCATACATCTGTGTGGTATTATTATTATTTGACTGACACCTCTGTCCTAAGTGCCTCACATTTGCTGAGGATCTGTTGCTTCATCGTGCAACAAAATACACAGGGCAGCAATACCACAGCACAGGATACAGCGGCCAGGGCACAGGAGCCGCAGACAACGTAGTTCACATAGCAAGCGTGCACAGCCTAAACTTCCACCACTGTGCATCTTCAAACCGCCTCAAACCTGGAGGAGGTCTAAACTGTTTCACTGTGTCAACGGTGCTGAAAACAAGAACAAGCCAGGTGTGCAAATGGGATTTGAATAAAACAACAGCTACCGCAACAAAGCCACATATGCTCTGCCACATATTTTGCAATAAAAGGCAAGTCAGCAGTTTTGGTATAGCTTTGTTGTGCAGTGGTGCAGAACTGGGAGGGGTACACAGGTAACTTAGATTCAAATGTAATCTAACAGCTAATCACTGGGATACACAGTTACTCCAGGCCTGGACAGAAACAGCAAGAGGGGAAACGGAAGAGACCGCTCACTCAAAACACACTTGTGAAATTACAGGGTTGCTCAGCAGGAAGCAGCAACGAATGTAAACTACCCTGAAGGTCGATTTCCAAGAGTCCAGACTGTAGGCAGTGGGTGAGGGGGGCACTGCTAGGCTTTCAGTCTCGCTTGTGGGGTTATGCTGCCACCTAGAGTCCAATCCTTGCCACTGCCACAAGCCCAAGTCATGCAGACAATGCAGGCCTCAATAGCAAGGTGGTCTAACACAGACTGTGTTTACAGGAGCCCCAATTAGACCAGGCTAGAGAAATCAATTGGTTGAATTATTATTTTAATGCATAAAAATAATTAATGAATTAACTACAGGGGTCTGGAACAAACGCCCTGGCCTGTATGTAACTGAAACACAGGGACTATCTGCTGGAGAGACATTGTATTACATGAGTGGGTAACCTAACCCAGTTTAAGGCCAAACAAGAGCCTGAGCCCCAACCAACACCAAACTTACAGGCTAGGCCTACACAAACCTACATCCGATGCAGTTAACTGAAATGGGACTTTAACCCTGACCCGAGCTAGAACCAGACCATAACCCAATTATTCAAAATAACACTCTCCAAACATCTTGGATGTAGTATAGTGTGTAGTAAGATATGTTATATGTAGTGTAACACTCATAGCAACAAAATAAGTTTTTGTCTTCTGTGTTTACTTAAATGATCGTTTTATTGAAATGTTCTAATTCAACAGACATGGTTCAGGAGTGAAGCCCTTACAATGTCAATGTCCTTACACAGCACCTCCAGCAGATGGCGCAGTTCTGCCCAGGTTCTGACTTCCACGTTACCTTGGCACACAGGGGTCACCATCTGTGGCAATACACAATAACAATAAAATTGCTCAACTCACATTAACCCTTCAACCCAGCCCACAACAAAGCACCCGAAACTCGCCATTCATTTATACAGTGCAGCCGGAGCCACTTTTAATTTACACTGATTACAGATGAGAAAATTAAGTAACTATAAGTAAATATATAATACAATGCAGTGATGACGGACAAAAAGCATGACATACATAATGAATATGTATTTACCGATGGAGAAGGGCTGATTGGTGCGGCACATAAGATACGTCACATTTTATTTGGCAAACCAAACTGAGATATTGCTGCCAGCTGCTGACTGAAAAATTGCAGCAAAGGTCATTTAACTTTCAATAGCTAATCAACCAAATGCACCCAAGAACATGGTTTCGAATGAAGCAAATACTTTCAACTGTAATCAATGTGTATTTGAAATCTGTTGCTTATACGGGGGTTGGGATGTATTTTTAACTGTTTAACTGCTTCCCCTCTGCTCTACAGAGAGATACTGAGCTGCACTCACCCAGACTGCTTCAGCTGACGTCCCTCCTGCACTGCTGGGGCCTCCCTTTAGGGGGCAGTGCTGAGTCCTGAGCTCTGACTGGGAAACACTGCACCCTGTTTAAGAAAGGGAAAGTTAATTAGTAGTAGTTTAATTATGGGGAG
The DNA here is from genome assembly GCF_036373705.1 of Amia ocellicauda. Classification (NCBI taxonomy): domain Eukaryota; kingdom Metazoa; phylum Chordata; class Actinopteri; order Amiiformes; family Amiidae; genus Amia; species Amia ocellicauda. The sequence goes on along the minus strand of NC_089858.1, from coordinate 12,963,096 downwards.
GAGGGTCTTGATATTGTTAGTAGAAGTATAGTGCATTTATCCAAAGTGAGAGTAAACAACCGCTTTATATATTGTGTACACAGTTGTCGAACCCAGGAAGGCCACAAGCACTTCTGTTTCATTTGTTTGTTTTTTTCTTTACCCCCCCATGCCCTACAACAAATGTATTTCTTCAATATTTGGCTGGTCAGAACTGCCAATTAAAAATGTGTTCCGTGCATTGAGAAATAGATGATTGAGAGTTTGTCTGTTCCTGAAACCTGTTGTCTCTCTATTTCAGCAGGTACGGGGCACCAGTCCTCCCATTGCAGAGCAGCTGTACATTATTTTAAATATATCAGAAGACACAGAAAAACAAAGAAATGTATCTGAGAGCAATCAAAAGTATGTGACGTCACTGAAAGGGTGAAGATGTTGAAAGGGCGAAGGGGGCAGACACGGGGCAAGAAGAACAGACCAAAGACGGATGAAGGGAGCTAGAGAACAGATCGCAAGAGCTAGAAGATGGCCACACGAAAGAGAAGATGCAATCGGAAGATTTGATGGTGTGACCTGGAAAAGAGATGCTGTATGTCGAAACAAGAGCAAACCTCAGACAAAGGCTGATGATGATGGTGGCGTGTGTGTGTATATGTTTGTATGGGCTAAGGTGCAAATGGTCATGCACAACAAGAAGGCAACATACATTACCAGAATGAGACTCACTTAGTAGCAGTAGCAGAGTTAATAATAAATAAGTAAATTAATAAAGTGCACAAGTAGTGTAACTGGAGCTTCCTTGCCGAGATGCATTTACAGAGTTTATGCTACTTGCTTTCAATTCATGAATGTTACACAACATAATATATTCACAAAGTAATCTGCGTTACAGTTAATTTACCTCCCCCCCATATCACCAGAGGCACAGGAGGAAACCCCTTCTTCTCTCCATTATTGTTCAATGGCATAAATAATAATAACTCGAATCAATATCCAGATACACTTCCAGTAATAAGCACTGTCGTTACCGGTACAAGAGTACTGAAAGAGAGAGCGTTATCAGTTTACTGAGGGACACTCACGGCTCCCATGCCATCTTTCTTTACTTTCCTCCCTCCCCCTCCGTCCCTCCCTCTCTCTCCTGAAGCAAATTGCTCCCCCTACGCAAGTCGCCAGAAGGGGGATGTGAGCTAAAAAAAATCACATTGCAACTTTTTTTTCCCCACTTTTTTCTTTCTTTCTTTCTTCTTTTCCCCTCAACTACTTCTTCCTGGTGAATGTGCACATTCCCCGATACATGGGAAAGAGCAGAGGGACGCAGTCGCGTTGATTTTTCGTTTCTTCTCCTGCTTCTTCTAACACGACGATCTGGGATTCAAAGTAACAATGTTCTGCAGATCTGGCCGCACTCGCTGAGGGAGCAGAAAGGAGGCTCGGAAAACACATCTGATCCAGGGATCGCCGGCGCATCGAGCTGCAGGTAAACGCGTCTTTGCAGGCTGGTGTGCGGGTCGGTGCGGGTCGGTGCGGGTCGGTGCGGGTCGGTGCGGGACGGTGCGGGACGGTGCGGGTCGGTGCGGGACGGTGCGGGACGGTGCGGACACCCAGCCAGGCTGAACAGCACAAGTTGTGTTTGGGGCCGAAGTTGCCGGACGGGACTTGGCGGCGCGGATAACCGGGTCTGCTCCGTTACTCGCGCTGCTCAGGAACCGGTACCGACCCGTCGCTTGTGTTCTAGTTTTGTTAGACATAAAACAGCAATTAAAAATGTTTGAATCCCCCCGCAGCTCCCCCTACAAGCGCCCCAGGGTTCTGATGATGATGATGATGATGATGATGATATGAAAAATAAGTTCTCTTTGCTTTTTAAAAAACGGTTATTCAATTGTGTATACTGACCCATAAACCGGATCGATCAATGCGTTTCTGTGACAGCTGCCTGTGAAATAGTGAAGAGAGATGTGGTAGGGGGTAGGCACTTTTTTTTATTATTTATTTTTATTGAAAGGCAGTCTTGTGAATTGCACGACCAGTTGATTGGCCTACAGCAATCACCCAGAAAGTCTCTCTCTCTCTCTCTCTCTCTCTCTCTCTCTCTTTCTCGGGAGGGGGGGTTACTGCAGTATTCATATTTCCTCTAACTTCACATAAAAGTTAGACGTATTAAAAATAGAAGTTTACTTTAAATATAAGATGCCCGTGAGGACCCGGATGTTCGCTATTCCCTGCAGGCTTACTGTCACCGTCTCTTCTTGCCCCTAATTCCCTGCACTTTTCTGGTCTTGCCTGGGAATGACACGGAGGGAGTCTGGGGTATCTGTGGTAGTGTGTGTGGGGGGTGTTATTTACCCCTTGTCCCCGCCTCCGCTAGCTCTCATTTTTTGCTTCTAAAACCTTTAATGGATTTTGGGTACTGGGGGTAGCTGATGCTTACCAATACGGGTGTGTTGTGGGGGGTGCACTGCACGCTGTGACCGGGGTTGTTTACACACGTGCAGCTGCGCGGCGGTACCGAGCCGGTCCACACTGCGGTCCGGGTGCGAGCGAGCTCTTGGGCCGCGGTCGTGTGGCGCAGACGCCCGCTGTTCTGCGCAGATCTGCACTTTCGTGGGTCGCGTCCTGGTGCAGATCTGCGCGAACCAGCGCTTTGTTTGCAATCACGAGCAACTTTCACAACACGTGACGTGACTCTGGCCGCCTGGCACGCAGCGCAGATCGCAGCCCTGCTCACGCCTGCGCAGCTGCAGCTTTTTACACAATACAAGGACTTGTAGTTCAACAGGAGAGTAGACCAAATATATATGTGAATCTCTCTCCTGCGCATTCTTTCAGCGCCTATTTTGCCCTATCTCACTCAATCGTCCCGTACAGATAAGGTAATAAACCTATCAACACAATATAATATTAATTAGCTGTAAACATGCAAACAGGCCATACACATTCGCTCTCCCTGGCAGTGCAGGAAGCACTTTGCAGCACATGACCTTATGACCTCATGCACAACCTCCCCCTCATTGTGATTAAACAGCGCTTGTGTAAAATATAAAATGCATTTTAGCCTGTTCACAAGGTTGTGTATGCCAAATGCCCAGGCCATCTTTAGGCCTACATTTATAAATCACTTTAAAAATCGCCCTGTGGGTCTTAGAGGGCACAACTGGAAAACGGGACGTTGTATAACAGAACAGGGTGTGTAAACTATGGATTCACACACATGTACGCACATCAGCCAGCTGTGAAGGTTAATGGCAGAAGGCACAGGGGCATTACAGAAGACCGTGGAAAGAAAACACCCCCAGACTGTTGCCTGCTAGGACCACAGCTGATCCCCCATGTCTCCCTGTCTGAGAGCACTGACCTACAGCGCAGCTACAACAGACCTCGTTTCACAAACACGTCTGCAGCTTTCTATTATATGTAGATGTATATTTGTAATATAAATTGAGGAATATATTGTCATTGTTTTACTTTGTTTTATAGAACAATGCAAGCAAGTCAATAATAAAAAACAGTCTGGCGGGGGTCTCCCAGGGATTCCCAGCAGTGATGTCAGGCTAGTGTTTGGAGCACAAAGGCCCTAGTGTGAGGCAGGCAGCCAGGGCAAGTCGATTCCCAGGACCATCCCTATATTTCTGCGTCATCCCCATCTGCCTGAGAGTGCAGAACTCCCCCTGGGCAGCATTTCCGCTCATTGTGTCTGAAACCCGAGTGTTCCCATGCTTGGCAGTGGTAGTACCCATTCACCGATAGACCGTGTGCCGGTCACTCAACTACGGGTACTCAGTGAGTATCGATGATAATAATGACGAAGATGGTCAGGATAACGGAAGCTCCTTTAGGCCACGCTGGTGTCCAGAGCTGATGTAGGTGAAGAACTTGACATTTGCGTAGCGTGTGCAAGTCAGATTCATGTCTGGATGTTGTGTGTGGGGTGCATGTTGTCTTCATCTCTCCTGTGCTGGCATATGGGATGTAGCAGTGAGCTGTGTTGACCTAACAATTAGCATTACATTTTTTGTTTTGTATCTATAAATACATTATATGTGTGTGTCTTTCAAATGTCCACTTGAGCAAATCAATTCCAAATCCTATATGTACAGACTGGGAACTGATTCAGCAGGAATTACAACCAGTAGGGCTTGCTAGCTGAACTGCCAGACTGTAACGAGGCAGGCTGCAGTGGGTGGGTGGGTGGAAGGCGCTATATAGCCAGATCCTGTTGTTGTGCTCAGGCAGGCTGCGCTGCGCTGGCCGAGACTTCACTACAGAACGACGGAGCACAGCAGTAATGTGGAACAATATATGAAATATGAAAACCTGAAATCTACCCCCTGCAACACCTCCCAGTTTGGGTCACACAAAGATAACGCGAGTCTCCTCACTCCTCTCGCTCTCCGAGATCTCGGGTCGCCACTGCACTTCTATTGATCGGCGGCTGCAGTTACCACGCATGGCGGCTGCTTGATTCATTGCTTACCGGTGCTGGTTGAGTAGAAGGCCGGCGGCTTGTGCTGTCTACCGCAACCACTGTGCCTCTGAGGACGCCTGTCACAGCCGTGGCCACAGGACCGGCAGTAGCAGTTGTTGGTGGTTAGAGCGCGGCAGCAAGTTCAGGCAGGCGCTGAGGTTGGGAGGAGTGAGCGTCGTCACAGGGCTTTGTGCTTCTCTGCACAGTCGGCTCCTAGTGTGAGGGAGATGGTGGCGTTTGAAGGAAGACCTATAATTCACCTTGCTGGCCCACAGAGGCCCACAGAGGCCCACAGAGGCCCACAGAGGCCCACAGAGGCCCACAGAGGCCCACACCTGTCCTGCAGGATCAGTAAGCACCCCTGGTTCTGGGGAGCTACAGTCCTGCCTGCAGCATTTATAGGGAAACTTTTAAACGTTAACAAGCAAAAACCTGCATAATGTGTTCACTTGTGCTAATTAGGCAAGTAATTGGTCCAGTTAAGTAATAAACAACTGGAATGAAAAGCAGAAGACCCCCATGAGCAGGGCTGAAAGAAGCAGCATTAAAAGGGGACAAGCCTGCGATCGGGCAGAAACACAAAGCCACTCAAACACAGTCAACACAAGCCTTAATCCTAAGGGAAAAAAGATGGATAAACATGAAGGCTAGGCCAAGTTTTAAAACATTTTTTTTTTTTTTTAAACAATGTTATGTTTTTTTTCTGTCTTCTAAATAAACACTGTTGTGTAATACCTAGAGCATCTGAGGGCTTGAGTCAGAACTGCATGCAGATTGTGAGCGGGTTTTAGCTTTCTGTAAAGCCTGCCCACAGTCACCGAGACAGAGGCATTACTGGGGTAGGGGGGTACCTGCTGTGGTGCTGTAGCTGTAGCTTCTCTACATTTCTTTATAGACAGACTCACAAAACACTGCAGGGGAACCACAGTGAGAGAGTGTGATTTCAGCTGTGCCGCAACACTCCTGTTCCAGTATTTTGGTTAGGGGGGACTGTCATAGGATCTGTGTGACCTTTCACCTCTGCCCAACATGGAGCTGCTGTTCCGGCAAACATGCTGAAGCTCTGAAGGAGTGGGGGGAAGGGAACGGGAGGTGGGGAGGGAGTATTTTTAAACTCGCAACCAGAAGAGTTTACCAGGTGAGCCGCGTTTATGTTTGTGCTCCTGGGTTTGTCTCTCGTTGCAGCCCTTCTGTGGGGTTGTTCGTCTCCCCAGACCCCTACCCTTTCAGATCAGCCTGCGGCTGTATCCATTGCAATGACGGGTCTTTGCATTGCTTTGCATAAGTGTTGGAAATGACTCCCATTGCATGGCACTGGACAACAGTTCAAATGCATTGCAGGTTCTCCTCCTAAAGAGTTTAAAGGAGATTTCAGTGAAAACTATTTAAATTAAAATGTGTGCAGATATTGGTTTGTTTATGTATATGGTATGAGCTGTGTAAACTCACTTATGTGATTGCTGTGCTGGACTGAAGTTGGCTGCAACATAGCTAACGACAGAGCCACAACTGTGTGCTGATGTCATGTGCCCAATTGTATATATTGTGTGTGTGTGTGTGATATATATAAATTATAATCATATTTAGGGAATATATATATTTTTTCACTCAGTCTTTTTTTTCTCTCTCTCTTTGTCCAGCAGATACTAACAGGAAGAGCCTGCAAAGAACAGGAAGTGATATCACCTGCGGTGCCCAATTCCTTTTTCTCCAATCAGAGCGCAGAGCCCGGGTGACTGGTGAGTGTAGTGCTCTGACTGATGGTCATATATATATATATAATAACTTCCTCTTTTGGTGGACATATTGCACGTCTTCTGTTATTGCAAGGCATTAGGAGGGCCTGTTCTGTGGAGATCACCAGTGAGAGAAAAGTAATTTGTTAAAACTCAGCCTTGTTCTCCCCCGCCCATTTCCTATACCTAATGCTGAAGCTATGCGCATTCATGTTCTGCACACTGATTTCCCATCAGACATGAAATTGCAGAGCTGGGTGGGAAAATCTTTATACTAGTAAACAAAATGATTTGCCCCACAAAACCTGTGCTCTCCTATTGTTCTGTAGGCCAGGACCTGTAAGTGACCTTCTAAATTCTAAATTCTAAAAATTATAAATGACAGTAAATGACACAGGGCATGAGGCACAGGATACAGCCTGGGTACAGGGGAGACCGGTACACCAAGATCTTGCAGCCTATGGAACCATTGTGCTCTGGTAGTCTCCTCAGTTTCCCCTGAGGTCTGCCCAGTGCCCAGTGTCCCGTGTGTCGCAGTGCATTGCGGGGATTCCTCTGAGTGGTTTACGCAGTATCTGTGTCCTTTTACACAGCTGCTGCAGAATCATCCTTCTCCAGATCACAGTGCACTGGAGATGCCCCAGGGTTTATGTGGCCGCTTAGACCCCCTCACACACTCACACACAAACTGCACTATGAAGCAGGCTGCTGTCACTGACAATTATTGTTAGACTTTTGTTTTTTACATCCAAGATATACATTTCATAACTGTCCAGTGAGGAAAAACTGACGAGGCTGTGAAAAGGTGGAAAATTAAAAAAACATCTGTAGACTTTTTTTGAAAAACACAGGGCAATGTAAATATATACGGAACTATGTTTTGGGAATATTAAATCTTAGAAATGATTTGAGGGTGTGTAGCTGAGGGCGTATGGGGTGTGTTTGTGTGTGTGTGTTTGAGTGAGGAGTCAGGCGTGGTGTCCGTGTGCCGATGCTTGTTTGTCCGGGAGAAGGCTGTGTGACAGACAGTCGCTGCGGCTGTGGAATGCAGAGTCCGTGCTGGGATGTGAGAGAGCCCAGCTGTGCACAGTATTCCCTGGCCCTGATGATCTCTTTGGCAGCGCCACTGATTCCTGACTGTTGTCATTCTGCAGCTGGAGTCCTGAATCGCTGTAGAAGCCAAGGGGGCTCTGAAGTTTTTTCCCTGTGAGAGCGCTTGGGTGAGAGACTAAGTTAGCGACTAAGTTAACCAACAAGACTCTCATCAGGGAAGGTTTCATGAACTCTAACCTCTGAAACACCATAAAGCTTTCAATCTATATAGCGTTTAAAAAGGGTCTTTCTCTGTGTTCCTGTTCAGGGCCACTTAGTAACACAACGCAGCTGCTGACGCACTGGAAAAGGCAATGGGGACACATTTTTTGAGCTTGGTTCTGGTCAGCTTTAGCATTTGGTCTTGCATCTGGCGGGAAATGTGTTGGGAGATTTTGCAATTCTCATTCAGCCTTCAGTGTATCTGGGATGAGTGCTAGTCTTGCATTTCTCAGCTCTGGCCTCTGGTGATCCAAAATGGTGACAGTCCTTAAACATAATGTTTAATATTACATTTGTTTATGGTAGTATGCAGGTTAGTATCAATGACAGTGTAGGTTAGTCTAAGGTATTAGGTTATAATGTTTAGGTTAGGAGTAGTATGCATTGGTAATGGTGTTTGATATATATAATATAATAGCTATTCTGCTTCTCTAATTGGTTAATAATCAATCATTTTTGATGATATCTGGACAGTGATTACCAGCAGCCTATTTTGTATCATGCAGAATCACTGTTATGTAGTCATTATCATTATCACTGATCATACAATGAAAATAACACCCATCACACATCATACATCAGAACCTCTGTGCAAATACAAGGCCAATAAGGAAAAGAGCCAAAAAGTGTGCTAAAATAACCTCTAGAAATGATCATAAAAAGTGTCTTCTGCAAACCAAAAGTATCATAGGTGAGCCAAGAATGTTGTACATGACCCAAAACTGTCACACATCTTAAGCAACCATACAGGAGCCTATACAAATGCCACATGTTAGTAAAAGAACATCATACCTGAACAAAGCATGTCATAGCAGGGGAGCATATATCAGAATTACAGCAGCGTATATTAAATAGTCATCAACCTTGTGAGTCATAGTCAGTTTTTACCATTTGGACCAGTTCTGTCGCTAGGTGTAACCAAGACTAAAGTCCCAAAATGTAAGCCAGTGTAGGAGTTTGACAGTCTAGTGTTCCTTTAATAGTAGCAGATTTTAAAACACATTCATTCACACAGAAAGGCAGTTTTGTAATCATTAAAATGTGTATCCTACATGGTTGCTCTTAATTAAAAAAACACATTAATTATTATTATTCCAATTCCGCTGAGCCTGTTCCTTTGGCCAAGGATCTGCAAGATAGAAGGTAGGGACACCTCAGAAATGTTTTTCACATAATAATATGTTGAAAATAAGTGTATTTGGGGCTTTAGGGCCATGATGGGAAATCAGTGTGCACCACATGAATGCACATAGCTTAAGCATTAGGTATAGGAAATGAGCGATCGTTATTTGATTATATGTTAAAATAAAGACATCTGCTCAAATCGGTGTAAATCCTCACTGCTGATTGTCTATTGGATGTATGATTGACTGCTGACTCAGACCCAGATCAAAATCATAACCTATATGCGCTCACCAGTGGCGGACTGCAGTCCCAGTAGGTGTTGCAGGGTTTGCGTGTGTGTAGAAGGAGCAAGCGTTTGGGGTTTGTCATTACAAAATGTGGTTGTAATAATCCACTCCTTAAACTGAGCACCAGAGAATATACATTTTAGTAGCTGACATCTAAGCGTTTGGTTGAAGTCAATCCTCAAAAACAATGCACAAGACAACCTGAACTGATGTATCAAAGAGGAACTTTAAGATTCTTGTACCATGATCTGAATGATGTACTTTTAATCCCGTTAGATATATGCTGACAGTGCCAAGTTTGTATCCATGGTTATGTTTAATGCTAACTGATGTTTGTCCAGTGTAGACCTCCCTGTTGTTTTTTTTGGTCCGCTTTTAATTTCCGTTTAGGAAAAAAACAAAAACAGCAGCGACCTTTGCAAATGTTTAGAGACCCCTCCCTGTAAATCAGCTGGGAAGGGAGGAGGCTGAACGTTTTCGATCTATTATTTATTTATTAGTTTGTTTTTGTTTAAAACTTTTTGTTGTTCATGCCTCCTGCTCTAAGCCTCAGTGTTGTATTGTGAGTGCGTCTGTATGTGTACGTGTCTCTATGTGAGTGTGTGTTTGCATGTGTGTATACTGTGTTTTTCTACTTTCCATGGGTTCGCTGTTTGCCATTATTGTTCCCAACTGATCATGTGACGCCTCTGGAAATATGAACAACAGCAAAGGAATCCGATAGCAGAACACGCCTGGGATACAGCCAAACATTACATAAAACAGCCGTGACTCTCCCTCTCTCTCTCCCTCCCTCCCTCCCTCTCTCCTTCCTTCATCTTCCCTCCATGTTTCCCCCTCTCTCTCTTGCTATTTCTCTGTTATGTTTGTCCTATTTCTCTTTTTCCTCTTAACCCCCCCACTTCCCTCTGCTCTCTTTATCCTCTCTGCCCTCTTTCCCTTTATTATCTCTCTCTCTCAAGGACATTTTGCAGATTTCGTGAACAACTTTCAGAGCTGAAATGCAGTGGAGGAGGGGGATAATAAAAATAAACATAGGTGCTCCCTACAAGCAGATGAGCCATGCGCAGGCTCTGGGCTCCTCCTCTCAGAGTGACCCCAGCTGTGGACTGGCCCCAAGCCCAGGCCAGAGCACCGTTGTTCCCTGAGATTAGCAGGGCTGTCAGCCTCGGCCTTCTGACATAAAACTTCTGCATCTGCTCAAGGAAACCTCAGCACTTAACGATGGGAAGAAATGAATGAGGCAGGGACTGCAGCTGGTTGGTTAAATATCACATCGACTACCGAGAGTCTGAGATTCTGGGGAGTTGGGGAGGGGGGATCACTGGATTGTAGTTTCAGGATATGAGTGGCTATTAAGCAGAGGAAGCACATTCAGAGCGATTTCTCTCGTTTGAGTGATCGGTCAACTGGGATCTCATGTAGAAGCCAGAGAGTCTACCTTGGCAGTTTGACTAGGGTGGCAAGTTCTAGACAACAGCAACGATGAAGAAGAAGAAGAAGAAGAAAACGGAAAGGAAATGGAGAAAAGAAAAATCTGCAGTTGCATTCCTGTGGCATGGTTTCATCTGGGATTGCGTCATGAGCTTTTGGCTCTGAGGACGAGAAGTAAACCTCAGAGCTCTCTAATAGTCCTCACAGAGTAGCGGGGGACGGGGGGGTAATCTCAGGGAAGGACTCTGCTCAGTACAGGATAGGACACAGCTACAGGCCCATTCACTTCTTTTGTCATTTTTTTTATTTATTTTGAGCGCATCTTATAATCGATTGCACAGTTGTTATGCGGCTTTTGTCTCGATGCTGCCCCATACATATACATGTATATACCAAAGTAGGCTACCTACGCACTGTCACTTCAATTTACCAATCAGTTAACCATTAAAATTCAATGTTACTGCTACACCCTAGTGATGCCTGGGGAGGTTTATGGTGAACTAGAGTCTGTGAGTACCAGTGTGGTGGTGTTAGAATACCCCATTTAGGAAGACTTGCATGTGCGTCATTTATGTGAAATGCATTTATAAATGTTTCAAATGTATGACACAATACGAGATTAATCTATCAACCTTCGGTCTGTGAGGGGTCCCGGCGCTGTGGTTGTTTCTGCAGCCATTGTGATGCTCAACTCGGGCTGAGCTTCTTTGTGTTGCTCTGTGGATTCGCTGAAGAACGTCTGTGCAACAGCCACAGCAGCAGGCAGGAAAGCGCAGTGATTTGGGAGGCAGGGTCTCTCACTGCCCCCCACCCCCAACCCTCCCCGGTGTGTGCCACTGCTCTGCAGGGGACAGAAACCACACAGTGCCGTGATCCGTTCCAGATTGAGATATTTATTTAATGTCTTTGTGCATATTCCAACCCATTAAGGAGAAAAAAAAGCAAGTAAATAAACATTCTTCTGGTCTACTCTACAACTCCTCTTCTCTTTCACTGTCCTCTCTACTTTCTCCACTTAACATCTCTCTCTTTCTCCCTTCTCCCTTCTCCTGGCCTAGCTATTCTCCCCGCCACAGCCTGTGCAGGCCCCTGTGTTTGTGGTTGGCGGCTGTGCGTTCTTTGCGGTTTCTTGGGAGAGAGCTCTCTGGCCCGACTCCAGGCTTCTCTCGGGCCTAGAGCCAGAGAACCAGCCTGGTGGGGGCGGGGGGGGGTGGCTGTGAGAAACAAGAGTGAGCAAAAAGAGACATGAAGAACGACAGAACAGCAGGAGGAAGGAGGGAGGGAAAGAGTGGAGGAGGTGGCGGAGGAGGAGGGGTGGTTAGAGGGATAGAGATGGGCGGAAGGGGGGAGAGCGAGACAGTGGCGGCTGCTGCAGTGGCAGTCTGATGTGATTGAGTGATTGGGAGATGGAGGGGGCGTGAGTGCAGTGCAGATCTGCACAGAGAAAAGGAAGTTTGTTACATAGTTTGTGTTTTGACCTGAACTTGGGGGGGGGGGGGTAGGATCTGTTTTGTGTGGCATTGTTGTGTTGTGTTGTGTTGTGTTGCATGGTTTTGTTTGAGGTTGTAAGCTTTCTGTGTCTTATCAGATGGAAAAAGGGAAGGGAGACTGAGAGAGAGAGAGAGGTTTTGAGAGGGAGAGGGAGATAGGAATGATAATGAGAGAGATTATTGAGATAGAGGGAGTGAAGGATTGAAAGAATGAGGGGAGTTAGAGACAGACAGAGAGGGGGTGGGAAAGGGGTATTAAGGGGGGTTTGGAGGGATTATGGGAGGGAGAGGGGGAGAGGAGATGAGGGGGTGGGGGGGTTAATATTCGACAGTCTTAGCCAAAAAACTGGAGGGAACACATTAGACATTAGAGAAAACTCGGTTTACTTCTGGCAAGTAAGTGATTGCCATGGAAACCACGGTGAGAGAACAGATACAGCTGCAGAGGGAGAGCGAAAGCATGAAGGGGAGAAGGATAGGAGTGAGAGAGGGGTGGGGGCAGAGGGGGTACAGGGGAGAGAAAGGGGCAGAGGGGTGGTAAACTGTAATCAGAATTTGTCTGTTCTGTGCTCCCCCTCCCGTTCTCTTTTCTCTCTGCCTCTCTTTTTCTCCCTGGGAGACACCGGGGTGCGGGGGGTGGGGGTTCTGGATGTGACCAGCTGTGAGCGATTACATTTCTCCACCCCTTCCCTTCCCTCCTCTTGTCTGTGTACCTCCATTGGATCCCCCTCCCCCTCTGACACACACCTCTCCCTCTCTCTCTCTCTCTCTCTCTCGCTGTATTCTCTGTTGGAGCATGAAGGCAGATGCAGTTATATTGCACATGTTAAGCAAACAATTCAGACTCCCACAAGTGCCTGTCTTCCTGTTCAGGCTGACATTGTCTGTGTGTGTGTGTGTGTGTGTGTGTGTGTGTGTGTGAGTGCATACTTGCCTGCCTTGATCAGGGCTGACAGTCAATGTGAGGGTTAAAAAGTGGCTTAAAACACAAACAAAAGAAAAATAATATTCTGCTTTCTTGTCCCGGTTCATCCCCTTTGGAACCGGGGACTTCGTGGTTTAATGGTCGGTGATCAGTTATCGATGAGCCCTTTTGCTTCACGAATAAGGGGGGTAGTAATTGTTAGATAGTCCCTAAAAGTGTGTGCGCAGAGAGAGACAAGCAAACAAGAACATGGCAGCCTTGTGAGAGAAGAAAGTTACAAGTTGTAAGAAAGATCATGGTTTCTTAATTTCACTGACATTATTATTTTTATTTATTTATTTATTTATTTATTAGTAGATGCCCTTATCCCGGGCGACTTACAAAATATAAGCACAATACAAACTGCAAAAATACAGTGCAGTTCAAGGCATAAAACATTTTACAAATTCCAATTTACACAAGTGTATACAATAAATGAGGTCTTACATCCTGGATAGTAAAAGCTGAGTGCAGACAAGATGTTAGGTCACAGTCAAGGGCCAAAGGAAAGGGAGCAATGGGGAAATCAAAATAATATGAATACTAGTAACGTAAGGCAAGTAGTATGATAAAACATTGTGAAGTGCTATCTTACAGGAGAGTAAAGGACTAAATTACAAATACTGTCTGAAAAGATGTGTCTTGAGTAAGCGCCAGAAGGAGGTCAAGGACTCTGCTGTTTTGACTTCAGTGGGAAGGTCGTTCCACCACTTAGGGGCCGGGGATGAGGAGGAGCGGCTCTGGAGGAAGGAGAGTGCAGAGGAGGCAGAGTTAGTCTTCTGACACCGGAAGACCACAGTGGTCTGGAGGGGATGTATGGGGAGATGAGGGTCTGAAGGTAGCTTGATGCAGTGTGGTCGAGATGAGGTGAGGGTCAATGTCTTGAACTGAATGTGTGCCAGTATTGGGAGCCAGTGGAGGGAACGGAGCAGTGGAGTATCATGTGCAAATCGGGGCAGAGAGAATACCAGACGAGCCACAGAGTTCTGGGTGAGCTGGAGCGGTGGGTAGTAGTTGTAGGCAGGCCGGCCAGGAGGGAGTTGCAGTAGTCCGGGCGGGAGAGGACCAGGGACTGGACGAGCAGCTGAGTCGAGTAGTCGGTGAGGAAGGGTCGGATTCGGCGTATGTTGCTCAGGAAGAATCTGCAGGTGCGTGTCAGCGTGGTGATGTGCTGAGTGTAGGAGAGCGCAGGATCGATGGTGACTACTAGGGTTTTAGCGGAAGAAGAAGGAGAGAGTATCGTAGATTCCAAGGGGATTGAGATGGAGAGATCAGCAGACGGTGAGGAAGAGTGGGGGGAAAAAAGAGGAGATCCGATTTGGAGAGGTTGAGCTTGAGGTGGTGCGAGTGCATCCAGGTTGAGATAGCAGACAAGCAGGAAGAGATACAAGAGGGGATGAGAGGGTCAGAAGAGGGAAAAGACAGGAAGATCTGGGCATCATCTGCATAGAAATGGTAGGAGAAACCATGGGATGCGATGAGGGGGCCCGAGACGCAGCCTTGGGGAACGAGAGAGAACAGGAGGGAGCCCAGGACGGAGCCTTGGGGTTCGGGGGTGGATGAGGAACCTCGCCAGGTCACTTGGTAGGTCCCGTCGCTGAGGTAGGAGGAGAACCAGGTGAGAGCAGTTCCAGAGATTCCAAGGTCAGTGAGGCAGGAGAGGAGGATGTAGTGATCGAGAGTGTCAGATGCTGCGGAGAGATCAAGGATGATGAGGACTGAGGAGAGGGAGGCCACCCGAGCACAGCTGAGGTTGTCAGTGACAGCCAGGAGAGCCGTCTCAGTGGAGTGAGCTGTGCTGAAGCTGGATTGCAGAGGATCCAGGAGTGATTGATGGGAAAGAAATGCAGAGAGCTGACGGTGGACCGCCCCCGCTCGAGGGTCTTTGAGAGGAAGGGGGGTAGGCAGACAGGGCGGTAGTTCTGAGGAGAGGTGGCGTCAAGGGTTGGTTTCTTGAGGAGTGGGATGACACAGCTTGTTTAAATGCAGAGGGGAAACCGCCAGAGAGGAGTGAGGAGTTGAGGATGGAGGAGATGAAGGGGAGTAGATCAGGAGCAGTTGCTTGGAGGAGGTGAGTAGGGAGAGGGTCCAGGGCACACGTTGAAGGTTTGTGACCTAGGAGGAGAGGGGAAAGTTCAGAGTCTGAGAGAGGTGAGAATGAAGAAAAGGAAGCTTTGTCAGTGGGAGACTTGGGCAGGATGGGAGAGGAGGGGGGGACTGTTGAAGAGCTTGCGAATGTCTGTGATCTTGGAGGAGAAGGAGGAAAAATCATCTGCAGTGAGAGATGAGGGAGGAGGAGGGGGAGGGGGGGCAAGGAGGGAGGAGAAGGTGGAGTAGAGTTTGCAGGGGTTGTTGACAGTGGATTCAAAGAGTGATTGGAAGTAAGACTTCTTGGCTGAGGTAAGTGAGGAGGAGAATGTAGACAGTAGACAGCGGTAGAGTTCGAGGGCAACTGGGAGTTTGGACCTTTTCCACTTCTGTTCAGCGGCACGCAGACTGGATCGGGTTGAGCAAAGAACGCAAGAGATTCAAGGCTGAGGAGGGGAGGGACGGATAGGACGAGACGTGAGAGGACAGAGAGAATCAAGGGAGGATGTGAGGGAGGAGAACAAAAAGGAGGTAGTGCAGTTGATGGACAGATGGGAAAAACATTCAATGGAAGGTAAGAGAGTCAGAGCAGTGGAGGCAAGGGTGGAGGGGGAGACGGAGCGAAGATTACATCGGAAGGTGACAGAGGGAGTGTGTGGGGTGGGGAGGGAGGGGAGAGAAAGGGAGAAGGAGATGAAGTGGTGATCTGAGATGTCCATGGGTGTAATGGAGAGTGTTGAAGGGCAGCAGCCTCTAGAAAAGATGAGGTCTAGCTGGCGGCCTGCCCTGTGATTGGGGGGAGATGGGGAGAGATAGAAGATAAAGGAGTGAAGGAGAGGAAGAAATCCGGCAGAGTGGGAGGGGTTGGAGAGGTGGATGTTGAAGTATCCCAGGAGGATGTTAGGTGAGGACAGCGGGGGGAGGGAGGAGAGAAGAAAGTCGAGTTTATCCAGGAAGGAGGCAAGTGGACTGGGAGGACGGTAGAGAACTAGAAGGAAGAAGTGAGAGGGAGAGGTGATTTCCACTGCATGGAATTCAAAGCTGTGGGTCGTGATAGAGGAGAGAAAGGGGGGACAGAGATGAGGAGAGAAGGGGAGAGCAGGAGCCCTGTTCCTCCTCCCCGCCCGGTAAGACGGGGTGGGGGGGAGTGGGACAGGACAAACAAAGAGGATAGGGCAGCAGAGGTGGTTGAGTTCTCGGGAGAGCCATGTCTCGGTGAGAGCAAGTCCAGAGAGTGGTGGGAGGTGAAGGCGGAGATGAAAGCTGAGTGGGAGTTCCAGAGGCCTCAGGAGGAGGGGAGAGGCAGAGAGATGAGGTTAGAGGGATTAAGGAGGCAATGGCGTGCAGGTGCATGCCGAGTGGAAGGAGAGAGCAGGACAGGAATCTAAGAGATCTTCATGGCTTCTTGCTGTTGCTGTGCAGTACCTCCTCGCAGTCTAAAGCCCTGCACGGGCCTCAAATCTAGGCCCTACCCCGGCCCTGGCCCGAGACGCTCAGGCCCCAGCCCGTCCCTTGTCCGACAGCTGATCACAATCTCGGCCCGAGTCCGACTGGAGCCCGTGTTTTTTTTTTTTTTTTTTCATTACTCAGTCTATCCTACTGTTGCAGCCATTAAAATAGCTCAGTTTTGTTTTTAATGGCAAAGTATTTATATTTATTTTCGTTTCTTTATTAAGTTAATTTAGAAGAATGTTTGGCGCATTTTATGTTTGTTAAATTAAAGTTTTTGGTTTTTAAAGTGATGACCAAGCGGCCAGCGGCCGACAGTGAGTTGATCACGTTTGATCAATTTAGCCTCTCAAATCAACACTTGACTTGCCTATAATAAAATCCATAGATATAAAACACTTCAAGCATCTCACACAATGTTAGTTTAAATGTTTATTATCACCACCACAATAAAAAGGCATTTTGACAAGTTGACCAGGCTGCTCTGCTGCTCACAACGTCATGCGGAAAAACGAGCGAATGGGCTGTACGATCTGAACACATAAAATAAAGCACGCAGGTTATCTTACCTGAAAAAACAAGGCGTCGCCACAGAACATGGCCATTCTTATTTCCAATAGTTTCCAACAGTTAGACTAATGAAAATAAAGTCCAATCAAATGAAAAAACAAGACAGCCTCCTAGTCTTAACATGGCTACAGCCAGAAGAACAGTGTTTTACAGAGCATCGTGGAGAACAAGCACAGCATCCACAGTGGAGGTTTCAGTCCAGTCCTGTTTCTTCTGTCCTCTTCCAGCTGCGCTGAAGACGTGCTGCTGCTGCCGGGGACACTTAACACCGTGCAAGCCAGTCTGCGCAGGCGCGGTAGCATGCTCTCCATGGGAAACCTGTGTGTGTGACTGTCATGCGTGTCATGTTTGTTTTACCATCATCAACTTCTCATAGTTTTTTTAAATTAATTAATGTCTAAAATATAAAAAGGAGGAGGAGCCTAAAACAGGCTCGATGCCTGGCCCGCGTGTGAACTATGACGTGAAAATTGGCCCGAAGCCCAGCCCGAGGGGCGTAAATAAGTCGGGGCCCGTCGGGCTCGGGCTGAAATGCAGGGCTCTCTCGCAGTCTTCTCACTGGAGTCCCACAGCTAGAGTCCCTGCCCTTTGGAGATGGGGCCCTTTGTAAGGGGGGCACTGAGGCTGCTGGCACAGAGGTCCAGGGGGCTGTTAAATACTCCACCTGTACCTAATTAGGACAGTACACACCTGTGTTGCGTTGAATGACACAAGGTTGTCGTGGTGGCACAATCCCTCCCAGGCAGGACTGCTAATAGCACAATTAATGGCCGCTTTGAATGTCAATACAGACAAAGACCTTGCCAGACACACGCAGTTACATTGAACAATAGCTCGCAACAATACTAAATAATAACAGCCTACAATGTAACCGCTTCTGATTTACAGAAACTGACATTGTATAGCAACACAACAGCTGGGATGTTAAAGAATTTGTTTCTTTCTATCCCTCTCTCACACTTTTTTCCTTAATAGGTTTGGGAGCATTACAATTCTCTCTCTCCCTCAAATGTGATAATACCTCTCTCTGTCTCACCTCCTCTCTCACAAATGTAGATCTGTGTGTATAATCTCTCTCTCTCTCTCTCTCAGAGATGTAGGTATCAGTCCCTGGCTGTGGTCGCTCTCTGGACAGACGCCCCAGTCAGAGGCCCTGCCCACCATGCTGTTCCTTCTGTTGCTGGTCCTGCCAGGCAGCTCGAACGGCCAGATTGACCCCGGTGAGGCACCGCTCACAGCCCAGTCCATAAACATCAGTGTACATAGACCTGTGCATTCAAACTAATAAAAGCCACCCCATACAGACCTGTCCATACAGATGCCCCACACAGCCCTGTCAATGTACACTGTAAGAACTGCTTGTCTGCACAGACTGTTATCAAAGCCAGTGCATGTTTCTTGTAGCAAACAGCCCCCCAACCCCCAGAGCACACAGAGACACACTCCCACACACAACACCACTCTGTTCACTTCTGTAGCCACAAGACCCTGGCAGTTTGTCCTGTGTGACCCTGTGAACTCTGACACCTAACCCCCATCCTCCACAGCTCACTGCCGCTACCCTCTCGGCATGCAGGATGGCAGGATCAAGGACAGTGACATCACCGCGTCCAGCCAGTGGTATGAGTCCACAGGGCCGCAGTACGCCAGGTACGGAGCCTGAAAACTCGGAAAATTACTTTGAATAACTTTGCCAAACTCAATTTAAAAAACATATTCTCATTTAGCCAATTTATTGGGATTACCAGTTACCATGAACTGGAAATGTTAATTACAGAAAAAATAAGAACAAAGGAACGTTTAGGGTTATCTAAAGGGGGGACTTTTTTCCGCAGGCTGGAGAGGGAGGAGGGAGACGGGGCGTGGTGTCCAGCCGGGCTCCTGCAGCCCTCGGACGTGCAGTTCCTGCAGGTGGACCTGGGCCGGCTTGTGTTCTTGACGGTGGTGGGCACACAGGGGCGCCATGCGCGCGGCAATGGCAAGGAGTTCGCACGCACATACCGCCTGGAGTACAGCCGCGACGGCCAGCTCTGGGTATCCTGGAGGAGCCGTGCAGGGGCCAAGGTGGGGAGGGAGGGAAACTTGGGTGGTGGTGGTAGTAGTAGTTGGTATGGTGTTACAAGTAGCAGTAGTTAGAATGGTGTTAGTGGTAGTTGTATTACAGTAGTGGTAAAAGTTAGTAATATAATTAACATTTAGCTGATGTCTCATGCCTTCAGCTGAGCAGCCTCTCCCCCCCTCCATGCAGGTGATTGAAGGCAACAATAACCCCTATGACTCTGTGATCAAGGACTTGCACCCACCAATCATCGCCCGGCACCTGCGCATCATCCCGGTCACACGCGTCCAGACCACGGTGTGCATGAGGGTGGAGCTGTATGGCTGCGCCTGGAACGGTGAGCTTACCATCACACTGCACAGTTGTGCTCAGGTGGGGTCCTGCTAGAGGACACGCCAGTCTCACATGGACCTGTGTAAATGTCTGTTCACACTAGAGGTTTTTTTCATACTTGGTACGGTTTGGTTCATTTGGAGAAGCGTGTGAAAAACAAAGTTCAATTGGCAAATGAACCGAACTGAGACCACTGTAAGAGTGGTCTTGGTCTGTTTGGCAATAGATTTGAGTTCGGTTTGCTTGAAAAACTTGAATGTGACACTGGAAGGTCTCGGTTCTTTCAAATTCAACATATACCATATACGGAAGGCCAGTGTGAACAGACACATTGTCTCAAAGCAAACGAACCAAACTGAGTTAGTTTAAAATGACCCCGTGTGAATACCCACTAAATCGATGGTGTAGGATCATCATAACTAGAGTTTAAAGGATCTGAAGTTACTGTCTGCAGGTGACAGTAGTTTTGGCACCATAAATTGCCGGATATGTATTAATCTTATGGTAGTATGCAGGTTAATGTTTTACTTCTTGCTAGTGTTGTTATGTGTTATTATTATTTATTGATATATGTTCTCACATGCAGACTAATCATAAAGATGTTGCAAGAAAACAAGCCTGCCTGTCCTCACATGTTTCTGCTCCTCCTGCTCTCTGAGCTCAGCTGCTTTTTTTGGGCAGGTCTCATTCTGCCCGAGCGCTTCCTTCTGTCCTCCTGTCGCACACTTTGACAACCAAACTTTTTGTGATAATAGTAAATTGTAACTATAATACTGTAGTGCTGTATTAGTATGGTGAGCCCTCTAAGCAGACATGGATAGAGATCATAGTGAATCAGTAATAACAGTAAGGGTTTTTCACGTTGTGTGTGTGTGTGTGTGTGTGTGTGTGTGTGTGTGCGCGCTTTTGCATCCATTTTGTCTGCTTAGATAATTCTGCCCTCTTGTGGACAGGCTGTGCAATGACAATCAGTCTGGTTGAATTGTCGGTCTGTATTCCCTCTAGGTCTCTGGTTCACAAATCCACATTGCTTCCAGCTTTTACTATATTCATATTTATGATGCTTGTTTGAAATAAGAAAAAAAAATTCTCCCTGTCCCTCTCAGATGGTCTTACAGCATACAGTTCTCCAGAGGGGCAGGTGATGGCAGCGCCCGGCTACCCCATCGCTTATCTCAATGACTCCACCTATGATGGTTACCTGGAGCGCAGGTAACACCTGACCCCTGTGCCCACACTGCCAACCCTGCCGCACCCACCTAGGTCACCCTATAAACTGTGTGTGAGACTGTGTGACGAATTGGACTTTAATGTGTGAGCAGTAACCCAGGGAAGGTGTTCTGCAGTATCCTCAGCACTCTGATACTGGCCTTCCTTACCGAGCACAGTGTCCCGAGTAAGGGTCAGTTTGGCTTCCTCCCAAAACACTGTACATCTGACCATATTTACACTCTACACACCCTAATGCCTAACAGGCAGACCCGGCGGCCCAGAGAGGACTGGCTGTGCTCCCACTGCCGACTCCGAGAGGTGGAGATAGAGCTGCACTTCGTTCTAAAATGCAAAAAATACAAACAAATAAGAATTGAGTTTTTCCCCAAAATATCAGAGCTCTGTAAGAAATTTCCAGTCGTGCCAGACTCTGAACAAATCCCAGTCCTTCTAGCAGAGGGACACAGTGGACACTCAGTCCACTCACACAGGGGACACTCCTGTACACAGCCAATGATACTAATGTTCATAGTATTATTAGTATATATCTCTGAATCATTGTTTAAACTGATTTATATACATTAATGTAAATTAATCTCTTTATTGTTGTTAATTGTTATTAATAAATAGGTTTATGTTATCATACATATACAGTGAGGGAAAAAAGTATTTGATCCCCTGCTGATTTTGTACGTTTGCCCACTGACAAAGAAATGATCAGTCTATAATTTTAATGGTAGGTGTATTTTAACAGTGAGAGACAGAATAACAACAACAAAATCCAGAAAAACACATTTCAAAAAAGTTATATATTGATTTGCATGTTAATGAGGGAAATAAGTATTTGATCTCCTATCAATCAGCAAGATTTCTGGCTCCCAGGTGTCTTTTATACAGGTAACGAGCTGAGATTAGGAGCACTCTCTTAAAGGGACTCTCCTAATCTCAGCTCGTTACCTGTATAAAGACACCTGTCCACAGAAGCAATCAATCAATCAGATTCCAAACTCTCCACCATGGCCAAGACCAAAGAGCTGTCCAAGGATGTCAGGGACAAGATTGTAGACCTACACAAGGCTGGAATGGGCTACAAGACCATCGCCAAGCAGCTTGGTGAGAAGGTGACAACAGTTGGTGCGATTATTCGCAAATGGAAGAAACACAAAATAACTGTCAGTCTCCCTCGGTCTGGGGCTCCATGCAAGATCTCACCTCGTGGAGTTTCAATGATCATGAGAACGGTGAGGAATCAGCCCAGAACTACACGGGAGGATCTTGTTAATGATCTCAAGGCAGATGGGACCATAGTCACCAAGAAAACAATTGGTAACACACTATGCCGTGAAGGACTGAAATCCTGCAGCGCCCGCAAGGTCCCCCTGCTCAAGAAAGCACATGTACAGGCCCGTCTGAAGTTTGCCAACATCTGAATGATTCAGAGGAGAACTGGGTGAAAGTGTTGTGGTCAGATGAGACCAAAATTGAGCTCTTTAGCATCAACTCAACTTGCCGTGTTTGGAGGAAGAGGAATGACCCCAAGAACACCATCCCCACCGTCAAACATGGAGGTGGAAACATTATGCTTTGGGGGTGTTTTTCTGCTAAGGGGACAGGACAACTGCACCGCATCAAAGGGACGATGGACGGGGCCATGTACCGTCAAATCTTGGGTGAGAACCTCCTTCCCTCAGCCAGGGCATTGAAAATGGGTCGTGGATGGGTATTCCAGCATGACAATGACCCAAAACACACAGCCAAGGCAACAAAGCAGTGACTCAAGAAGAAGCACATTATGTCCTGGAGTGGCCTAGCCAGTCTCCAGACCTTAATCCCATAGAAAATCTGTGGAGGGAGCTGAAGGTTCGAGTTGCCAAATGTCAGCCTCGAAACCCTAATGACTTGGAGAGGATCTGCAAAGAGGAGTGGGACAAAATCCCTCCTGAGATATGTGCAAACCTGGTGGCCAACTACAAGAAACGTCTGACCTCTGTGATTGCCAACAAGGGTTTTGCCACCAAGTACTAAGTCGAAGGGGTCAAATACTTATTTCCCTCATTAACATGCAAATCAATTTATAACTTTTTTGAAATGCATTTTTCTGGATTTTTTTGTTGTTATTCTGTCTCTCACTGTTAAAATACACCTACCATTAAAATTATAGACTGATCATTTCTTTGTCAGTGGGCAAACGTACAAAATCAGAAGGGGATCAAATACTTTTTTCCCCCCACTGTATGTATGTAAATGTACATGTATATGTTTGCGTTTGAAACTGTTTGACACCTGTCACTATTGCTTTGGCAATACTTAATACCGGTCATGCCAATAAAGCACAATTTGTGAGAGTGTGCATGCATGTGTGTGTCTGAGCACTAGAATGGGCCAGTGAGCCAGAGTTACTATATCTCTGTGGCCTCCTCCTCCTTCCCATCCCCTCTCCTCCCTGCTGTAGGTGGGTGTTCGGGGGCCTGGGTCAGCTGACGGACGGGCTGATCGGGCAGGACGACTTCCTGCAGACCCATCAGTACCGGATGTGGCCCGGGTATGACTACGTGGGCTGGAGAAACGGCAGCATGGGGCTGGGCTACGTGGAGATGGAGTTCACCTTCGACCGGCAGAGGAACTTCACCAGCATGAAGGCAAGGAGAGAGGGGGGCTGGGATGGAAGGACGGGTGAAGAGCGTGCGTGGCTATGTCCTTTAACCAGTGAAGTCCCTCCCTCTCTCTCCAGGTGCACTGCAACAACATGTTCTCCCGGGGGGTCAAGATCTTTTCTGAGGTGTCCTGCCAGTTCAAGCTGCAGCTGATCTCGGACTGGGAATCACGGCCAGCCCAGTTCTACCCCGTGCTGGATGACCGGAACCCGAGCGCACGCTTCGTCACGGTGCCGCTGGACGGGCGGGGGGGCAAAGCCCTGCGCTGCCGTTTCTCCTTTGCTGACACCTGGATGATGATCAGCGAAATCTCCTTCCAGTCTGGTGAGGGAGGGAGGCCGAGGTAGAGGATAGGGGGAGGGGCTGAGAGAGCGGCGTAGGGAGTTGGGGAGAAGGAGGGAGAAAAGAGAGATTTGTAGTCATCTGTAAAGGAATGAAGAAAAAAGAAGGGAGGGATGGAGGGAGAGGTACTGAAGGAAAGTCTCTCAGTCTTGGTTAGTGGTCCAGTGGTATTATACATTTAAGACTTTCTCTCTCTCTGTAGACATGGTGAACCCATTAGTGGTTCCAATCAACACCCAGCTGCCTTCCGGAGTCAGTACCTCGAGCCCTGGGCCAGAGCCCTCGACCCCCACACCGCAGCCAGGTAACCCCTCTGTGAATACACTCTGATGCCTCTGTCAAATCATCGTCTATGTTATGGATTAGTGTAGGGCACTCTGCCTAAAGTCTCTAGACTGCAGGGGTTTGAAAAATATCAAAATAGTTATGCCTCGGTTCTACTGGCTTAAGCTCCCAGAGCTTTTTTTGTAAAAGCAGGCCGTTGTGAAGTCCGTCCCTCTGATGGGAGGAGCAGCGACTGTGGGTTTGGTTTGTGTTTCGTTTTAAAAACAAAGACAGAGAACAACACTACGAGCGATAGAGCCTGACGTGGAAAGGACTTTTGTGTCTATTTTATTATTTCTGCTTTACATAATTGTAAACAGTGTAATAAATACACATTTCTGTTAAGAGATATTAGGAAGTGCTAAACATGTACAGACAGCATTATATTCAGACACGCGCGTCCCCATAACAATATGCTTCCATGTGCAACAATAACAATACATATTTGCTATTTAGTATTATTATTATTATCATCATCGTTTGTGCTAGTATATATGTATTTTAAACGGCACAACGTGACTCCCTTAATTTATTACTCTTTCTGCAGATTTGCAAACAATACTTTTTGCCGTATTATTTATAATTTACTTATCAGACGTCCATAACCAGGGCAAGTTACAGTTGAAACAAAATACACATGTTTCACAATTAATCATCCAGTTACAATATAGCAGGTTATAATTAAACTAAAGTGTGCAAATTTCAGTCATGGTGTTTATGGACTTATGGACGCATTTATTAAACCAGTCCTTAATGTTTTAGAGGGAAACCCAGATCTGCTGTATTTATTTATTCATTAATTTAACTTGTAAATGGGCACACGTTAACTGAATCGTGTTCGCCTTCACACTGATTGTCTCTGCGGATTGTTCTGCACACCATTCACAAAACACAGCCTGAAACACGTCCAGTTGTTCAAAAAATATTAATAACATCGGCTGCTACCGCTCCGATTATTATCCTTCAGTTTTTTTTTAACTAGTCAGGCACTGTACCGGTCCTGTGAAATCCAAGTGTTTAATACACTCGGATATTAACTGTATCAGTCATTGTTTCTGTACGTGGATTTCACTCCATGCTGCTAATAAAACTGCAATTTCTTCATGATCGCACACGGCAATTGAGGTTATATCTTCCGACACAATGTATCTGATCTTTTCCCTGTCTGGAAGTCCAGCGCACACCTCCGCTCCTGAAAGCAAATCATGTCCTCAGTGGGGACGGACGCTTACGGACACATCCAGCACCAGATAGTTAACCGTCCACAAAACACGGAACGTGTCCGGACGCTTAGCCAGTGGAAACGGGGCATTAGATTAATACAAAAATCACCCCTGCATATAACTGAATATATCTTCCGAATCAGAAGAATCTTTTTATTCATCAACTGTACTAAACCTTAATGTAATGTATGTCTAATTCATAGAATTACCAGATTAATTAAGAGACCGAGAGAGCTCCAATGGCACACAAAATTAGCAGACACTGTAGCCTCTCCAGGAACTGGGTAGGAAACCCCTGTTGTAGATGCTTAAACTTACAGATGTTATGTGCAAACTCCCATCAGGGTTGACGCACGTCCTCAGTCAAAGCCCCACCCCCTTCTCAGCAGAGACCACGCCCACTGAGAAGGATCACCATGACGACGAGAGCACCTCGGCCCTGATTGGTTGCCTGGTGACCATCATCCTGTTGCTCTTGGTGATCATCTTCCTGATCCTGTGGTGTCAGTACGTGTGCAAAGTGATGGAAAAGGTAGAGTAAAGCACCTCGACAAGCACTCACGCACCTACACAGACACACATACTCTTATGCACGCTTGCTCTCTCCCTCGCTACCTCCCCCTCTGTCAGGGCCCTCGCCGTATTCTGGATGAAGATGTGACCGTGCGCCTGTCCTCCTGCAGCGACACCATCGTGATCCAGACCCCCCATGCCGAGCCCAGCTGTCCCGAGGGGGACCCCCCCTATGAGCGGGTCTACCTGTTGGACCCCCAGTACCGGGACCCCTCCGCTCTGAGACACGCACTGCCTGAACTGTCCCAGAGTGCAGAGGACTCAGGTATATCGTGCTCGAACACACCGATACACTGAGACGTGCAGTATAGTGCAGTACAATACACAATAAGCATGCATGCATCCAGAACTTATACAGGTCCTCCCTCCAGATTCTCCCATCTCTTGTTTACTTTTCAGTTCCCCCTCAGCTGTACATTTCCCTGTTCCCTCTTTCTCCTTTTCTCTATCTCTCTCCCTCCCTGTGTCTGTCTCTGTCCTTCAGCTCTTGTCTTCAGTAACCCAGCCTATGATCTGTTCCTCTCCACCTCCCCACCCCTCACTGTGCTATCCCGGCCCTGCCCCACAGCCACCCCCCAGACCCCCATCAACGGTAAGACCACAGACACAAATGAGGATGGACGAGGAGAGAGGGATACTCATCTCTCCATCTCTGTGTGTAGTGTCTCAGTCTATAGTCATGTTTACACTGCCACTTCTTATCCGGATCAAGTGCATCAGTAGCATTTGATCCTGGCAGTGTAAACGCTCGACTGGCTAAAGTTCCGGCATGCAGTGCAGCGGCGTTTGTTTTAAAGACAGGCGGCACACATCCTTCCCAAAAAAAGAAAAGCCAAACATCCTTCCCATCAGTGTAGCAGATAAGAGAACACTTCGCTACTTCCCTTATTATTAATAAAATAAAATTAACCATATATAGGTAATAATTTTTACTTAGCGTGTTTGTGTTCTAAATTACTTGTATAGCCGCATAATTAAGGTTGGACATACAGACGGGTGACAAATTAAAAGAAAAACCAACAGTGTCTCAGTAAGGTGTTAGGCTCAAGAGCCGCCAGAACAGCTTCAATGCTCTTGGCACAGATGCTACGAGTCTCTGAACTCTATTGGAGGGATGAACACCATTCTTCCAAAAGATATTCCCTCATTTGGTGTTTTGATGATGGTGGTGAGAGTCTAACACTCTGTCTAACACGTCGGTCCAAAATCTCCCGTAGGTATTCAATTGAGTTGAGATCTGGTGACTGCGAGGCCATAGCATGTCTCACTGTTGTATCCCACACATCCCGTAATTCACAAGCTCACCACCAGAGGTCATCACCACCAGAATACTAAACCCTCACTTTCCCCAGAAATCAGACTGCACTGCACTTGTTTTATCATCCTCA
Source organism: Amia ocellicauda (assembly GCF_036373705.1). NCBI lineage: Eukaryota > Metazoa > Chordata > Actinopteri > Amiiformes > Amiidae > Amia > Amia ocellicauda. The sequence continues at coordinate 12,936,084 of NC_089858.1, read as the reverse complement.
AACTCACACTGGACCAGTACTCCCCTTCACTGCCCCCTGCTCCCCTTTGCTACACCTACAAACCCCTCTGTAAATTCCATTCACTGCCATGTCTTGTCTTCTGTCCCGTTGCATTTCTAAGTCTTCCCCTTTGTTACTGATTGCCCGTTTACGACCTCCACGTGTACCTCGACCACCGAATGCCGGATTCTCCCTATCAACCTGTTCGCCTGATCATTGACCCCCTGCTTGACTTATCGACCACGACTTCTGGATTCTCCTGGACATTACTGTTTGCTGGCATTGACCCCAGCCTGTTCCTGACTACCTCTCACTCTGCACCTGGGTACCCCTACGGCTGTGCTTCGTTACAATATGATTCGCATAATTTTCCTGCTCCTCAACTGGGCCTGCTCAGCATTGTTATACATGCCAAAGAGCATGATAGGATGTTAATTGCTTAATTGTATCATGCAGTACACCTCTTTGGTGGCATCTGCATTCGTTATGTTCCTCCACTCATTTATTCAGGTTTTTCCTTTAATTTGTCACCCGTCTGTAATATGCTTGAGCGCAGACCCCTGGGGCTGCTGACAGTTGACCCTGATCAAACAGCAGTGTAGCTGCAACACCACTGATCCTGATCAAATGAACTGATGCATTTGATGGGGATCTGAAATGGTGCCGTAAAAGCGCGTAATCGTCCTCTCTCCTCTCCTCTGTCTCCCGCTCTCTCTCAGTGTGCAGTGGTGACTATGCGGAGCCAGACCTGACGCAGGGCACTCCTCACCAGTGTTTCCACAGCAGCGTGGAGCACTACGCCGAGACTGACATCGTCAGCCTGCAGGGCGTCACCGGGAGCAACATGTACGCCGTCCCCGCGCTGACCATCGACTCGCTCACACGCAAGGACATCTCCGTCGCCGAGTTCCCACAGCAGCGCCTCCTCTTCCGTGAGAAGCTGGGCGAGGGCCAGTTCGGGGAGGTGAGGGAAGCTGTCGTGGGTCAGGGGTTGTAGAGATTGGGGCTTAGAGGGGTCAGCGGTCGGGACTGTGTGTGGGGCGGTCAGGGGTCAGCTGGCAGAGTAGTGAGAGGTCAGGAGGGGCTCGACTCCACAAGCTGCAACAATCGTGGAGAGTCCACACTCTTGCTGTACAATTTTTCAAACCCATAGTTAATTTATTTTACATTTAAACAGTAAACTTAATTACATATCTTGGCCACTATCACTATCCATAAGCTTACCGTGGTTTCCTGTGGTTTTTGGAGGTTTTTACTGGGCTTCCCTGCACTGGGACCGGCTGAAACATGGTTGATAAGTACAGGGGGGGTCAGAGGTCAGGGGTTAATGTCAGGGGGGTTGAGCCCAAACACAATCCAGTCAGCTGACTGTTCTTCTACATCCTCCCCTCCTCAGGTGCACCTGTGTGAGGCGGAGGGGCTGGCGGAGTTCCTTGAGGGGGGCATCCCGATTCTGGAGCGGGACGGCCGGCCGGTGCTGGTGGCCGTGAAGCAGCTGAGAGCCGATGCCACCAAAAATGCCAGGTTAGTCACCTGGGGGGGCTGTCGGGGAATGAGGAAGGAACGAGAAGGGGTCAGGCCCAGGTGTACAGAGAGACAGTGAGAACTGTACGTGTGTCCAAAGACAGCTGTGTGACTGTGCGTCCAGACAGGGAGACGGGGTGATTGTGTGTCATGTGGTGGGGGAGGTAGGCTGTGACTGCAGTGTGAAAATGTTTAGAAGAAGGATAGGCGTGTGTGATCCCTGTGTGTCTCCTGCTGCTACACCATGAGTCCACAAACGGCACCTGTGCCACTCATGTTCTGACACTGTGTGTGTTTGTGTGTGTGTGTGTGTCCATCCATTTTCCAGGAACGACTTCCTGAAGGAGATCAAGATCATGTCCCGGCTCAACGACCCCAACATCATCCGGCTACTGTGTGTGTGTGTGACCTCTGACCCCCTGTGCATGGTCACGGAGTACATGGAGAATGGAGACCTCAACATGTTCCTGTCGCAGAGGGAGGTGGAGAGCACGCTGACTCATGCCAACAACATCCCCTCTGTCAGGTCAGGCCCCCCCCCCACTATAGGTTGAGACCTTGAAAGTGAACAAAGAAAAGTCTATGTATGGGAATAATTTGGAAGAATCAATGAATATTCATTAAATATTGATAAATATGGAAGGCTAACAGATTTTATAATCAAGAATATAGCTAATGAGTACATATCTCTTATGTTTTGTAAGTTGCCCTGGATAAGGTCGTCTGCTAAAAAATAAATACATTATTATAATAATTATTATAATTATAATTATTATTAATGTCATTCCCTTTGGTACAATTCCACCTCACCACGAATGTAACCTTGTGGATAACTCTCAGAAACAACAAGAAGGTTCGTTATCAATATGGCCATGTTTACCTCTTGCCCTAAAAGTATCAAGGCAAGGAAAAAATGTTTTGAGAACTGAGTGTCTCTGTCTGCTACAGACTTCTGAAGACACAGAAAGAAAGGCAGATGCACACAGGCAGTCAGTGTCGATTAGAGGAGTCGCTTCTAACTGGAGTGAGGTTGTTAGTGGAGTTCCACAGGGATCAGTACTAGGGCCTTTGCTTTTTCTAATATATATTAATGATCTGGACTCTGGGATAGTTAGCAAACTTGTCAAATTTGCAGAAGATACTAAAATAGGTGGCTCAGCAGATACAATCTCGGCAGCACAGGTTATTCAAAGTGGACAAGTGCAAGGTATTAAAATGTCCACTATAATTACACTATGGGAGGAATAGAACTAGATGAAGTAATGCGTGAGAAAGACCAAAGGCAAAGGGTAAAAAAAATGCTAGGGTATATTGTCAAAAGTGTAGAATTGAGAACAAGGGCAGTGATGTTCAGACTGTACAATGCACTAGTTAGAGCTCATGTGGATACTGTGGACAGTTCTGGGCTCCGCACTTCAAGAAAGATATCACTGCTCTGGAGGCAGTTCAGAGGAGGGCAGCCAGACTTATTCCAGGTCTGAAGGGAATGTCCTACTGAGAGACTGAGGACCTGAACCTTTTCACCCTGGAACAGAGGAGACTACGTGGGGACTTGATCCAAGTCTTCAAAATCATGAAAGGCATCGACCACATCAAACCAGAGGAGCTTTTCCAGATCAGCAGGGACACACGCACCCGGGGACACAAATGGAAATTGGGCTTCAAGGCATTCAAGACGGAAAACAGGAGACACTTCTTCACACAGAGAGTCGTCACAATCTGGAACAAACTCCCCAGCGATGTGGCTGAAGAGACAATTTGGGAACATTTAAAAATAGACTGGATAGGATCCTTGGATCTCTTAGATATTAATGGACACCAAACGAGCACAATGGGTCGAATGGCCTCCTCTCGTTTGTAAACTTTCTAATTGCTGCTGTTCTAGTTATGTTTTAGTAGATGAGTTCAGATTTGTTTGCTGTGTCCACTAGGGGGCAGCAGTAAATTCAGTCTGCACTCAGTCTGGATTTGGTAAGTAATGGGTGTCTCCATCTCTCTCTGTCTCTCTCTCTTTCTCCCTCTTTTCTCTTTCCCTCTCTTCTGCCCTTTCCCCCTCATCTCCTCTCTCTCTCTTCTTTCTCCGTCTTTGCACCCTTTCTCCCTTCCTTCTGCTCTCTCCCAGCATGAGGGACCTGCTACACATGGCAACGCAGATCTCCTCGGGGATGCGGTACCTCGCATCCCTGAACTTTGTGCACAGAGACCTGGCCACGCGCAACTGCCTGGTGGACCGGCGGCTCACCATCAAGATCGCCGACTTCGGCATGAGCAGGAACCTGTACAGCAGCGACTACTACCGCATCCAGGGCCGTGCTGTGCTGCCCATCCGCTGGATGGCCTGGGAGAGCATCCTGCTGGTCAGTGGGAGGACGCAGACTGGCGCAGACACGCACACACTCAAATACGTACAGTCGCACACAAGCATTCATGCCCATACACTCGCAAAGGCACTTGCACACATTCTCTCGCACACCCACTATATCAGTATTGACCTGATTGTGTGTGTCTATGTCTGTGTATCTGTCTTTGCACACAGGGCAAGTTCACAACGGCCAGTGATGTGTGGGCATTCGGGGTGACCCTGTGGGAGGTCTTCACACTGTGTAAGGAGCAGCCCTACAGCCTGCTGACCGACGAGCAGGTGATCGAGAACACGGGCGAGTTCTTCAGGAACCAGGGCAGGCAGGTACGTACACCTGGGCACCGATACCACCTACCTGGAGATGATGCTTTAATTACTAGTGCAAAAAATACAAGTTTAACGTAGCCTTATAAGGAAAAAATGACAAATGTACAAACGAAGAAACTGATCTCAACCTCCCATTCCGTCTCTCTCTATCATTCCTTTTTTCTCCCCTCTCCCTCTACTTACTGTCTCTCTGCCTCTCTTCTCCTCTCCCTCTCCTCCTCTGACTTTTCCTCTATGCCTTTCTCCTCCTTCCCTCCTACTCCCCCACCTCTCCTTCTCTCCCTTCCCAGATCTTCCTGTCCCCGCCGCCCCTGTGTCCCCCGTCTCTGTTCGAGGTGATGCTGCGCTGCTGGAGTCGAGACACCAAGGACCGGCCGCCCTTCCACAGGCTGTACCAGGCCCTGCGAGAGCACACTGCCTAGTGCAGACAGGGCGGGGGGTGAGGGGGGGTCTGTGAGGTGCTGGAGGAGGACAGAGGGATAGAGGGGAAAGACGACGCACACGCGCACACACTTTCCTCCCTGTGCCGGGGCAATGCGCCTGCGGTATCCTTGAGATGAGGGAGGGATGGAGAGAAATCGAGGCAGGGAGGATCAGACGTGGGGGTGTGCGGGAATCCTCTCCCCACCTCGTTTTCTGTCTCATTGTGCAAGTCCTGCGGTCCCTCCTCTCTCACACAGCACTGACACTGCAGGGGGCGGCCGTCAGCACCGAGGCCGTGAGCTCTCTGCTCTTCCCTTCACTGTGAGGACGGTCCCTGCCTCTCCCAAACACCCCTCCTCCTCCTCGACCCAGGGTGGTGGAGGCTCAGAGAAGGGACTGAGAGGTTTGGCTTTGGGGCGCTGGGGAACATTTTGACAAGCCCCCTCCCGGCCGACCAGACCTTCCTCCACTCTTCCTGTGGAAAGACGGGACTGACTGGTGGTAGTGTAGCAATTCTGAGTGGGGATGGCATGAAGAGAGGGAGAGAGAGGCCAGGGGACCCCCACCACTACCCACTTCTCCGCTGATAGGCGGTGAGGTCATGCTTTTGAGTTTCTGTGGAAACGGAAGAGCTCTTCTTTGTTTCTTAAAGACTGAGAAAATAATCTACAGTGGGGTGCTCTTCTCGAACCCGGAGCCAAGACTGTATTTCCGTCTCCTCTGCCCCTCCTCTCCTCCATGTGTATGAATCTTGTTTGACCGTGTGCGTGCATGTGGACATGTGTGTGGGCGTGTGGGCATGGCGTGTGCGTGTGTGTGGGCGTGTGCACGCAAGTGAGTCGGTATCAGTCCTGTGTTTTTTTTTTTTTTTTTTTTTTCTTTGTAAAGCACTGCTGTTGGAATTGATTTGCTTTGTTCAGTTTGTCTGTCATTCCCTCTTAATCCTCCCCCACACTGGATTATTATTTTTTTAAATTGTTGTTATTACTAGTAATATTTTAGGATATTAAAGGATAAGAAAGAAAAACTAAAAACAATGGTCACCAGAGGTCAGTGTAGGCCATCTATGACCCCTGACCTCTGGCTGAAACAGAACTACTGTCATGGCTGAAGTACAAACCTTGACTGACCAGAGGATTGTGGAGCCCGAATGGACTGATTGTGCAATGGACTCCCCACCCACTCCCAACCCCATAACAGACCTCTCTCTCTGGCATGTCCCTATGGATGCTAAAATGGGGAGAGAGGCTGTATTCAAAATCGCATACTACCCTACTATATTCTGTCTACTGCATAAGTACATACTGCATGCTAGATACTGATTTTCTAAGTAGTACAGTACACAGTATGAAGATGAATGATTCAGTGTAGTATATATGTCATGTGACCAAACATGAAGCATGATGGGATGCCGTAGTCTGTACTGAGTTCTGAGCTCTGGCTGTATACTGCATATTTTGGCAAATGTAGCAAGCCATCGGGGTTCTTTTACCATACTACAAAATCATATAAGTACATAAGTACATATGAACATATATTATCTCCAACATGCATACTGCGTACTTCTGAAATGTTGTTGTGAAGTACATGTGGTATAAGTAGTATGCGGTTTCAAATACAGCTAGAATATTCAGTCAGCTGTGGTTAGAGGGGGGTTATGGGCAGAGATTAGGGTTGGGGGCGGGGTGTATCTGCTGGGGGCAGAGTTATGGGCAGGGGGATCTCTAGGGCACATTGAAACTGTCCTGTGTGTGAAGAGGGACAGTTAGCCTGTGGATTGTTTCTTATTTTATATATAAATTCTGAAACGTTTTGCCAAAAAATGTCCTAAACAAATTAATGGAAACGCAGTGGTTACATTTTTATTATTATTGTTATTATTTTTCAGTTTGGTATGGTATTAGATCTTATTGATTTTCTTAAAATGTACTTTTCATCTTTTTGTTTTTTAGATGGACAAGGGTTGTTTTAATTTGTAATCTCTTGTATTTCTGTTGTTGTTGCTTTTGTTATAGTTGTTTAAAATGTCTTTTTTTTTTTCTTGTAATTTTTAACGGTTATAACTATGCACGCATAGAGCCATGGAGGGCCATCTGGGAGATGTAGTTTTTGTGGAGAGCCAATGTGCACTGAGAACTGTAGCAATCCCTGTAGGCCTGTCTGTGAGAAAAGGTGTTAAAGTTGATGACCTCCTGATCTCCTGACCCCCAACCCTTTTCCTTGACAGCTGCTGTCTTCACACTGTTCTGTCTGTATGCTTTGGGGAGGGGCAGATCCATGAAACTACACCTCCCAGAAGCCTTTGCTGGAGTGAGCCTGTGGTTAACTGTTGTCACTGGGCTGGGAAAATTGGTGAGTGTGTGTGAGACCGAGAGAGAGAGAGAGAGAGAGAGAGAGGGTGGGTGGGTAAAAGTGGGAGAGTGCATGTTTGTTTATGAGTGTGAGCTATATGGGTTATTGGCCATAACTACTCAAAGGCCCTTAAGTTTGTGTGTGTGTGTGTGTGTGTGAGAGAGAGAGAGTATACATATGAGTTTTAAAGGCCCACAGACTAGCTCAGTGACAACAGTCAAGAGTTAGGAGCACATATAGCTACAGGAAGTGATGTCAAGCCATTTCCTGCATTTTATGGTACTTGTTTTACAATTGTTTTGTTTCTGTTTGTTTTTTTGGATCTCATGATTGTATGTCAGACACGTTTTGCTGTCGTGTACATAGTGTAATCAGAGTAGATTTGTACAGTAATATATTGGGAGATAAGGAGGACTTGTACTCTGGCATTTGCTTTAGAAATTGTTTTTTGTTTAGTTTTTTTTTTTTTTAAGAAAATCACTTAAACATGGGAAAAAATAGCAATAAATTGATTCTTGATCCAGTGTGTCTCCTCTGTCGTGGTGTCCCAGAAATACATAGTTATACCAGACTGTAAGGAATAACGATACAACCACACCCTATTATAACCACACCCTATCACACATTTTCCATTATTATATTATGGGCTTTAATCGCCACCAATCAAGCACCCACTTTCACTTTGCCAAGCATATCAGGTAAATGCATGCAAATAGCCTTACTGATATACACCCTATGACTGCAGGGATAGAGATGGAGACTTTGGTTTCCACTCATTTCTTTCGCTGTACCAACAGGAGGGACTGAGAAACTGCATTTCTTTCCCTGTGTGTCTGTGTGAACAAGGTCACTGTCTTACTGTCTTACTGTGCTACGGTACTGTGCTATAGTTCAACCCTGATACCTAGAAGAACAGGGTCTGATAAGAACCAGTTTTCACCAGCAATTTGGACTGCATCGTACAAACCCCCCTTATATTAAACATTACATATGCCTTAACCTGGTTTGACTATATATGGGTCTTCCTGAGCAGTTGTCAGGCAGAAATCGAACTTCCACTCATCACGAGGCAGACATATGGGCCTGTTATCTTTCTCTCCTGTCTGATCTGCATACAAGTGCCTGTAGTTTGTAACTTCTCTAAGACTGTTCTTGAGATCGCCTCTTCCATGCAGCTGCTTGTAATAAAAACCTTTTGATTGGAGGTACAGATCTCTGGATTTTTGTGACTCTTCAAGACCAATCAGAAAGTATATGCAAGTTAACATGAAATGCACCGGTCAGTTTGTGTCTAACGGATGAGATGCAAACAAAATAATAACAAATCTGCTTTGCACTGTATCTGGAGTCTCCCGTTGTGTAGCTGCACCACTGACGTCAAGTGCACTCTGGCACTGTCGCTCTCCACAACACAGGAAGTTGAACTGCGGCTCTGGCTTCTGACCGCTTTCAGCCGCTCTGCATCCTGAACCACACTCCCCCCTGCTCACCCTGCACAGGTCACATAGAGGTGAAAACTGTCGCATCTCAATGTATTACAGGGCCTCTCACACTAACTTCCTGAGGGGCCACCGTCTTCTGCTAGGTTATTTTTATTTTATTTCTATTTTTTAAGGTTAATCTCAACAATTACACCATATCTGATATTGTCTAAAAAGAAACTGAAACTGTTTCAATGTTTAAAAATATAATTTTGATGGGCGGCACGGTGGTGCAGTGGTTAGCGCTGCAGAGTTTGCATGTTCTCCCTGTGTCTGCGTGGGTTTTCTCTGGGCACTTTTGATTTCCTCCCACCATCCAAAGACATGCAGGTTAGGTTAATTGGCCATGCTAAATTGCCCTTTAGGTGTGTGTGTGTGTTGCCCAGCGATGGCCTGGTGCCCCGTCCTGGGTGTATTCCTGCCTTGCACCCTATGCCTGCCGGGATCGGCTCCAGCTTCCCCGCGACCCTCACCAGGATAAGCGGTTTTGAAAATGGATGGATGGATGGATATAATTTTGATTCAGCCTGCAGAAAAGCATTAAACTCGATCAGTTAGTCTGCTTTTAATCAGACCGATCCAGTCACCACGAGCAGGACAACATGGCGGCTTCTCCAGGACTTGATGTTTGCGAGCCCAGCTATACTAAAATATATAAAAATATATAAAAAAGCTCCTCCCCTTTACATACCACACCCGACTGACTCGCTGTCTCCCCCACACCCAAGTCCCGTCTGCAACACACACTGTCGCCTCTACTCAGGGGCTGGAATTATTTCACCAAGTAACACTTCAGTCTAACGGGGTGCAGCAGGGTCCTCTGGTCTGGAGGGTGGGAGTGCATCTTCAGGTGTTTACCTCATCCTGCTTCATCCTGCCTTCACTGGCCCAGTTTCCCAAGGATGTCCACGTTCCTAAAGTGCTGGTGGTTCATCCGCCCCTCAGAACCCAAGTGCTCTGGTCCATTGTCCCCTTAAAACGAATGTCCTGTGAATTGTGACATAGTAAAAATAGTGGACGGGCTGTGTGGATGTGCTGGCAAGAACGCCCGGGTGGTGGTAACGGGGAGATTAAGCCCCATCAGCAGTGATTAACTCGTAGGGTTGATGATGAGCTGTTAACAAGCCATTAATTATGTTACCAGTAAAGAAGAAATGTTCCTCACGGTGATTTGGAAATGCCTGTCTTTAAGTGTTGCCGGGCTTCCCGGGGTCAGCCTGTCCAGTTCTGTACAGCACTGCACTGACTGCTCCCTAACTCTACCCTTGTACCCCTCCAGTCAGGGGAGTCCAGGGGACCCAGTGGTCTGTTTTCAGAGACATCTGCTGGACAGCAGGCCTGGTGGCGAGAGAAAGATGCAGGTGTGTGAACAGCAGGACACCCCCTCACTCCTCTGAAGAAGTCTTGCAAAACATTTAAAAGAGGTCTAATTGGAGGCATGAAAGAAGCCTGATTTTGCACTTAAAAGAAAGAATGTTCACATAAAAAGCCAAACACACACACGCATGCACAACATGAGATGGACAGTTGCACACAGATGCACACACACGCACACACGTGCACACATACACACATACGCATACAGACAGGCATTCACACACAGGCAGACACACACACACATTCTGATCAGATTGATTTATCAGAGTCTGATAAATACATACACAGATACATAGTGCTAGGGTTGTCTAGTGGGTGAGGGATTCAGAAACAGGAACACTGTGGACAGAATAGTTCTGTCATTTTTAGAATGGTTCTGGTTGTTAGAGACCGGATAGAAAGAGTGTTTTTTCCAGGTGCTTCTGTTCCAAAGAAAAATGCCCCTCCCGAGATGCCACTGACATCAAGGGTGAGCTGAAAGAGTAAATGGATGAAGGAATGCAAAACAGAAACAATAACAATTTTGTCACTGTTGTTGTGTTTTGGTTGTGTTTGTTTCTTTGTTTTGGAAGGGGTGGTTAAGGGGATTTCAGTCAAACATTACTTGGACATAAGATAAAAACACATATAAATATATGTATATATGTATGTATATACATCGATCAGCCATAACATCATGACCACCTGCCTAATATTGTGTAGGTCCCCCTTTTGCCGCCAAAACAGCGCTGACCCGTCGAGGCATGGACTCCACTAGACCTCTGAAGGTGTGCTGTGGTATCTGGCACCAAGACATTAGCAGCAGATCCTTTAAGTCCTGCAAGTTGGAAGGTGGGGCCTCCATAGATCGGACTTGTTTGTCCAGCACATCCCACAGATGCTCGATTGGATTGAGATCTGGGGAATTTGGAGGCCAAGTCAACACCTTGAACTCGTTGTTGTGTTCCTCAAACCATTCCTGAACCAGTTTTGCTTTGTGGCAGGGTGCATTATCCTGCTGAAAGAGGCCAATGCCATCAGGGAATACCGTTTCCATGAAAGGGTGTTCATGATCTGCAACAATGCTTAGGTAGGTGGTACATGTCAAAGTAACATCCACATGAATGGCAGGACCCATGGTTTCACAGCAGAGCATTCCCCAAAGCATCACACTGCCTCCGCCGGCTTGCCTTCTTCCCATAGTGCATCCTGGTGCCATGTGTTCTCCAGTTAAGCGACACACACACCCAGCCATCCACATGATGTAAAAGAAAACGTGATTCATCAGACCAGGCCACCTTCTTCCATTGCTCCGTGGTCCAGTTCTGATGCTCACGTGCCCATTGTAGGCACTTTCGGCAGTGGACAGGGGTCAGCATGGGCACCCTGACTGGTCTGTGACTACGCAGCCCCATACGCAACAAACTGCGATGCACTGTGTGTTCTGACACCTTGCTATCAGAACCAGCATTAACTTTTTCAGCAATTTGAGCTACAGAAGCTCGTCTGTTGGATCGGACCACACGGACCACTTTTGATAGGTACTGACCACTGCAGACCGGGAACACCCCACAAGAGCTGCAGTTTTGGAGATGCTCTGACCCAGTCGTCTAGCCATCACAATTTGGCCCTTGTCAAAGTCGCTCAGATCCTTACGCTTGCCCATTTTTCCTGTTTGCATATTTCCAGCTTTGAGGACAAAATGTTCACTTGCTGCCTAATATATCCCACCCACTGACAGGTGCCATGATAACGAGATTATCAGTGTTATTCACTTCACCTGTCAGTGGTCATAATGTTATGGCAGTGAGGGAAAAAAGTATTTGATCCCCTGCTGATTTTGTACGTTTGCACACTGACAAAGAAATGATCAGTCTATAATTTTAATGGTAGGTGTATTTTAACAGTGAGAGACAAAATAACAACAAAAAAATCCAGAAAAACACATTTCAAAAAAGTTATAAATTGATTTGCATGTTAATGAGGGAAATAAGTATTTGACCCCTTCGACTTAGTACTTGGTGGCAAAACCCTTGTTGGCAATCACAGAGGTCAGACGTTTCTTGTAGTTGGCCACCAGGTTTGCACACATCTCAGGAGGGATTTTGTCCCACTCCTCTTTGCAGATCCTCTCCATGTCATTAAGGTTTCGAGGCTGACGTTTGGCAACTCGAACCTTCAGCTCCCTCCACAGATTTTCTATGGGATTAAGGTCTGGAGACTGGCTAGGCCACTCCAGGACCTTCATGTGCTTCTTCTTGAGCCACTCCTTTGTTGCCTTGGCTGTGTGTTTTGGGTCATTGTCATGCTGGAATACCCATCCACGACCCATTTTCAATGCCCTGGCTGAGGGAAGGAGGTTCTCACCCAAGATTTGATGGTACATGGCCCCGTCCATCGTCCCTTTGATGTATGTATGTGTGTGTGCATACATGCTTGTTCGTGTGTGCATGCATGCAGCGTGTGTGTTTGGGGGCAGTATCGTGATTCCCTCGAAACCTGTGGTATTCTGCTGATTCCTCCAGTTACCCGCCCAAGGCCCCTGAGGCCCCTGAGGCTCCTAAGGCTCATTCTCCCAGGTATGCCAGTCATTTTAATCACAGGCTCAGAGCAGTGGAGGATGTTGGAATTAAGTAATCACTGACTGGGCTAGACCACAGGTTGTTGTATTGCTTTTGTGTAAGAAACCAGAATGACCAATTTTTTTATTTATTTTTTGTTGGAATTTGTTTATGCAGGCCATGTGAACTGCCTGGCTTTGGCTCTGTCTTGAGGCAGTGAGCTCCTGCCAACGCTCCAGCTGCCCGGCTCCTTGGCCCCGCGCTGCTCCACTCCATGTGAGCTGTGGAGGGGAATAGCTGTGAGGTTCCTGTCTTATGAGTATGTTGGTTCTTTTTATATGTTCACAGCATCGCATATGTGCCTTTGCATGCCGAGTCGCAGCCTGAGAAAAGAGAAGTGACAGCCTGAATGATAGAGGCCTTAAACGCCATCTGCCCCCCCATACCCCATACATAGAATAAAAAGGTCTAGAGGGAGTGCGAGTGAAGTCTATATCAACCCCAGCAGTGCCAGTAAACTGCCATCACCTCCTGTCCGGCCCCTCTACTGCGTGTTTACAGCCTGACTTCAAGCGCTTTTTAATGATCCAATCAAAGGTGGAGAGAAGAGCTGAGCTCCAGACAGAGCTGTGCTGTGTCTCCCATTCGGGCACCGACTGCAGTGACTTATGCTTTAATAATCCTTCAAATTCAATGTTTCGATATTGTCCCCCAAAAGAATAAAACATACAAATACAATAAAAAATATAACTGAATATCTCACACACCTCCTATGTGCACATATATAATGGGGTCAGAGGTCAGGATTACAGGCTATCATTGGGGGTTAAGGGCTTAATCATGTGATCATCAGAGCCAAGCGGAAGTGTATGAGATAGTCAGGCAATCTCCCTGCTTTAATTACACCCTAATTCAGTAGGAAATGCCGTTAAATTGATGTCAAGAGTTATCAAATTTGTAAGGAGCCTGACAAAAAGTCAGAGCGCACAGAGGCTATTTTACACATGCTGTATATGATTAATTAAACTTCATTTGTAATAGTGTATTTACACCACAGTTTATTATAGATGTATATAAGTGCATAGTGCTTATTAAACTATCCCTGTTGAATTCATGATCTCTGTGGAGTATCCCACGTAAATATTGTCCATATTTTTATTAGTAAATTGGAATCTTCATGAGTGTGTGCGTGTGTGTGCGTGTGTGTGTGTCTGCGTGTGTGTGTATGCGTGTGCGTGTGTGTTTGGAAGAAGTGACCGACTAGGCTGTTCTTTAGTTACATGTTCTGATTCATTGCAGCTTAACCCACAAGAACAAAGATCTGTACCAGTGTATATGATATTTTTTTCCATTGACTATTTAATGCTTACAAGAACATTGCAAGTGGGTGTTCGTTATTCATCTTTTAAAAAAAGGAGTGGTGACTTTAAGTTTAACACGACAATAAACTGATTTGAATACGATCATTTGTGTTTACAGTTTTTACCACTGCTTTGGGTTGCCGAGATTGCCGAAAAACATGACATGTTGGACACACAGTTCTTTCTCCACCTTCAAAGAGTGGGCCATCAGCACTATCTCCTCCGTTTGTAGTGCCCAGGGATGCTGTCAGTGAGTGTATTAAATCTCATTTTTGAACAGTGTTTTTCTGCTAACTGATTTTGTGTGGGTTATTTTATGTTTTTCTGGAAAACAACAACAACACAAATAAATAATTTATAGGGGTCCTAGGGTGTCCAGCCCCATGGCTCATGCCTCAGGAACTTCTCTGTGTTGTTGTCACAGAAACATTTATTTCCAGTAAAAATAAAATAAAAGATGAAACCTAACAAACAAAACATGCATTTTGCAGTGTTCAGCCATCCCTGGTGTAGTTGGGAGCTGAGGCGTCCTCTCTTGACCTGTTTCAGAAATCCGCAGTTTGTGGCCACAGTTGTGTAAAATAACTCGAGTGAAGTTTCCTCATTCGTTTCCCCTGAGACACTTGACAAGTTCGATGGTGTTGCCAAAAATAACCCTGTAGCCGGCTGCTGTGCCACCTTGAATCTTGTCATGTCTCACAAGCTAAGCAGAATCTTGTTTGGCTTTCGTAGTTCCAGTTTTATAACCAACATGTTTGTTTGACAAAACCAACAAATCTCAGGCTGTGATTGTGCTCACCTTCCTCTTTGCGACAGACTGGCTTACACACTAAGTCACTTCTCCATTCCTTTAACCCAGAAACCACTAGAAATTACAAAGTAAATGTAAGAAGTGAACACCAGTTTCCCCTCAGCAGGGCAAGCAGAAGCATACAGAGAAGAAGGGGAAGTATGACAGGAAAAAACGAAAAACTCCAGGCTGCCAACTTAACCAAATGCTTCACTTGTATATTTATTCTGATTTTGATTTTGAATGGGGTTGTGCATTTAAAATTACGCTGACATTTTTTGAACGGGGGCCCTAACATTATATGACTGGTTAATAGCAGGGTTTTGTAACCCCATTAGATGGAAACTCATATGGACAGTTGATTGGCATGACTGGAAAAGAGAAATCTGCTTGCATGCATGTGTAGCACTGGCTGCAGGTCCACAGGTAGGTACGAGTGGAGCCTGCTATTCCTGTTTGTGATGTCTCCACTGTCTGGGTTTGTGTCACCCACCCACACACCCTCTAACAATCACACACACATGTTCCTCCGGTTGCAATGTTCTGGGATACCCATCTTCGCAGCTGAGTTGTTAATATCCCGTGTCAGGTGAGACGTACATGGAAGGACACAGGAGGCGCCAAGGAAGTGAAGGGTCCCTCCCACCACCAGCCCTAGGTATGACATCAGCTCTCTCTCTCTCTTTCTCTTTTTTTCTGCTACCCTTTTCCATCCACTCCATACTGAATTAATTATGTCATCTATTTTAAATGTAGGCAGAAAGTTACAGTATCATAAGCCTGGTTGAACTTAAAAGAAACAATTGTCGTAGAAAACAAAATGTCTTGTTCCTATTTTTAAACAGAAGTAAGTTGTCCAGTGGGAAAGAACTGGCTGTGACTTTGTCCTCTCTGTTTACACCATAAGCCATGAGCCACACTGGCACACACAAGAGCCCTGGTAGAGTAACAGGAAAATAATTAAACTTTTTTTGCTTTGCTTTGGCAAGTCTCAGAGCACAATGGCACAAGTCAAATAATAATCTGTTCCTTGTGTGTGGGTAGCTATCAAAACAATCGTTCATCGCCCTGCAACTAATTTGTGACTTTTTGCATTAGCTGTTCTGTTTGGTACCACGTTTTGTGTTAAAATAATTATTTATTGTATGGCCATGTTTGAGATTTTATACAGAAGCCTCCGCCTCCTCACCATGGTCCTGATTTTCCAAAGCTGCTAAGGTATTCACCAGCGAATGTGCACCGTGTGTGTTTATTAGCTACTGAAAACACAACTCTCTGCTTAAACACTCGAACCAGATGTTTGTCCCAAACCCTGATAGATAATCTCCTGCTCAAAAACTGCAAATGTAATCACCTGCATTACAAGTGTTTTAAACTTATGGGATATATTTTAGTCTGTCATCCATATATTTATGTTTATGTTTTCATAATATACACTCACCTAAAGGATTATTAGGAACACCTGTTCAATTTCTCATTAATGCAATTATCTAACCAACCAATCACATGGCAGTTGCTTCAATGCATTTAGGGGTGTGGTCCTGGTCAAGACAATCTCCTGAACTCCAAACTGAATGTCTGAATGGGAAAGAAAGGTGATTTAAGCAATTTTGAGCGTGGCATGGTTGTTGGTGCCAGACAGGCCGGTCTGAGTATTTCACAATCTGCTCAGTTACTGGGATTTTCACGCACAACCATTTCTAGGGTTTACAAAGAATGGTGTGAAAAGGGAAAAACATCCAGTATGCAGCAGTCCTGTGGGCGAAAATGCCCTGTTGATGCTAGAGGTCAGAGGAGAATGGGCCGACTGATTCAAGCTGATAGAAGAGCAACTTTGACTGAAATAAGCACTCGTTACAACCAAGGTATGCAGCAAAGCATTTGTGAAGCCACAACACGTACAACCTTGAGGCGGACGGGCTACAACAGCAGAAGACCCCACCGGGTACCACTCATCTCCACTACAAATAGGAAAAAGAGGCTACAATTTGCACAAGCTCACCAAAATTGGACAGTTGAAGACTGGAAAAATGTTGCCTGGTCTGATGAGTCTTGATTTCTGTTGAGACATTCAGATGGTAGAGTCAGAATTTGGCGTAAACAGAATGAGAACATGGATCCATCATGCCTTGTTACCACTGTGCAGGCTGGTGGTGGTGGTGTAATGGTGTGGGGGATGTTTTCTTGGCACACTTTAGGCCCCTTAGTGCCAATTGGGCATCGTTTAAATGCCACGGCCTACCTGAGCATTGTTTCTGACCATGTCCATCCCTTTATGACCACCATGTACCCATCCTCTGATGGCTACTTCCAGCAGGATAATGCACCATGTCACAAAGGTCGAATCATTTCAAATTGGTTTCTTGAACATGACAATGAGTTCACTGTACTAAACTGGCCCCCACAGTCACCAGATCTCAACCCAATAGAGCATCTTTGGGATGTGGTGGAACGGGAGCTTCGTGCCCTGGATGTGCATCCCACAAATCTCCATCAACTGCAAGATGCTATCCTATCAATATGGGCCAACATTTCTAAAGAATGCTTTCAGCACCTTGTTGAATCAATGCCACGTAGAATTAAGGCAGTTCTGAAGGCGAAAGGGGGTCAAACACAGTATTAGTATGGTGTTCCTAATAATCCTTTAGGTGAGTGTACACTGCAAGGCTAAATTCTACCATTTATTTATTTCACATATGCATTAAATGGATGGATTACGGACAAAATTATATTTAATATATATAATATAATTAAATATTAAATATTCCACTGGTGGTGTTAATTTCTTACCAAGCTTTTACTGCAAAAGCTGCACCCCCCACCCCACCCCCTCAGCTGTAGGATCAGAGTGATGTCATCATGACCGCTGGCATTGTACTCGTGTGCGAACTCTGATGGTTACGGCAGAAGCCTTATGTTAATTGATTGCAGACTCCAATATAATATATATATTTATCGTTGGCCTTTTAAGTCCAGAGAGACGTGCCCTCTGCTACATCCATTTACTTCCAGGTTCAGTCAACAGCCCATTTTACAGCCCCATTTATTCTCACACAGTGGCCCGAAAATGTGGGATTTTTGGGCACGAGAGAGAAAAAAAAATAGAAGGAAAAAAACATGCCATATGAAATGTTGTGTGTGAGAATTTTTTTTCTGAAATGGTCGCACCCATACGGAACGAAAATGTATTTTTAATATCTGGTCGCAATGTGTTTTTCTGTCTTTATATTTGTCATGTGCCAAAACAGACCCATATTTTATATATTTAAAATATATGAGATATGTTTTTAATTTATTTCAGTCTGGAATCCATATATTTATTTTATAGGGTGCCGTTAATTTTCAACCTGTAAAATAAATATAAAATTAATTTAAAATAGATTCTATGTGTTAAAATATACAAAAAGAGAGCACAAGAATTAAACATATATGTTGGTTTTGTATGGGAGGCCACATATGTTTCTGTGCTCTGCCTAAAATAATCTTACACTCCTGTGTCTCACCTCCCGCCCCTCTCAGCCTGTTCTCCAATCTCTTAACAAGAACAAACATCTGTCTGTCTGTCTGTACTCGATGGGTGTAACTGCAGCTGTGTGACAGTGTGAGTCTTCAGTACAGCAGAGCGGCTCGAACTGCTTGGCAGGATTAGACTCAGCCACATTGCACCAGGTTTACAGACAGATACAGGAGACGGTGAATATGTGAATATGCAAATGCACAGATCAGACATGCTTGCATAAAGACAGATCTACAAACATACATGCACAGATATACAGATACATACACAGTTACACGGATATATAAATAGTTACAGACACACATACACAGATGCATTCACACATGCATAGATAAACACAGTCACCCATGTATTCATGCAGACTTGCACAGAGGGTGTGCTGAGAGCTCCCAGCACAGTCTGCGCACACCAGGTCTGACTGTCTCCAGGCAGGACGAGACGGAGGCTGTCTGAGCTACGTGTTGGTGCTTTGCATTGCCCTAAAGGGGCTCTTGGCAAGTGAGGTTCATCTGTCTTGTGCAATTATTAATCTGTTCATCAGCACCTCTGCTGAAATATATGGGCCACGCCCGGGCCCTTTGAAAAAACAAGGGATGAGCGGCTGTATTTCTTTTCTCCCTCTCTTTCTTTCTTTTTTTCTTGTGTGTGTGTGTGTGTGTGTGTGTGTGTGTGTGCATGTTCCTGTGTTGCTGTCACAGCTCCTGCGGCCACAGCTTCCTTCCCGTGTCGAAGTGAGCTGCGATTTCAATGCTGATGTTCCGAAAACCTTGACGTTGTCAAGCAGCAACCCCAACCAAACAGACATCCCCCCCAACACACTCACACACACACTGCTGCAACCCCAGCCTTCATCACAGCAGCTGAGCTTCAGAAAGAGCGCTCTGTGGGGTGAGAGAGCCACAGGACACAACAGGACACCACAAGACACCACAGGACAGCACCGGACACTACAGGACAGCACCGGACAGCACAGCACATTCTGGGTCTCCAGCCTCAAGATGTCTTTCATCTTTCCAGGTAAGCAGACCATCCCATTTTCTCCAACAGGGCTGACGAAGCCCAGGGGGGAGGGAAGCCGAGTACAAACTTGCTCGTTTAGCACCCGTCCTCAATTCTGCAGCAGCACCACTCTGTCTCTGGCTGCGCACAAGCAGCCCTCCAGCAGCCTGCCTAACCTGCACCTCACTCCTGGAACCTGGCACTGTGGCCTCTTCCTGTGGATGCATGTGCACCTCATATGGCCCTATTGCAGAGCAGTAACCCGGCAGTGAAATATACGTATGACTGCAGTCTGCCGCCACCGCCACTGCGGTAGCTGCCAGTGAAAGGCTTTGGGGTGGAAGTCGTTTTTTGGTAGCTTAGTCTGTCTGCGTCGTCGCCCTTATGGGGCTGGCTCTAATGGTCCTGGGCTGCAGTGTTTACGCTACCAGTTGTGGTGTAAACTGTGCACATTTATTAGTTCTACTGTGGTTTGTTATTTATTTATTTAGTTAGTTAGTTATCAGTATTTTTATGGGTCTTTTGCAATTGCTGTTGTTGCTGTTTTTGTTTTATGTCTCGGCCTGTGGCGAGATTGGGGCCTACCCCAGCTGTGTGGGCCAAAGTCAGCCGTGGATTTGAAAATAACAAAACCCATATGGAGTCATATATATCTCTGTGTGTTGCCCGGTCAGGGGTAGACTACTGTATTAGTAGTATTTTAATTTTATTTATTTTTCCTTGTTCTGTGGGTTTGTGTAACCGGAGTGATGTTTTGAAAAGGGAGTATTACTTTTGTTTTCCAAAGATATGGGCTTGCACCAAAACAAAGCAGCAGGAGAATTCAAATACAAGCACACAAATAGCATGCTGGGATCAGTTTTCAAGGGGGTGGTTGGGGAAGGAGCTATGACAAAAATGGAAATAATAACTGTGTAAAGTGAAAGAAGGATGCCTGCAATGGTCACATTATTTAGCCCTTGCTTCCTCATTCTCTGGGTTTCCCTGGAATGGGCTTGTTGTCTTAAGAGGTTATCCAGTTCCAGGGAATGTCAAAACACAATACTCCTTGCACGCAGGTCTTTGTGGGAGCCTGTGTGTGTTTGTGTTTGATGGGACGTGAATGTGTGTGTGTGATTTATTCATGTATTTATTCCCCATTTAAACCCCTGAGCATTCACTGACATATATTGGGGAAGAAAGGGTCCAACTTGTGTTTGCAGAAGGGGAAAAATGTAACATAGAAAAATAATAACGATGTCACTTAGATACGGTACTTAAGTCTGTGTGCCCCTGGATGTCATAGAAGGCCAGATATGTGCCTGTTCACAAACCTCCTCAAGTACCCCCTTAATATATTTATTGGAAATTATAATTGAATTTCACGAGTAGACAACTCTGATTCAGCTCTCGCTTCTGCCCATAAGGTATAAATACCCCGTCCTTAACACACACCCCCAGCATTCATCATTTTGCATCCCACCACTGCCCCTGTCACTGCCTCTGCAGCAGCTCTTTGGCTCATTCACCGCAGACAGGGGGGTGGTTGACAGTCTGCATCTGGCACCAGACCGTCATTCCCTCAGCCAAGAGAGTTCAGCCAAATCTTTACATTTAAACCTCACACCATTGCAATCAGTGCTGTAAACTACTGAATTTATTTAACAGCAGACGCCTCTATAGAGGGGAACTCTTTTGCCTTTTGCCAACCCCAAACAGTGCGTGAGATGTGTGGGCTGCAGCACAGCTAAAACCTCAGTAGAAACCTTGTCAGCTGTGCACATGGGACACGGCAGGAGTTGCGTCCATAAGTTCACCTGTGTGAATGTCACTATGACAGAGGCTTCCACAACAGCAGGGTGCAATAGTGCAGTCTCATATGACTGATTTGTTTTATCTAGAGGGAGGTAAAGAAGTACAGGCAGCTGAGATATGCATGCAGGGTGCTGAAGTCCGGGAGATGTCTCTCCGATGCCAGCCAATGACTCCCTGAGCCCCTTGGGTGCAGGCCACGCCTCCGCACTCCAGAGAAATCCACGCCAATAGTGCAAAGCAGGAGCCCATCGATGCCCAGGGCATTCCTCAGAATCCACTTTAACCACTTGTGAATAAAAGCCTGAAAGAGGGCATGGGGTTGTTGTTTTTAAATCTTGATTGACGGGGGAAGGTTAAAGTTTCGGTTGGGTCTAGGCCCCAGTCTCTACATCACCAGGTGCTGACAGGCTCTGCTCAGTGGCTAATGGCTTAATAATCGTGTAGTAGTGGTCAGGGCTCAGGACTGTGGAGCAGAGGGTTATGTGTTCAATACCGGGTGGAGGGCACTGGTGTTGTTTCCCTTGAGAAAGGTAGTGTACCTTGATTGCTCCAGTAAAAACCCAGCTGTACATATGGGTAATTGTATGTACAAAATACATAAATAATGTGATAAGTTGTAACAATTGTTAGTTGCTGAGAAATTATATAATAATAATAATTCTGAGGAGAGGTAGATGAGGACTTATGCAAAACACGGAGATGTGGGCACCACAGCCACTGTGGCAGAGCTGTAGGAGGCTGGTGGTTTGAATATCTGGATTCCCTAAAGATTAGGCGGGTCATCTGCTGCTGAAACGCACTCTGTCAACATCACACAGAGACAGAGCAGGCACTAGCTCATACATACTATCTGGTGTTTTAGTTTAATTAGGCCAATTACACGTTGGTTTCGCCATGTTGAGAAACAGATACTGATGGCTAGTTATCTTGGCGTAACATGACCACAGAATAATTTGTGTATTCAGGCACGTACACTGGGAGGGCAGGGGTGGAAGACCAAAAAGGGGGCACACTACTGACGATTTACAATTTGTCAATGTCGTCGAGGGGGGGGTTGCTGACGATTTGTCGATGGGGGGGCAGTGCTGTGACATGTGTACATATGAGAAATATAAGAATCTGTTTAGACACACACTCTCTCACGCAAACACACAAGCACACAAACAAACATACACACACACCCTGACACAGGCAGGTCAGTTGACTGAAAACCTGTTCCTTACACAAAAATGTCATTTGGGCTGCCACTGAACCACAGAAATTGATGCCTAATTGCATCAGGAAGGAGTCAATGAGACTCTGAGGAATGGAGACATCAGCCTGTCATTAGCACAGAGAGCGTAGCAGGGGGTGGGGTGGGTGTTGCTGATGTTGGGTGTTTTTGGGGGAGAGTTAGATTATTTACAAGCTGAAGTCTCCACCTATGTAGCAGGAGGCGGGCAGTCGAATCAGAATATATAGGGTCTGCAGTCCCTGGATGAACATAACAACAGAGCGAGAGCGAGACAGAGAGAGAGAGAGAGAGAGAGAGAGAGAGTGAGAGAGAGAGAGAGAGAGGCAGAGCAGCAGACCAGCAGACCAGCAGACCAACGAAGCTCTTCAGTGCTGATCGATCACAAGCCCGAAAAACACAGAAAAGTATCCGCAGGTGAGTAAGGGGGAGGAAGGGCGCTGACGATGGTGATGATATTGATTTTGTCCATGCTCTCGAACTCTTCTCTTGAGTCCAGAGCGAGAGATGCTGCAGCAGCAGAAGCATCCAGCCTGGCCCTGAGGCTTGCCTGCTGCTGCAGTGTCTCTCAAGAACAGCAGCAGCAGCAGACAACAGTGTGGAAAGCTCCTTATAATGGGCCAGATCGGGCACTCAATACCCGTGCACTCCGCAGTGGCACGGGAGGCAGAAAGCATTTCACAGTGTATACACAATGCAAAACTGTGTAGTGCAGTGTGTAGCATAGTTTATTTATTCACAGTCATTAGCAAAGTATTGCAATTCACTGTGGACTGCTGTGTGCACGGGAGAAATTACATTTCATTTCAGGGAAATAATGTTATACCATTTCTTTCCCATCCATACAGATACTTTTTAAAATGGTAATGATGTTCCCATGCAAATGTTTTCATAAAGGGATAAAACAGAATGGGATCTGCCTTCTCACTTCCTCACTTTACTTATCTATCTCACTGTCACACTGCAGTCCTGGTGTGTTGTCTTATTGCCTTTCAGTTGTGTCTCGTTCTGTGTGAATCACACTGAAGACGCGTCTCTCTGTTAGTAGGTGAGTGACTCCAATAGTGCTTCGCAAGGAGAACAAAAATAAACAGAACCGCAGGAGAGCTTGTAATGATCTTGTAATTAGCTTCATCATCTTCACAGACTTCACATGATTAGGTTACCTTTCCTTCCAGTGAGTTGTTATTGTAACTGACTGTGTGCACAGATATTTTCAGGAGAATGAGTGTTTGTGTGTATGTGTGCATGTATGTATGTATGTATGTATGTGTGTGTGTGTGTGTGTGTGTGTGTGTGTGTGAGAGAGAGAAAGAGACAGAGAGAGAGTGCAGTTATGAATGAAAGAGTCCTCTGCTGCTCACTGTACTTCTGAGAAAGCTGAGAGATATCTTTCTACTGTGTAAGTATGGTGGGTAATTATGTGTGCTGCGCAGTGCTCAGTGTATAAGGGTCTTAGCTGTGCTTGTGTGTCCTGCACTAGTAGCTGGGCCCTTGTCAGCTCCAGAGCAACGGGGTGGGCCGGTCACTCTTGCATTTTGCTGATGTTTTGATTTGCTCCAGCCATAGCGGCAGTAATTCTTCTTCTCTTGCTGTGGTCGCATCGATTTGGCCTTCTGGAGCTCTGTTAATAGCTCCCCTAATGCAGCAGGACTGTGCTGGCAAACCCCCTGACATTTAAACGAATCCTGAAAACGACTAACAAGGGAACACAAAGTAATCAATGCTATTTTTCCCCCATATGTGCACCCTCTCAAGCATACAGACCCTCCATGTAAAGCAGAAGGCCCCCACAGCACTACTGCCGGAGCTAGGATTGTAATGCACTGTTTATAACTTGAGAGATGTGAGTGTACTCACCACAGTGCCCATTGTATCGTGGCCATGTAAAAAACTGCGTCCAGCTCCACTCCCCTCCCCTCCCTCCCCAGGCCGTGTTTGCTCAGGGTAGCTCAATGCAACCAGGCGACTACACTGGGCAGGTATAGTACAGGTGTAACCGTGTGCACAGGTGTAGCTGCCAGATTCCCGGCTCTCACAGGACGGATACCTTTGTGTCTCTGCTACACACTGACTGACCTACTGAGCGATTGACTGACTGACTGACTGATCTGCAGACTACTGTCCGCAGTCCCACACTGACTGACTTGACTGTGACTTTCGGACTGGCTGGACTGTCGCTCTCCTGCTCAGGAAAGAACAGCAGTCATGGGTAAGAACAGGGCCACTGTCTGTCCGATGTCCTCCTCTGTCATCTTCTCTGCCTTGGATTTTCTTTTCCTTCAAATTTTGAAAAAGGAGGAGCATAAATCTCTCTCCCTCTCTCTCTCTCTCTCACACACACACACCTGCTATGTGACTTTCTTTTCCTTTCGTGTTTTGTGTTTTTGTATTTTTGCAGCCAGGTGAGCCAGGGGTTTATGAGCAGATTAACTGGGTAGCTCAAAGTGAGTCAGTGCTCTCTGAAGTGTAAAGCATTGTCAGTGTGTTGGTATAGGTGTTGGCCTTGTCTGTGTTGTGTCTGTGTCCCTGTGTGTGTCTGTCCGTGTGTCCCTGTGTGTGTCTACCTGTGTGTGTCTGTGTGTGTGTCCCTGTGGGGTGTTTGGAGTAGGTATTGTGCACAACACTCATCTCTGTTCTAACAAAGCAGCAATGCAAACAGAGCTGTGTTCCTCAGCTGGAGTCTCTTGTCCTTGTTGTAGTGAACTTGTACAAGTTACCTGGCTGTCCACACCCCTTCCTAAAACAACTGCTCTGAGAGGAGAAATGTGTTTGCCTTGCAATTGCTAATATGTGTACATACAACGCTGTACAAACACAGATTGGAGCCAAGTGCAGTCAATAATGTTAACCTGGTGATTTGCTTTCTTTTTTTTGCAGTTCTCCGGAATACCAAAACAATGGCAGGTGAGTCCCTTTGGTTTCTTTCCAAACATGATTTGTTTGCCTGATTTCATGTTCTGTTATTTTCAGATAGGAAGAAGGAAATTAAAATGTGAATCCAGTAAATTGCTACCCTCATTGTCCTAGTGCAGTCAGTGACAGAACAGTCCTATTCAGTGGTTGTTTGGACCCCTTTGGCCACAGGCCGTTTTGTTGTTTTTTTCTTTCCAAAGAAGTTATCAACAACTGTGTGTGTGTGTGTCTGTGTGTGACAGACGACAAGCGCTCCAGCTTTGAGAAAGAGTTCCTGGACACCCACAACACCTACAGGAAGAAGCATGGAGCCCCGCCCCTGACCCTGAGCCGCAGTTTGTGCCAATCAGCGCAGTCCTGGGCTGACCACCTGCTGTCAATCAAAACCATGCAGCATAGTGACACTGAGAACGGAGAGAACCTCTACTATGCCTGGAGCTCCTCCCCCAAGAACCTGACAGGTGTGTACTCATTGGTGCATATGCTCACAGGTGTTTGGTCACTTGGGTTCTTCTTTAGTTACAAGCAGAGGTCTCTAGATAAAAGAAAAACGTAAGGAAAAGCATTTGGTTTTTTTAATGATGAAATATCCTCTTCACTGATCAACTTTTACGTTTCAACCATGTTTAAATTAACCTGCTGGTAGAGCAACACAAAACTGAAAACGCAGCTTGTCTGACAGATTGACAGAATGCCAACCTCCCCCCAATTAAAAGCACTCTCCAGGCATATGCAAAACAGTTCTGAGGCTCCAGCAGGCCGTGCACACACTGCAGTGCAGAATTAGGGAAGGGCGCGACAGAGACATCTTTTGCATAAGGTGAGTCGGGGCTTGGTAACAGTGTGGGTTGGGGTTTTGTGTGTGGAGCTGTGCAGAGCCTCCAGGAGCGGCAGCCAATCCCACAGAGGTCTGAACACTTAGGAACTCAGTGTGGCGTATCTGTGCCGGGGATGTAGGGATAATATATGTCAACCATCCAACCAATGTATCCATCAATTTCTGTTGAGTGCCAAGCCTGTGAAATGATTGTGACATGCACATGTCATCCCAGGGTCCGGCACTCCTGCCTGCACAGTGTATTTTTCACTGTTTTGCGTTTTCTGTATTATTTTATAGATTTTTAAACTTTAATTTCTCTGCTTCTCTTGCAGGGAAGGAGGCGGTGGACAACTGGTACAGTGAGATAAAGGACTACAACTTCTGCAACCCTGGCTTTGGTGGCAACACGGGTAAGGGTGTCCGTAAGGGTGTCCGACACAAGCCCGCCAGTCAGGATCACGAGGAAGTGTGGGAGGGGAAGGCCGCTGCACCAGGCTATCTGTTAATTCACCACAAATTTGCTTAAAAAAAAATATATATATTTTTCATTTTCTTTAGTTTCTTTCTTGTTGAAGCCTCCTTGAGGATTGCAACAGTTTCTACTGCACCACACACACACTGCCACATGCACACTCACACACAAGCGCAAACAATGCACAATGATACACACACGCACACACCAGTGCTGCCACCCTCACACACTGCAACATGGGCACTCATCCTGTTGTCTCCTGCAGGCCACTTCACCCAGGTGGTGTGGAAGTCCAGCAAGGAAGTGGGTGTGGGTCTGGCCACAGATGGGGCGACCACCTATGTGGTGGGGCAGTACAGCCCCGCCGGCAACATCAGCAACCAGGGGTACTTCGAGAAGAACGTCCTGCCACTGGACACCCCAGGTAACACATGGCTTTATGAGTGATTGGCGGGGGGCATGATGCATTGGAACGGCGGAGAAGCTCTCTATTGTGCATCTGAACACTGCATGGCACAGAACTCCAAGAGGGGCCTGTACTCTGTGGCCACCCATGTTTGTATTTTATTTCCATATCAACGAGCTAACCCCTCTGTCCTCTCTCCTATTCTGTGCTGAAGAGATTCCGAATGCCACTCTCTCTCAAGCTTTGGTTACTCACAAGGCACCAAAAAAAAAAACGAAAACAAAGCTACAGTGGTACCACAACACAAAACAACACAACACAGGTTGCTCCTACTTACAATATATTACAATACAGGAGAACCATCTCCAAGCACAACGTGTCTCAATCAAACTGGCTCACACACCAATAACACTGTACCACTCACTGTGCGATTGCACAGATCGAATCGACAAACTCACAAACACAGCAACACACACAGACACACACAAACAACACACTACAGAACAGCGGCAGCCAGTGGGCCTCCAAACTGTCTCCACAAGAGTCTCCTCTGCCTGCTCTCACAGACACTAACCTCGACCACAGGCTCCAACCCGTGGGCCAGCTTCACTAACCCGCTCACTACCGGCGCCACAGGCCCCCCGTTCACCCATCTTAACTCTTCCTTTTCAGTCAAATAAAGGGCCTTCCATTCGCAGCTGGCAGAGAGCTGGGAGAGGAGGAGAGAGGGGAAGGGCCCAGGACTGAAGCACGCCAGCCTGCAGCTTCCTGTAGAGCTTAAAAGGGCATTACTGTAGTATATATGCTTCTGACAGGGGTGCACAATCCTGACATCCAGCCATCCAGAATTGAGAAATACTCCGTGGTGGCTCAGATGGCAGGGAGTTGTGCACCACTGACGCTGATATTTTACTTCATATATCCATATATATATATAAATGTACTTAAATGTATGATATCAAGTGCTTGATGTGTGCTATATAACTTTCAGTGTGATGCACAAACACGAAATAAAAGTCTGCTTCATCACCCCATTAAGAGGCCCCATATTTACAACCACCTTCCTTCAGTGTCTTCAGTCCACATCCGCTCGCAGGTCTCCGAGTGTAAATGAGAAACACTGAGTGGGAGTTCAAAACTACTACTAATAAAATAATAATAATAATAATAATAATAATAATAATAATAAATGGTGCTACTAATTGTAACATCAGAGCAAGAGAAGCTTTGAAAGTCGTCTTCAAAACGCAGCCCCTGTCTCCTATGTTGATCTGAGACAGGATCGGCCTGTATGCTGCAGAGAGCCACTGTCTGTCTTCCCTGCAGAGAGTGAATTGGCTCTTTCTCCGGCCCGAGAAACAGCCTCAGTCAGTCAGAGTCGTCTGCACTCAGACCTGGGTACCAGAGCACCCACTCCAATAACACCCTGCGCTGATAACATGTCGTCAATCGTCCAATGCGCACACACATTCCACTAATTTAAATACATGCAAATAAGCTGTGCACTCCCTCCCTGGACATGCCCTGCCTCCCGTCCCCCCACACTCCCACCCTGTCGCCTTATGGGTCGAGTCCCGAGACTTTCACAGGGCGCAGTCTTGTGTGTTTAATATCTCAAACCAGGTGAAGGCCTGTCCATCTGAGAGGTTCTGTTTTGTTGTTTGTCTCACTGTGGCTCAGTCACTGTCACTCCTCTGGGCAAAAGCATCTTTCAAATTAATGAAACAACAATAATAATAAAACAATAATACAAATGAAAATAATAATAACTAAAATAATTAGAAAAATTATATTAAAATGGTGGAATGGTTTATTGTGGCTTGTAATGAAATATGAAATTCCAAAGGGCCATTGTAAAAAGAGCAGAAAGCGAAACTCTCAGACATGCCTCCCTCACTGCCTGACCAATGAAGTGGCTGTCCATTCCTCCCAGCTGTGAAACAGGCCTATAGAGAGGATTCTCATAGCAATAAAATGAACCTGTGTGGTATTTGGCAGGATATGGGCAAACCCCTGACCCCCCAGCCCAGGTGTACTGTTCCTTCTCTAACAGATGTTTTTGCACTGACAACCTAAATTATTATAATGATTCTGTTGAGAATTCAGTACCTGCTCTGGGCCGCAGTTATGGGCCTCTTTGGGCCTCTTTACAAGAGTGCTTAAAACACAGACAGGTCTCTGACACCTTTTTGCACCAAACTAGGAAATTTTGCAGCAGCGTTGAGGGCAGGAGAACACTGGAAACTGAGCACAAGGACAGAGGGGGCTATAACAGAACAGATTAACAGAACCCCTGAATGTGGACACACTAATTATGTAATCAAATCGCGTCGTGTTGAACTTTCCCTGCACTGCAGTAAATAAAATATTTCTGATGATGAACACTCATATAAATCATTACTAACATACCTAGCCTATCTGTACAGTTTTTGCTACTTGTTTTTTGGACGCAGCCTCAGTTAGCGTCTGCACTGAGCTGCACAGATAGTGTTGCCGAACGTGAAGGGGAGTTGTGTTGTTGGTCCCACGAGTAAAGGCCCGCCCCGTGTTGTGTGCTTCTGTATTGCAGTGAGTCAGGCTGAAGGGGGGACAGAGTCCCCAGCCAAGCCGAGCAGACCATCTCCGTCCCGTCCCGCCGCTGTCACCCCCCGCCCCGCACCACCACGGGGAACGACAGGCCAGTCGGACTTCCAGAGGGAGGCGCTGGAGGCCCACAATGCCCGGCGGCGGCTACACGGGGCCCCCCCGCTGAATCTGAACCCTGACCTCTGCCGTGAGAGCCAGGAGTGGGCGGACCACCTGCTGTCCCTGCGGGCCCTGCAGCACAGTACCACCAGCCTGGGGGAGAACATCTGGTACAAGTGGAGCTCCAACAAGACCGACGTCTCCGGTGAGACAGCCCAGCCCATGTCCTGCCAACCCACAGCCAGCTTTCAGCATCGGTGCCATCCACATCCCTCATCCCTCCCTCCATCAACCCCCCCACCCACACCCGCACCAGGACCAGTGTTGTTCTGTGCTACACTGTGCTGTGCTGTGCTATTCTCTTCTATACTGTGCTGTGCTATACTATACTGTGCTGTACTATACTATGCTGTGATGTACTGTACTATACCTTGTTCCTGCAGGCGAGGAAGCAGTGGAGTCCTGGTACAGCGAGATCAAGGATTACAACTTCAGTAAGCCAGGCTTTCAGAGCAGCACAGGTCAGAGTCCAGCGTCTCACTGCCCCTGTCACTGCGCACACACACACACACACACACACACGCACACTGGGTGCTTCTTCACTTTACCATCCCTATTCCTCCACCTCACCCTCCCTCTCTCTCTCTCCACAGGTCATTTCACCCAGGTGGTGTGGTGTGACTCGCAGGAGCTGGGCATTGCCAAGGCAACAGATGGCAAAGGGATGGTGATCGCGGTGGCACGCTACCGCCCAGCCGGGAATATCACCAATGCTGGCTACTTTCAGAAGAACGTGTTGCCACGCGGCACCGCACCACCGGGGGGCAGCAGGGAGGCCGCAGTGCAGAAACCACAGCCCCACAGCAGCCCAGCAAGGGAGAGGGGGCAACAGGCAGTGGACTCCATAGGTAGGTGAATGAAGGGGGTATTTACTTTCAATTCCTGAGGAGTCAGAAAGGATTCCAGTAGTCATTGCTTAAGTGGTTAATTGAATAAATTATGCACTTATGCCCACTCCCATTCCCTCTCTCCCTCTCTCTCTCTTTCTCTCTCAGAATCGGACTCCTTCTCCAGAGAGTTCCTGCAGGCTTGCAACGAGCGACGTCGTGTCCACGGTGCCCCCCCCTTAGTGCTGAGCCCCGACCTGATCGGGGAGTCACAGCGCTGGGCAGAGACCCTGCTGTCCCAGAGTGTCCTTAAGCATTCACCCTGCGGACATGGAGAGAACATCTGGGCCAAGACTGGGGGCCCGGGGACCACTGCTACTGGTAGGAGCCTGGAAGAAGAGGCGGGAGAGTGGGAGGCGGAGAAGAGGAGGAGGAGGTAGAGCCTATCAGATTAATTAAAGCTGGCCCTCTGTCCCCCAGGCCGCGAGGTAGTGGACGCCTGGTACAAAGAGAGCGAGAAATACGACTTCTCCAGGTCGGGGCGGCAGGACAAGACAGGTACGCAGGTGCCCTTATCCAGGGCGACTTACAAAACATAACAGCATTATAAAAGTGCAATACAGTCTAAAATTACAGATCAAACATAGTACAAATTACAGGTTCAAAATTACAGAAGTGCATTAGAAAAAATACAGTTAATACAAGCCCGGCATCCTCGATTCGTGAGCTAATAATTGCAGACAAGATTGCAGGGGAAGGGGACACAGGGGAAATCAATAGAAACAGCACGACTGGTGTAAGTGAGAAGATGATGAAGAGCGAAGGGGAGGGTAGAGGGCAATTTATAAAAGGAATCCAAAATCTTGAATTGTCAGTGCCTTATCTTTCTCTTATATATCTCCCCCGCCGCCACTCAACCAGGGCACTTCACCCAGCTGGTCTGGCGCTCATCCCAAGAGGTGGGGGTGGGTGTGGCCAGCAAGGGAGGCACCGTCATCGTGGTGGCCCAGTTCGAGCCTGCCGGCAACATCACCAACCCCGGCTTCTACGCGCGCAATGTCCTGCCCCCGGGGTCAAAGGTCACAGAGCAGCCTGTAGTGGAGTCCCGAAGTGCAGGAGGAAACAAAGTGGCCCCTCTGCCAGGTGAGAGGAGACCCCCGCAGTGCAGGAGCGGAAGGGCGCTCTACTGTACCTGCAGCCCCAGCGCTACAGCCCTCCTGTCTGGTTTAGTTATTTTATGTTCCGTCTGTTTTGGTTTGTTTATTTTGTTTATTTGTTTGTTTGCAGTTGTTTACAGCTTGTGGTCTATGGATACATGAAGAACAGGAAAATGTCTGTACTGTGCTGAACTCTCCTGTATTCTATAACACTGGGCTGTACTGTGCTACACCATTTCAATCTGTGCTATGTGGACTGCACTTTTCCCTGCAGACAGCACTCTGGCCCAGTTCTCCCGCTCTCTGCTCGAGACGCTGAATGGCTTCCGAAAGAAGCATGGAGCGAGGCCTCTGACGCTGAGCCCTGCCCTCTCCAAGGAGGCACGTGATTGGGCAGCTGAGCTGGTGCGGCTCAAGGCCCTGAAGAGCAGTGGCAATGAGCACGGAGAGAACCTGTGGTACCGCTGGGGCTCCAGTACAGCACCCCCTTCAGGTACACAGCCAGCAGTATACAGAGCGGTATACAGTGTTTTGGTATTACGTTTTATCTTACAAAAGGGGAAAGAGTGACAGATAGATAAATGAGTCACAGAGAGACAGACAGACTTACACAGAGACAGACAGACAAATAGAGACTACTGCTCTAAAGGAAAGTGTATTTGGTGTTTAGTGAATCCTTCGAAAGAAGCAGCGAAGGAAAAGGTTTCAGGTGTGGAAATCACACAGAGGAGCGTGGTGAGGGTGACGGTGCGAGCCCACGTGACAGTGCGCTGTGTCCGCAGGGTCCGAGGTGGCCGAGTCCTGGTACGAGGAAAGCAAGAAGTACAACTTCAGCGCCCCGGGATTTCAGAGTGGAACAGGTATCGTGTCTGACTGTCCCTCTCTCCGCCTCTCTCGCCTATCTCTCTCTCCCTCATTATCTCTTTCTGTTTCAAACATTCAAATTAATATTCAAATCTGCTTTATTGACGTGACATTACAATGGATAGCATTTAACAAGATATAATATAATAAACACCTCTGTCTCTCTCTCTCTCTCTCTCTCTCTCCCTCTCTCCCCCAGGGAACTTCACTCAGATGGTGTGGCGATCCTCCAAGGAGGTGGGGCTGGGCTTGGCCACCGATGGAAATGGAATGTTCATTTCTGTGGCATTCTACAATCCCCCCGGCAACATCACCAACAAGGGCTACTTCCAGGACAATGTTCTGTCCAAGGGGGCCAGGGGCTAGAGACAGAGCGAGAGAGAGAGAGAGAGAGAGACAGAGCGAGAGAGAGAGAGAGAGAGAGAGAGAGAGAGCGAGAGAGAAAGAGAGACAGAGGGAGAGAGAGAGAGAGAGAGAGACAGAGAGAGAGACAGAGCGAGAGAGAGAGAGAGAGAGAGAGAGAGAGAGAGAGAGAGGGAGAGGAGACTGGCTGTGATCTGGGGCCTGTTCACATGAAAAAGGTGCTTCTGGAACCCTCCACACACAGTATACCTCACTGACAGCTCGGTCCTGACCCATGAGCCCTGACCCCTGACCTTTCACCAGAGGCATCATGCTGCTAAATTGTTTGAGAGGCCCAGTCAGAAAAATACAAATCATATACAAATTTGGGGATTTAATGCTTTCACACTATCTAGGGTACTGGATCTATCAATGTTTTTAATGTTATACAAACTGTAGGGGTAAAAATACAACAAAGCCTATCAAATTGATTATACACTCACCTAAAGGATTATTAGGAACACCATACTAATACTGTGTTTGATCCCCTTTCGCCTTCAGAACTGCCTTAATTCTACGTGGCATTGATTCAACAAGGTGCTGAAAGAATTCTTTAGAAATGTTGGCCCATATTGATAGGATAGCATCTTGCAGTTGATGGAGATTTGTGGGATGCACATCCAGGGCACGAAGCTCCCGTTCCACCACATCCCAAAGATGCTCTATTGGGTTGAGATCTGGTGACTGTGGGGGCCAGTTTAGTACAGTGAACTCATTGTCATGTTCAAGAAACCAATTTGAAATGATTCCACCTTTGTGACATGGTACATTATCCTGCTGGAAGTAGCCATCAGAGGATGGGTACATGGTGGTCATAAAGGGATGGACATGGTCAGAAACAATGCTCAGGTAGGCCGTGGCATTTAAACGATGCCCAATTGGCACTAAAGGGCCTAAAGTGTGCCAAGAAAACATCCCCCACACCATTACACCACCACCACCAGCCTGCACAGTGGTAACAAGGCATGATGGATCCATGTTCTCATTCTGTTTACGCCAAATTCTGACTCTACCATCTGAATGTCTCAACAGAAATCGAGACTCATCAGACCAGGCAACATTTTTCCAGTCTTCAACTGTCCAATTTTGGTGAGCTTGTGCAAATTGTAGCCTCTTTTTCCTATTTGTAGTGGAGATGAGTGGTACCCGGTGGGGTCTTCTGCTGTTGTAGCCCATCCGCCTCAAGGTTGTACGTGTTGTGGCTTCACAAATGCTTTGCTGCATACCTCGGTTGTAACGAGTGCTTATTTCAGTCAAAGTTGCTCTTCTATCAGCTTGAATCAGTCGGCCCATTCTCCTCTGACCTCTAGCATCAACAAGGCATTTTCGCCCACAGGACTGCCGCATACTGGATGTTTTTACCTTTTCACACCATTCTTTGTAAACCCTAGAAATGGTTGTGCGTGAAAATCCCAGTAACTGAGCAGATTGTGAAATACTCAGACCGGCCCGTCTGGCACCAACAACCATGCCACGCTCAAAATTGCTTAAATCACCTTTCTTTCCCATTCAGACATTCAGTTTGGAGTTCAGGAGATTGTCTTGACCAGGACCACACCCCTAAATGCATTGAAGCAACTGCCATGTGATTGGTTGGTTAGATAATTGCATTAATGAGAAATTGAACAGGTTTTCCTAATAATCCTTTAGGTGAGTGTATACCCCACACAAATATAAGATTCTGAGTTTGTAATAGGCTGGTCAATCTTTTTTATTTATTTAATCAAATAAGCTTAAAGTTGGTTACAATTCAAGTATTAATTGACCTAAACTTTTCCCCTGACTTTTTTCGTCCCAAACCTTACTTCCCATATCCAGAGTTAAATATTATATTAAAATTTAGAATAATTTTACATTGTATAAAATAATATTGCAGTATAAAACGCATTGGATGTTTTTATTAATAAATAGTAATCAAGAAGTTTATATGTTTTAAAGAAAACACAAAAACCGTCCGTGTGACATCAAGCTGTGATGTTAGAAGGGCAGCTTCAAGGGGTCCCATTGGCTGCAAGAATCAAAACAAGCGTGTTCGTGTGAAGTAATGTGGGTTTTATTCTATTAACTGATATGATCACAGACATATTAATTTTCATATGATAAAGCCTGATATTTTTAATTGCAGGTTTTAATTATAATCTATTACCTGATGTTATGTTGATTAGTCATACATTCAATTGTAGTTTGAGAGTCCAAAAAATTAATAGGGTCTATAATTTTTTTTTTATTATTATTTATTCAAGATAGATTTAGTAGTGGATATAAAATATTAGATTTGATCATCTTGCTCTTTCGTTTTCATCTCCCATGGTGGATAAACATTTTAAGCTTCTGTATTTCACATTAATCTGCGATTGTGTGTATGTATAGAGCACTGCATGTTAGCCATGGCTGGAAAAAAAAAACATGCAAGTCAACTTGGATGAATGCATGTGCTAAATGACTTAATTATTATTAATAATAATAATAATAATAATAATAATAATAATGATTGATCCTCCCTAGTCCATCAATACTTTTGTTCAGGAGCCCTTTCACACCCAGTCACACCCAGATGAGGCCCTTTGTTTCTTTGTATGTTTGCTAACAATTCTGGCTTTTTAACCTGCAGGAAGTGGGCCTGTCTCCTTTTACATTCATGCAATTTCTGGGCTCAACCCGATTTGAATTTAATTGTTCTGAACAAAGAGGATCTACTTTCAATTAATGTGCTTGCTACTGATCCGAGACGGCATTTCTCTCACCTCTGTGCTGCTTCACAGTTGTCTGTTTTACTTTCTCTAAAGTTTAATTTGAAAAAAATATTTTAAATAATAAAATACACATATACAAAATATAACTGTTTAAGTGTCGTAATAGAGAGCGCCACCAGAGGGCGCCAACGTTTCAATAATCTCTCTTATTCCCAATGCAGCCACAAGGTGGCAACAGAGAGTTGCCACGCCACTCTTCTCCCCTTTGTTGTTGGAGACGTGAAAAACAGGTAGCCAGCTCACCCGTACCCCCACCCCACCCCCACCCCTGCCCCCACCCCTACCCCCACCCGTCGTGGCTCTTCATCTCTGGAGGAAAGCCAATTCCTCAACACGGCAGTGTTCCTGTTTTAGTTATCGCTTCAGGAAGATTTGTTTTTTTTCATTTGGATGTTTTTTTTATCAGTAAATGTCAACCGAAACTGCGGCAGTATTCGTTCTGTCTGCCTTCCTCATACAGAAGAGGAAGCGGATCAGACTGCTGATCGCTCAGCTTTCACCACAGCTGCCTTTCAGTGCAGAGTGAAGCTGCGAGTGTTTCTTCAGTCTTTTATTCTTTGCCTTAGTCTGTCTGTCTGTCTTTCTCTCCTTCCTTTTTTCTTTCTTTCTTAAGTCAAAGAGTCTCCCCACACTGAAACAGCTGATTAAAAACAACAAAACCAATAACATCCCATGTATGGTGCATGTGTCTCAGTGTCTTTGTGTTCCCATGTCCCCATGTGTCTGTGTCCCTGTTCTCAGAAAGGGACTGCCTGGGAGGCCTGTGACAGACTGCGTGCTGTACTGGGACTATATCAGAGAAAGGAAAAGACAAAAGAAAGACAGAAAGAAGGAAAAAGGAAAAGGGATATAAGAGAAAGAGAGAGAGTAGGAGAGTAGGGGATTTATGTAGGAAGGAAATTGGGATGGAGTACTGAAGAGAAGCTTCCAGGACTGGCCTGCCTGACTCTCTGTTCTGGTTAAAGGTTAGAGGCTGGGAGTGCATGCGTGTGTGTGTTTGGAGGGGGGCGCTGGTGGGTGTTACACTGAAACAGGACAAGGAAGATGACAGTGTGTGTGTGAGTGAGTGGGTGGGGGGCTGGACTGAGCAGAGGCGTTTGTTATTTTAGTTTCTTTAAGCACAGAAAAAAAGGAGGCAAAATAAACCAAACAGAACTCACAGGTGCCTAGAGCCCGCCAAAACAGAGCAGAGAGAGCGAGCTGATTGGTCCAGCTCGACCTGTGGAGCATGCTGATTGGACACTCAGGGGTTTTCAAAACGTATTCCACCAGTCATGCTCTGATCCCGCCAAAGGCCCCTGTAATGACAAGCAGTTTGGCAGCCAGCCAGCCAGATCGGTTATCACTCTGCCCAGGTACCCTGCTCGGAGAGGCGTGTGAGCGGTAGTCACTATAACACGGACCAGGGCCCCTGTTTTCACACTGCCAGTGAGCGGGCATGCTCTCTGCAACAACCACACTAAATAAAAGACCACAGTCATATATCTTCTACTAATCTATACACCAATGTTTCTGTAAACTGGACCTGGCCACCCAGTTTCTTTGCCACATTGAGTTTGTGATAAATTCCCTAGTCTGTCAGCCTGTACACTGCAGCAATTCTTGAGTTTCTGGTGACAGGATAATATAATAATAATAATAATAATAATAATAATAATAATAATAATAATAATAATAATAATAAAAAAAGCCCCCACTGAGAATAATGTACACAATCTCCTCTACTCTCCTCAGGCCCCACTGAGTCAAACTATAACTACCCTGTACACGAGCAGAGACAAAAGGATTCTCTTGCCACAAAAACTCAAACTAACCTAAAAATCGCACAGTCATATCTGCCCCCCCCCCCCCCACTGCCTGCACTTTTCATCCCTCCTCCTCTTGGCTCTCAGCAACTCAGTTTGTGTCAGCCTGGCTCCTCCATCTGCTCCCCAGGTACATCTAGTGCCTGGGGAAGAAAAAATGTAAAGTCCTCCCAGCAAGAGCACGGCCAGCCACTCCCAGCCACTGCGCCAGCGAGGAGCCAGAGCTGCAGGGTTGCATGGGAGACTGGCCTGGTGGGGGTAGGGTTTGTTATCGCTGCTGCTCTCGATGAGACTGCTGCGCTGGTGTCCTCTTCTCCATCTTACTTACTGATTCATTTCCTTCTCTCTGTCTCTGTCTCTCTGATTCTTCATTATGCGCTGAGCATTAATTGTGTAACCGCCTGCTCTTGGGGGGTAGCAGTGCTGACGTGGACAGCCAGTAAATGTGGGCCCAGGCGGTAAGGCCTGTGCTCGGGGCATCCCGTGGGAGTGGTGGTCATCGTGGGGTTAATGAGGAGCAGCGCTGTAATGGGAGAATTTCTGCCTGGCTGCTGTTGCATTATTGATCCCTCTCGGCACGCTCTGGGCCTGGCAGGCAGGCAGCTGTTCCTGTCCTGTATCAGTGGGGCCCAGTAACCTGAGTCACACCTCTGCCTGGCATCCCACCCCCCTCCTCCAAGCCCCACACTGCCTCCCTCTCCCCGCTCCCCTCGCCGTCCCAGACACTGGCACAGCTCCTGTGTGCTCGGCTCCTGGGCGTGCCGACAGCACTGTATCGCTGACGTCTTTTGCAAACTACTCCGGCTCCCCTCTGGGATGCGCCCCCCCTCATTCTCCTCTTTCCCTTTGTCATTTCAAAATATGCCCATGTTGTTTTTTGACAGAGAGAGAGAGAAAGAGAAAGAGAAAGACTGTGGAAGGATTTACAAAGACATGCTTGATTATTTTTTTCATACTGGATTTATAATTTATATACTGCGTATAATATGTATGTATTAATTGGCTGATTTACTATAAAACACTGGACACGGGCCAGTGTGCCCTGCCTCCCAGGCAGATAAGGAAACGGCAGCAGAAACACAAGGCCCTGGCCCTACCGCTGCCTGCAAGCAGCCGAAGGTCGGGTTGCATCATCCCTGACTGGAAAACAAGTCACAGAAAGCCCAGCCTGGCTGTGTTGTCACCTCTGATCTCCAGGCCAGCTCCTGAGTGACCCTAGCTCCCACTTCCCCCCTCTTTTCATGCGAGGCAGGTGGTGCGAACATTTATTTTTGTGAGGAAGTACAACACACAATAAAACACACAATCACATACACACACAGCACCACACAAACACACACATCGAACCTAGTACCACACACAAGTGGTAACCAATCTCTCGCCTAAACAAAACGAAGTGCACCCTGAGGAATATGACATGAATCATTGTGCTGGGGCAACCCACTCAGCTCACCCACACACACGCCTGCTTGTGCTATAAAAACTATTGCTATCTATTTAGGGGAGGTTGTACATTTTTTATGGATTGGTTCTGCTTATTAAGGTGGGGTTTGTTGGGGGGGCCATGCTGCCCGGTCCGGTTGAGATTGCTTAGTCACCAAGAAGGATTCCTGAACCCCCCGGGGCTTCCAGCATCATTGAGCAATGGGCAGCTGACCTGCATGCTGGCTGCACAGTGAGATCATGGCTCCAGTTGCTTTCTGTGCTGAGTGAGTGAGTGTGTGTGTGTCAGTGAGTGTGTGTGTCTGTGTGTGAGTGTGTGTTACTGTTTCTGTCTGTCACACATCACTGCCCCCTCTATCCTCTCTTTTCTTTCATTTATTTTTCTCTCAATTGAACATAAATAATGCAGACCGGGGAGGGGCCGCCCACATCCCTGTTTGGTTGACCTTAATGGAGATGAATGTGGTAGGACAGCAAGCAGGCTTTTTGTCAAGGTGCCTCTGGCAGGATTGTCAGTGTGGCTTGGGTTACTCTCCTACTTAATCCTAAAACTCCACTTCCTGCTCCAGAATCCAACACTGCCCCTCCCGCTGCTGCACTTCCTGCTTGGTAGTTCCCTCTCCTCCTCACCGGCTGTGCGGACCGCTTCCCTGCTAGACTGGAAACAGAGCCGCGAGGCCGGGTCACAGCTCTCACACACAGACGCAGACAGAGACTCCGACCTGCTCTCCCACTTTGCTGTGTTTAAGTTTTTCCTTCTTTGTTTTGTCCTGCTTTTGTTTGATTTTGTTTTGTTTTGTTTTGTTTGAAGTCTACTAACAACCCACTTTCCGTGAATGGGGAGCAGACGCCAGAATACAATTGTGTGAGAATAATCCCAGCTCCCCGCCTCACACTGCTGGGGATCCCTCACCATCCCCAACCTCCCTTCAACCTTTCCTTTCCTCACCCATCCCTCTCTCAACCACAACAGTCCCCGTGCTGTAGGCATGTCATCTCCGCATGCACACACACACTCAGACGCATACACTGACACACAAACACACACACTCACACGCACATGCACAAGCAAAGACTCATAAACGGACATACACACACTTAGACGTACACACACACTGACAAAATGCACATACATACACTCAGACACACACACATATGCACACACTGACACACACACTGCCTGTCAGCATTCCTCTCTGACCCACACACACACTATTTATACCCCTGCTTCTCCTGCCCCTCATTCCTGGGCTGTCGGCTCCCAGAATTGTTGCATAGATGAGGCGGCGGCTGCTGCTGCCCCTCACCCAAAAATCTCAAACACCGCACCCCACTCCCACCCTCCCAGTCCCCGCTCCCTCCCCAAAGACCAACCCGCCCAGATATTCTGAGGAATCGTCTTGCTCCAGTTAGACTGCCCTGCGCTGGGGCCTGCTCTCCATTCCAGCCACATTGTGACACATTCTCAGAGAAGGAACAGTGGGCGGCCGGCAGGAATTCCACTTGAGTCAAGATTCCATTCAAGGTGCGATTTCAAACACAGACGCATGCTCACACACACACAGACATGCACAGACACAGAGAGACAGATACACACAGAGACAGACACACACACATATACACACACACACACACACACACACACATACACACAGACATACATGCACATATGGATACAACACCCACACAGAGACACACACATGAAGAAAAACTAACAATAGAAGCAATTCACTTTCCCCTTCAATTCAATTCCCCTTGTGTTTGTTTTTGAATTCCTCTTGTTCCTTGATTCATGTCGTCAAAAAATGAAGGTAGGGTTGAACAGAAAATTACATTCTGCTAATTTCATCCCATCCCGAAACAGGAACCTGATGATTTATTACATGATGTGCATGGTTATCACAGTGGGGTAACCGTGTGCCTGAAACACATTTACATACTATCAAAAACACTTTTAAAATGTATTTCCACAGAGATGCAGAGACGAACACACAGACTCCAAAACACACAAGCATACAGACAGCCAAGTAGGCAGGCAAGCAGAGAGACAGACAGATGGGCACTTTAAATGTGGATGGAGAGAGGCCTGGCAGGCTTTTGGGCGGAACAGGGAGGGGGAGGGGGAGAGAGAGAGAGAAAGAAAGCGAGAGACCTGCCTCTCCTCTCCCTGTTGTCATGGCAATGGAGCATGCTGTTCCGCTGTCGGCAGGGCAACTGTCCGCAGGCCCTGGCTCCGCCCTCTGTTTACCGCCAGTCAGCATGGCGACGGGCTGCAGAGAGGCTCCCTGGTGGTCCCGTCCCCTCCCTCTCTCTCTGCCTCCCTGCTGTGTACGGTACTCCACTCCTGGCCTGACAGAAGCCTTCAGATAATCACTGTGACAACCCCACAAGTCCAGGCTGGCCGGATCATGCCTGGGGTTCTGTGAAAGGGGGGGTTAGAGCAGCTCCCAGCCTTGTGGTAATAAGGAATCAGTCAATCCAAAAATCAATAACAACCTGCAGCAGGGTGTGCCGTTACCCTGAGTCAGATGCTATTTCACTTATAGCATTTTTTACATTACTGCCTGATAGCGGTGGTGGAGAAGGGAGAGGTGCTGACTGTTCACCGCAGTCGCTTGGCAGGGCTCTCTTCAGCAGCACCGGCGTGCATGCAGTACATAATTCAAACGGACGTGAGAGTGCAGGTGGTTCAGAAAGCTCTGTATCTGTGCTAGCTCTGCACTGCGCAGTGAGGTCGTGTCGCAGCCTGATTTTGCTAAAGCTTTGACTGGGAGGGGGCAGTTTGTGGGTTGATTACGTGAGTAATTACTTTTCAAGAGCTCATCTCACAAAAAAAGTCACAAAAAGGTCTACATAAAGAGGTAGAAGGAGAAAAAAAATCCCTGCAAATTGGAGTAGATGGTCACTTCAAACTGCTGGGCGTGAATACACCACTCATCTTCCCACAACTTTGCAAAAATGAGGCCCCTCAATGCACATCGTTAGCAGGCATCCATCCCCTGCCAGGACAAATATGTGTGCATCTGATAATGGCTCTTGCATACAGATCAGGTATAACACTAACAATTGAATGACAATTGACAATTGAAATTGATGGACTTGGCCAGTGCCCCTGGGAGAGAAATCTGGAGGAGATGGTGTGGCAATCGCGTGAACAAAGAAGGACCAGGCGGAGCAGCCCAGACTGTTGGCTTTCTTGAGGTCCTGCGATCTCCCTGTGGGTCACTCAGGCAGGCCTGAGCCCAGACAGCTGGTGATACCACATCAACTTAATTTATTTGCTTTTTTTGTTTGATCATCATTTGCAGCCGAAATTTCACAGAGAGGGTGGAAAAACTGTAGCTTCCAGGTCTTTCATTGCACTGTTTTATTTTTATTATTTTAAATCTCTTTCTTTTTCTCTCACTCTATATTTCTGTATTGCCCTGTCTGTTGTTTGTATAGCCCCCCCCCCCAATCCCCTCCACAATCTGCACTAGAGTGTGTGAGCATGGTAAGCTGTTACCA
The DNA here is from genome assembly GCF_036373705.1 of Amia ocellicauda. Taxonomy (NCBI): domain Eukaryota; kingdom Metazoa; phylum Chordata; class Actinopteri; order Amiiformes; family Amiidae; genus Amia; species Amia ocellicauda. The sequence goes on along the minus strand of NC_089858.1, from coordinate 12,893,889 downwards.
GGCTAAACAAACACCATGACAACAGCGTAGTGGTATCCCAGGGGACTGTTTTGCAGCCCAGTGCTGAGCGAGAAAACAGCCAAAGACATGTCTCTGCTAGAGCATACATTGGCTGTCAGATCCTGTGGAACTTTGCCACCATACGTCTGCATGTCAGTTTTGTCGTGCCATGCTTTTGTGGTGCTACAGTTACTATCGTAAAAGTTCAACATTATTAAATTCCATCAGTTTGCAGTGGGTATTGCATCCTTCCCTAACGACTTGTCACAGGACGCTCGCTGTCACAGATTTAGGACAACAACCGAAGACAGTTACAATACAGGCACTGTGGCCATAAGAAATAACATCTCCATCAGGCACAGTGGAGGTGAGGTTATACACGACACATAACACTTCCCATGGACAGACACACAACTCTAGGGGGTCCCAGTGTTGCATAGTGTGCAACCCCCACACCTCCCCCTCCAAGCAGTAAGGGGTCTCATTCATATCCTGTGGTCACTCAAATGGGTCCTGGATACAGAGACACCTGTCCACTTGACAAACCTGTCTGTAACCATTGCCTTTGCTGTACCGATCCTTCTGGCGCAAAGTGAAATCATCAGGGTGAATAGTGACAGGAGACAGGAGGGTAAAAGGAGGTCGCAGGCTGTACCCCTCAACTTCAGGCTTTTACCTCGATACCCCTGGAATTCATTGATGGTGAAATTTGTGCCCGCACACATCCCTCTTTGAAAACTATTGCTCCCCAGCCACTGGTGTAACTGCCCAACGCCACTCTCCCCGCCCCCTCTCTGCTGTGGTCGCCTGGTTGTGCAGATGGGCTGGGACCGGGGCCCGGTCTCAGGTTGCTTTGAGAGTACATCCGCCCCTGGATACCGGATACCCAGTGCGTGAGGAAACACTCTGTTGCTGTGGAGACAGGGGCAAACCTGGCTCGGTCTCTGAGTGCCTTAATGCAGTGTGTGTGTGCATGTGTACACTAGGCAACACGCTTACACAGTCAACACTTAACCCTTTCACTGCTGATAAATAAATAAAATAGACAAATATAAATAAATAAATAAATAAATAGATAGATAGATAAATAGAATCCTTTAGTCTCCACACTAAATTATACTGTTTAATAATCCTGTAAACACTGCCTTCTTTTGTTTACCCAGAGGTTCTCCTCAGAGACCTTCGCCCCTATAACAACAGGGCCCTTGTTATTCACTCCTTACAGTTGCTATGCTATGTGATGCATAAGGTCGTCTCACTGGGCACACTATTGTGTTGTTGTGTTTTTTAATTCTGTTCCTATGCAGATCCATTCCAACAGGACTATACAAACCAACATCCCACTCATGTCACACTGGAGTGGACGAGAGAAAGAAAGGGAGACAGAGAGAGAGAATAATTGTTTACTTAATTTGTTATTTATTTTATTTTCCACAATGCACAACCTCTCCAAAGCACTTTTGTGTTGAGAGTTATGCTAAAAGTGCAGTGAGAAGAAAAAAAAGGATTAAGCCAATTAAAAGCATTATGTGAAGAGCTTGTAGTAGCTCAGGCATTCACCTGCCTTTTGCAGCTCTGCCACATGTTCAATGCCAAAAGGATGTTGCACAAGACTGAAAACAGCCCTCACGCTGCTCATAGTGATAATGGCAGAGTTCCTGTCTTGGCAGCATGAACAGGTTACAGCAGATTGCAAACACCTCAGGTGATGAACTCATTATCTCCCAGCCCCCCAGCCCCCCGCCCCACCTCGATTCTGCCCCCAGCAGAGGAAGTATCTCACACCTTGATAACACATACAGAGGCCCTGATGACACAAGAACCAAAACAAGGATACAAGGTTAATGGCCACATTTCCCCTTAATGATTGGGGGTTGCAGGGGGCAGAAGGAGAGGCTGTGGGAGTTCCTGCAGCTTCCTGTGTTTATTTACTATTACAGCGGACAATGTATTAAGCAGTAGTGTTTTTAAGTAATTAACTGCATTTATGCTTTTAGATTGATGGAGGGCCTTATAGTCATTTTATTTTACCTGTAAACACTGGGGGTTCGCTGCACTTGAGGTGGGTTGACACAAGTTAGGGCATTTTTTGCAGTTGATTTTGTAGATGGGGAACTGAGGCTGGCCAGCAGCTAGGCCCGTAGTTACACTGTAGTGAAAAGCCCCAGTCTGGGTTGACTAAAAACCAGTTTGGTGACTTGAGTCTTGGACTTGGGCAAGACCAAATCAAGACTTTGACTTACAAAGTACAAATCTGTACCCTATCATGGTTTAATTTATCATTAGAAGACACTTTATACTTAATTTGTACAACAGCATTAACCTTGGTATCTTATGCCACAGTGATTAATTTAAAGAGCAGTTTTGGTGGAATGGCATGCTGTGTGATTTTTTTTACATATTGTCAGCATGTTGCAATTTTGTCTGCACAAAACATTTAGAATGGATATGCCTTTCCTAAAACATTTTTTTACACAAAAATAGAAATAAAAATAAGTTGAACACAAATATATATATATTTGCAGTAAATGCTTGGACTATCAAGGGGTTTGTATGGAGCCATCAATGTATTATTTTTAGTTGTGTGTATTTTATTTTTCAAACACTTCATATGAAACTTGTAACCTCTTAGTGTGTTATAGCATGCCTGTCAGACAAATTCCGTTTTAGGTGACTATGTGCTTGTATTTAATAAGCTGTATAATAATTTCCTCCACACGTTATTACGCAACCTGTTATTACCATATTCATTATTAATTCAGTGATCGTGAACATGTTAGAACAGTGGGGCAGAAATTCACCTTGTGTGCTTTTGACACTGGAAAAACGGCGTAACCTTAACATTAACAGATAACAGATAACATTAACCATGTCTGTGTCCAATACATAAACATGCCTGTGATATCTACCACCTGCAAAGAAGCAGGAGGCAAAACTCTTGAATGTGTCAAAGAACATCCCGCCGCTGTCAGTCGGTAGAGCGATACTTGCGCACAGGTGGGTTCACCGTCGGGGTTTTGAAAGACGGAAATTGTAACCAATCAGAGTGGCGAAGGAGGGGCATGTCCCTCCTTTTCAGGGCGGTACTCGTCACAAAGTAGCCAATGACAGAGGCGTTCTCTGAGTGTATAAAAAGAGCAGCAGCGGACTGTAAGTTATGTACAAGGGCAGAAGTTTGCACTGTATTTTTGGCATAAGTTACACTTCAATACGATTCAAACATGAGGGAGATCGTGCATCTGCAGGCTGGACAGTGCGGCAATCAAATCGGAGCTAAGGTCAGTATTGAATCGGCGAATAAAAAAACACGCAACATAGCTTTTAAATTAAAGCAACGTATAATACGCGTTTTAAATCAAGCCTCAACTTCTAAAGCCAACAAACCAGTGAACAGGTAACACGGGGGTGGAAGTGAGGCAAAGAAATATAAAAGTACTTTTAAATTCCGAACACATTAAAGTATACAGTACAGACAATCACAATTAATGAAATATTTGTACATTTTTTAAAAGCTAATTTCTTGGAAAATGTACATCGAATGTAATGAATCTCTAGCAATGGAGTGTTAAATCTGACATGTTTAATTCAACATATAATTGTCTTGATGTCGATATTTTGCTTGGGTGTTCAGTAGCTGTGGGGAGAGTAATGTGATTGGTCTCCACCTGGCATGGCCGCATTGCGGGGGCAAGGGAGCGGGTTAAACAGGGGAGGGCAATTCTCCTGCTCAGCTGTCTGCTGTATCCGACCTATGTGGGTAGTAAAAATGCGAAGTGGACCCCGTCATCAAACGAGCTACATCCACCCGTGTGCTTGGACTGGTGTCGCTGCCGCGGCTGAAATTCAAAGTGTCGGCATTGTGGCGCGCGCCTCCAGGGCCCGGGCGCGCGAAGCAGCGCGTGAGTGCGGCTGCGCAGTGCTGGTTTGAACTGGGACCTGCAAATACCACTGCCGCATACTGGGAGGACGCGAATACGAATCGATTTGTATTCAGACATTTATTCTGCCTAGTTCTACATGCGTGTAATTCAAGCTATCTCGAAACGCCGTACGATAATACATAAATATGACGCTATGTGGAGTTCTTCGGCTAGGTGGCTTTTGTAAGGGACTGCCGGGACAAGGCCTCCGAAAGATTATTATATTCTTATATATTAGACTTGTATGTTGTGCAGCATGTGCTCGAAGTGTCAGTGTCGCCTCCCTGCCCTGAATCGGCACATTTCTGTTGTGGTAAATGGCGACGCTCAGGACTGTGCTGTCTAAGTCCGATTCTTCCACCACAAGGATCTGTCTGCCATGGCTAATTCCCTTCATGTGGCCGTGTTTCACACACCGCAGTGTGCCAGGCTGTAGGGTAGTCGGTGTGGGTAATTGGGTTATGTTTGACGCTCTGGTCTGCTTGCTTCGTGTTTCCCCCTGTCGGTGCTGCTCCTGCGTGCTCGCGCGCCTGTGCGCCGCTCGATTTAGAACGCTACTGGCGTTCCCTGGTCTCCATGGCAACCGAGGAACGCTTCACTTATCTTGCGCTTTCCAACTGACACCTGCTTCTTTCACTCCACTGGAATTTAATTTAATTTACATGAAAACATTAAGAATAATTAGTAAATGTTAGCAAACTGTAAATTATATTCATATTATGAATATTGCATCAGTATTCCTGTTTTCTGAAGGTAAAGGAGAAGAACTGAAGGAGACTTAGTGTGCCTTCATTTTTATTTCTCTCATCTCCACTTTGTTTAATTACTTGGTCTTTTTCAACCTACTAATACCTATTTTGATTCTATATCATTCATATAAAACACTAAAGTTTTCAAGATCTCACATTTGTTTGACTTATCTGTGTAACTCTGTCTCTCTCTCTCTCTCAGTTCTGGGAGGTGATCAGCGACGAGCACGGCATAGACCCCACTGGGACCTACCATGGAGACAGTGACCTGCAGCTGGAGAGGATCAATGTGTACTACAATGAAGCCACAGGTGAGAGAGAGCTTTCAAAACAGTATATTCATGGTTACTAATTAGTTAACCTGACTGCCTTCATGTTTAACTGTGCTGTCCAACAGTAAACATTGGCAATTTGCTTAAATCAAGTGTAAAGAACCAATCTAATCTTCATTCTGTGTCTATTTCCAGGTGGCAAGTATGTGCCCCGTGCCGTTCTTGTGGACCTGGAGCCTGGCACCATGGACTCTGTGCGGTCGGGACCCTTCGGGCAGATCTTCAGACCCGACAACTTTGTGTTTGGTAAGTGCTCATAAAATATAGGTCTGATATTCAATATGTCAATATTTGTACTACAAATCAAGGCATGTAACTTGTAGACCAACTGTTAAATGAGATTAAATTAGTGACCATTTAGCCCCCCTGAAGTTGATTTGATTTAACGCAACAAGTTTAATATCGGTTATTTTATTGTATGCATTTCTTGCTCCTCAACAAAATGATCAATATCTTGACTTGAATTTAACAGGCCAGAGTGGTGCCGGAAACAACTGGGCCAAGGGCCACTACACTGAGGGGGCGGAGCTGGTGGACTCCGTCCTGGATGTGGTGAGGAAGGAGGCGGAGAGCTGCGACTGTCTGCAGGGCTTCCAGCTCACGCACTCCCTGGGAGGCGGCACTGGCTCCGGCATGGGCACCCTGCTGATCAGCAAGATCCGCGAGGAGTACCCCGACCGCATCATGAACACGTTCAGCGTGGTGCCCTCGCCCAAGGTGTCGGACACTGTAGTCGAGCCCTACAACGCCACCCTGTCTGTGCACCAGCTGGTGGAGAACACAGACGAGACCTACTGCATTGACAATGAGGCTCTGTACGATATCTGCTTCCGCACGCTCAAGCTGACCACGCCCACGTACGGAGACCTCAACCACCTGGTCTCTGCCACCATGAGCGGCGTCACCACCTGCCTGCGCTTCCCCGGGCAGCTGAACGCCGACCTGCGCAAGCTGGCCGTCAACATGGTGCCCTTCCCCCGCCTGCATTTCTTCATGCCCGGCTTCGCCCCCCTCACCAGCAGAGGCAGCCAGCAGTACCGCGCCCTCACGGTGCCTGAGCTCACCCAGCAGATGTTCGACGCCAAGAACATGATGGCCGCCTGCGACCCGCGCCACGGGCGCTACCTGACGGTGGCAGCGGTGTTCCGTGGGCGCATGTCCATGAAGGAGGTGGACGAGCAGATGCTGAACGTGCAGAACAAGAACAGCAGCTACTTTGTGGAATGGATCCCCAACAATGTGAAGACCGCCGTGTGCGACATCCCTCCACGCGGCCTGAAGATGGCCGCCACCTTCATCGGCAACAGCACGGCCATCCAGGAGCTGTTCAAGCGCATCTCCGAGCAGTTCACCGCCATGTTCCGCCGCAAGGCCTTCCTGCACTGGTACACCGGGGAGGGCATGGACGAGATGGAGTTCACCGAGGCCGAGAGCAACATGAACGACCTGGTGTCCGAGTACCAGCAGTACCAGGACGCCACGGCCGAGGAGGAGGGCGAGTTCGAGGAGGAGGAGGGAGAGGAGGAATTGGCCTAAGCATTCTGTACATTCTTCCAAGCTGTACAAACTCACCGATGTGGAAAATTTTCAATGTTCAAAATTTGTTTTGCTGTTATTTCTGCTATTCCTGTTTTCACTTCTCACTCTGTACAGAAGACACCTTCAAATAAAAGCACCTTTTTCATGAAATCTTACTATTCATTCCAGATCTTTTTAGTGACTTGTATTTAGTACTTCACTGATCTATAATTGTTGAATGAGACTACAATTCCAGTGCAGTCATGGGTAATGGTAAGGGTAGGCAAATTATACAAGCCTGTTAGGCTACATTACCAAAGTATTGGACTTTAGACTAAATGTTTATTTTAATAGCATTTAAGTACATGTGAGGTTGACATTCACAACCCTGTGGTTTAATTCTACCTGGACAATAAATCTTATAGATTTTCCCATTACACCATAGTTAATAGTGAGGGTTGGCAATAATTGTTTTGCAGACTTGGGATTCCAGAACATCTCTATTTGTAGATTGTCTAAAAATGTTATACATTGGAAAACCTTTTTTAAAAACAATTGGTGGGATATTGAAGGTAAGAAATGAAGGAGTATTGAGCTCAGGCTGAGGTTATAGGTGAAAATTAATTTGGCAGATTTATGTCGTCGTTAGGAGTCTGATCTGTCAGGATTACAGGTCACCTCAACGGGACTTTATCCTTGGTAATGCATTGTTTTTCCTGATAATCTCTATGTGAGACATTGCAGATACTGCTCTGCTTTAGAAGGACAATGTTCATCTATAGTGGTGTGGTGAGCAACCTACATTGATCATAGGGCTGCAAGTCCAGCTGTCAAATAACTGCAGGGCTGCAAGAACCCTTTTACCTTAATTAGAGCCACAAATGCTACATTTTAATTTAAAAAGCAATATAATGCAGTAAAGACATAACAAATGTATTAAGTGAATAATCCTAATACAAAATAAACAGTGGTCATAAATATATATATTTTTGGGGGCAGTTGTGGGTGGTAAGAGGATGCACGGGTGGTGGGCTATGGGTTGCCCACCACTGACTGCACTGGACCCTGAGAGTTTTAAACTGGTGCACTTAAGGATTCAGATTGCTTGTCCTGGGTGACTCTCCATACAAGTCCTATCTACAGTAGTTAAGAAATCAGGACAAGTAGTGTATTTTGAGTTATCTGACCTTTGTAGCATTAAGTTTCCTTACCTGCATTAGCTATCTTGAAGCTGATTTTTCTACATGGACCATTAAAAGCCACTGATTTCCATGGTAATGCCGATATAGATTTTACTGCACTATACTGTAATAAGATTGTTTTCAATCTCATTATCTCAATTTGAAAGGCTTCTTGTTACACGCCCAATTCTGTGAAAGCACGGATTATAAATAAACCAGGAGTGGGATACGTAATTATGTGGCAAAGTACATAAATTCATGACAATGGAGAACCATATAGACGAGACTATTAACTCTCGGTAGAATTATTTAAAAGACAGAAGCAGAACATTAGAGGCATGCTTCCCCGCTTTCTTTAATTATTCTATGAAACTATAAATATGGTCTTTTTAATAAAGCTGCAGGTACATTATCAGTGGCGTTATGATCATTTATAAACGCACTGCAACGAGCGCCATTTTCGGGGACTGTGCCAAAATGAGCGCAGACTGCTTAATTTTTTTTTAATTATTATTCCACCAATAACATTCCTCCATTTGGCCTTGTGCAGGCAAACGCGCAATCCAATGACACATCAATCATTTAAACAGACCAATCGGTGTGCGCGTCTTTGTCATCTCTGCGGCAAAGCAGGTGTGGCAGTAGAGAAAGAATGAAATGAGCCAATCAGAAATAAGAGACGGCACGGTAGGGCGGGGCCTACGCGTGACCGATGAGCCGGCCCGAAGCACCAATCGCAGCCTCGGGAATCGGGGAAGGGGCGGCCGTGTGGGCGGGGTCTGAGTGAGGTCCTGGGGATTTTTTTGTTAAGATTGGCGCATAAAACACAGACTGCAGCTGCTGAGACAACGTGTGTTTTTCTGTCTCTGATTTTTTTTTACTGCGTCACCCGAGAATTTTCAACACCGCTTCAACATGAGGGAGATTGTCCATCTGCAAGCCGGCCAGTGCGGAAATCAAATCGGCGCCAAGGTCTGTATGAGAGCCATTGAATAGCCTCGATGGAAGCGCGGTGTGATGGAGGGGTGTTCCCTGCGCGGTGCAATGCGGAAATTGGCTGCACGCAGCAATATGGCAGAAAGGAACAAACAAAAAGCAAAGTCCAGTGCCGGCCTCTGGCGACACCTTGGCAGACGCTTCAGCTGTAGTCAGGCTGGTCGGGTCCGATGTTAATCTAAGGGACCAAATATGATTTCCCCACCCCATCGACGATACTAAGATGGCAATTTCAACGTGGCACCAGATCTGTGTAGAGTAGATCTTAATGCCGCCCGCCGGCCCATCCCTTTCAAATGTAATTAAGTGCGTCATTTTTCATGGTGCATAGATGAGCTTCGTCGATAACCCACCCTGGGTCTATTGTCTCCTGAAGATCCTTAAGCTTTCTGAAACGTACAATCTTCGAGATGTGTGTTTAATCATGTTTACGTTTGTCAAATCCTTGTATAACCAAACTGATTACTAGACATGAGTGATGTGGGCTTGTATCTTTTTTTTAATGTATAAACCTTTGCATCGTCATAATAGCGGCGAGCCTCGCCCCGCACAGATCGGCGCTGTTGTCTCCAGACCAGTCATGTTCCTCCCTTCACTGTGGGGTTTATAGCGGTGGAGGATGGAAGTGTCCGAGCCTGGGCTTTGCCTGTGACGCAGTGGCACCGCAGTTTCTATTTAAGGTGCTTTATTTGGCATAAGTAACAGATTCGCAGTGTTTCCAAAGCAATAAAACATTGCATGAGAAACAATAAAAATGTGATGGGCTACTACCTGACCTAATTACATGTTAATTCGGTGTTTAATAAAATACAAGACAATTCATCAGGATGTCTGCAATGTGTATATATATATATTTTTTCCATCTTGATGTACTGGCCTTTGAGCTTTTGTGTGTTGAGGGGGGGGGGGAGGATTGTCCGCCATTTTAGAAAGTTCCAGTCGTGATGGCTCCTCCTTTTCCTGGTTCGCGAATGGACGTATTGATTGTCCATCACTCCACACTTCATTTTTCGTCGCATTTATGATATCGCCCTGGTATCTTTGGTGTACCAAATTTTATATATTCTTGGTGTGGACGCCCTACTGTCTGGGACACTTAACTTATAGTGTGTGTGTTTAAAAAATAAAATGCGTATTGTAGTGTGTTGAGACGGCATGTGCTGGTGTGCAGTTGCACATTGTGCGCCTCCAGCTGCGGCGGCTGTGGTCGCGTTCGAGAAGCGCAGTTTTGAGCAGAGATTCGAGTGCTGCTGCGTGACGTCACTGAGCCCCACCCGCAGAAATCGGCAAAATCGCCGCAGCCCAGCGCAGCTGTGAACGGGTACTGCGGAACCAAGAGACGATGTGGAGATCAAGAGGGACATGATCAAATAAAAAAATGTCACTAAAAATACTGCTGCCCGTTGTTGGCGGTGGCAAAAGCCAACGTCTTGCACAATGAAGCCGTGAACCGCATAGCCAACGCCTTATGCATAATTCTAGACTGACGCGTTGTCAATGGTTTATTAAATTTGCATTGATCAATGTAAATCTATGATGAATAATAAAGCTGTAACCAATATGATTGGCAGTTTTTTCGTAAGATCTGTTACTGAATGAAATCGATTACTGCAGGGTTTGTGAAACGCATCTAATCGAAACAATGCCTGTGACGTCAGCTCATTGACTGACTTGAATTTGTTTTGTGTGTGAAAATGGAAATGTCCCTAATGTGGGTGTATGTATTGCTTGGCAGGAGAGAGACCTCTCCTGGCTCAGTGACCACAGTGCTGGTCCACTCGGGGCAGCCAGGTCTGCCTGTGTCAGCCTGTTTCTATGACGATGCATATTCTAGACCTAATGCTGCCCTGCAACCATTGTTGAAGTTTCTTTGTACTTGTAATATGATTTTACAGAATACTGAATGCAGGGTTTCTACTGGGTGTTTTTCCCATTTTAGTGCAGTCTTGTAGGAGGTCCACTCAGTCTACACATTTAACTCTTGTACAGCACAATGGGCTGGGTCATGCAGTCAAATTCACAGCAGATTTGTCTTTTTGCATTGGATACCGGTAATTGGGTTAGCATTCAAAACTGTTTTTCTAGCATGGATCCCTCAAATTTGGTGCTCAATTTCTCTTCTTTTTTTAAAATGTATAAATAAAATTTCAATTTCAAATCGCCATGAATTAAATCTTGCAGGAGGGGGAAGGGATCTTTGCTTGAGGCTGTGCTGTGCTGGACTTTGCTGGCAGTGTGGGTGGGGGGCCTGATTGGGCTGTGGCCCAGGGCAGCATCCTTTAGTCTTGGCAATGCCTTAATCCCTCTTTTATTCAAATGCACCATGCTTGGTGCAGCATTAACCATGTGGTAGTTGGCTAATTTGATACATGGCTCTGCCGTCCTCACCACTCCGGCAGTGTGCTGCTGTAGCAGGGTGCCTGGGTCACTAGTACCTGTGTAGATCACAATGCAGGCTGTGTGGGTAGTGCAGCTGCAGGCTGAACTGTGTTCCTCCAGACTCTTTGGTCTAGGAACAGTCACTGGGGGTTCAATTACTTCCCATTGCTGTTGATTAGGACAGTCACGTCTGGGATAGTTTTCTCTTCTCGGGCTCTGGATCTCCTTGTTGAGTCTTGTCCCTGAGCTGCATGTCCTATTGCATGTCCTGCTTCATGGCCTTTAACTGGGTCTGTCGTTCTCCTGCTTAGTCTTTCCCTGACGGTGACTCGGCTCGCTTCACCTGTGCCACCTCGTCCCTCTGCTGCTGGGTGAGGCTGGCCTGCATACAGGCGGTCGGGGGTTCCCTGTTGGTTCACTTGTGCTGCGCTGTCATGTGCGTTCAGTACTGGTGTTCCCTGGTTTCCATGGCAACTGAGAATGCCTTCATGTATATTGTACTTTCCAACTGACAATCATTGTCCAACATTTTGCAGATTAGACTTTCACTTTTTTTGTGCGCGTCTCTACCGTATATCTAAAGAGCTATTTTCTCTCAATAACGTGCTCTCTCTCTCTCTCTCTCTCTCTCTCTCTCTCTCTCAGTTCTGGGAGGTGATCAGCGACGAGCACGGCATCGACCCCACTGGGAGCTACCATGGAGACAGCGACCTGCAGCTGGAGAGGATCAACGTGTACTACAATGAAGCCTCTGGTGAGGGACAGCTTGCATAGCAGGAATATTTTATCATGCAGATATTGCTGAAAAACTTGGGAGCTTGGGGTGGTTCAGATGGATGATGCAGTTATTTTTAGTTTACTCCTCCACTGTAGGTGTTGGCGCAGCCTGTGCAAGTGCTCCATGATAACATTAGGAACTACTGCAGGATTTCTACTGATCTGTTCAGATATTGAAGCCTGATGTTTCACACGTTGCATCACCATCTGCCCTGCAACTTACCACTCCTTTTGTTAATTTAAATGTGTCCTTCTTGGAGAATATATTGTTTAAGTGTACCTGGTTACTCCAGGCTGAGTTTGGAGGTTGGTATTTCATACTTGTTTTAGAGCTCAGAAGGAGCAGGCACTGTACAAATCTTTCTTTACAAATTTTGGTTCTCTATTCATTTTCCAGGTGGCAAGTATGTGCCCCGTGCCATCCTTGTGGACCTAGAGCCTGGCACCATGGACTCTGTGCGGTCAGGACCCTTCGGGCAGATCTTCAGACCCGACAACTTTGTGTTTGGTAAGTGCTTTTAAACCTCCCAAGGGCGGTATTATAGAGACTCCCTCTGCTGAAGTGTTTTATTTAGTCAAAATTTGAATTTTGTGTAGAATATAAATGTATTATCTGTGTACTACTAATACTGTAGTGATTCTTTAAGAATGATGTAACCTCATTGCATTGACGACCTCTACAGCAGTTTTTAGTTCCAAATTTGTGTGTAGTGTAAATGTATATTCTGTCCTACCAATCCTGTAATACTGTAGTAATTCTTGATGCCCTGGTTTTGTCAACAGGCCAGAGTGGTGCCGGAAACAACTGGGCCAAGGGCCACTACACTGAGGGGGCGGAGCTGGTGGACTCCGTCATGGATGTGGTGAGGAAGGAGGCGGAGAGCTGCGACTGTCTGCAGGGCTTCCAGCTCACGCACTCCCTGGGAGGCGGCACTGGCTCCGGCATGGGCACCCTGCTGATCAGCAAGATCCGCGAGGAGTACCCCGACCGCATCATGAACACGTTCAGCGTGGTGCCCTCGCCCAAGGTGTCGGACACTGTAGTCGAGCCCTACAACGCCACCCTGTCTGTGCACCAGCTGGTGGAGAACACAGACGAGACCTACTGCATTGACAATGAGGCTCTGTACGATATCTGCTTCCGCACGCTCAAGCTGACCACGCCCACGTACGGAGACCTCAACCACCTGGTCTCTGCCACCATGAGCGGCGTCACCACCTGCCTGCGCTTCCCCGGGCAGCTGAACGCCGACCTGCGCAAGCTGGCCGTCAACATGGTGCCCTTCCCCCGCCTGCATTTCTTCATGCCCGGCTTCGCCCCCCTCACCAGCAGAGGCAGCCAGCAGTACCGCGCCCTCACGGTGCCTGAGCTCACCCAGCAGATGTTCGATTCCAAGAACATGATGGCCGCCTGCGACCCGCGCCACGGGCGCTACCTGACGGTGGCGGCGGTGTTCCGTGGGCGCATGTCCATGAAGGAGGTGGACGAGCAGATGCTGAACGTGCAGAACAAGAACAGCAGCTACTTCGTGGAATGGATCCCCAACAACGTGAAGACCGCCGTGTGCGACATCCCTCCACGCGGCCTGAAGATGGCCGCCACCTTCATCGGCAACAGCACGGCCATCCAGGAGCTGTTCAAGCGCATCTCCGAGCAGTTCACCGCCATGTTCCGCCGCAAGGCCTTCCTGCACTGGTACACCGGGGAGGGCATGGACGAGATGGAGTTCACCGAGGCCGAGAGCAACATGAACGACCTGGTGTCCGAGTACCAGCAGTACCAGGATGCCACGGCTGAGGAGGAGGGAGAGTTTGAGGAGGAGGAGGGAGAGGAATTGGCCTAAGCTTTCTGTAAATTGTTCCAAGCTGTACAAACTGACTGACGTGCAACATTTATTTTCAATGTTCAGAATTTGTTCTTTGTTTTGCTGTCACTTCTGCTATTCCCTTTTTCACTCGTCATTCTGTACAGAAGGCACCTGCAAATAAAACCACCTTTTTGGTTAAGTCTCTCTCTCATTCCAGGTCTCTTCCATAGTGACATTGTATTTAGTCATTCATAGATCTTTAATATTGTTGAATGAGACTGCAATTCCAGTGCAGTCTTTGGTAATGGTAAGAGGAGGTTAATTATACAAACCTGATACCCAGTGTAGGAGGAAACACTCTGGCTCTGGAGACATGGGCAAACCTGGCTTTGTCACTGGGGGTCAATTGCAGCAAACTTATATGGAGCTGCATACTAGTTAATGGCACTCTTGGGATAATTCCTGGATTCCTACTAAGGTGTTCGTGGGTGTTTTCTTTCTCTCTTGGCTGAAGACTAGTTCATAATCGGGCAGGAGTAGGACTAAATGGGACTAATCTATAGCAGGCAGCAGTTATTTTGGGGTTTGTTGCAATTGAGGCAGTCCGCATAATAAAGTCCGCAGCTGCAAAGTTAATTGCAATGGTTATTAAACGTGTAGTATGGAGCTGTATACTAATCATGGGCTTGTCCCCCACTTTGTATAATGCGGTTGGTTACAATTTGACCCAGAGTGCCTTAATGCAGGTTGGCTGTGCATGTGTACACCAGGCAACATGCTTAATCAACCCAACCATTCACTGCTGGTATGAAGAAGCACACAAATGGAACCTTTTTGTCTCAACACTGAAGTGTTTTTTAATCTTGCTGTCTTTTGTTTCCTCCGAGACCTTGGCCAGTGTAATGGGGCCCTTGTTAACTCTTTATGGGTAGTTGCTATGGTATGTGATGCAGGATGCTGTCTCACTGGGCGTGTTTTTTTTTGTTTTTGTTTTTTTACCCCCCTTGTTCTTGTACAGATCCATTCCACTAGTACCATACAAACCAACATCCCACTCCTGTCACACTGGGGTGGACGAGAGGGAAGAGTTTACTTAACTTAATTTTCCACAGTGTAGGAATTCACAAAAGCACTGTTGTGATGAGTCATAGTACAGCAAAGTTATGCTGAAAATGCAGTGAGGGGGGAAAAAAAAAAATTAAGCCAATTAAGTGTTATTTGAAGAGCATTTGTAGACCATTTCAATGCCAAAAGGATGTTGCACAAGACTGAAAACAACCCTCAGCATGATTGTCTGAGTTTGTGTCATGGCAACATGGACAGGTTATAGCAAATCGCAAACACCTCAGGGGATGAACTCATCTGGCAGCCCCCCCTCCCCTGATTCTGTCCTCAGCAGAGGAAGTCGCACCTTGATCAGTACACACACTGTGGCCCTGACAACCCAAGAATCAAAACATGAGGATGCAAGGTTAAGGCCTTAGTTATTTTATGGGTTTTTGCTGCGGGCAGGGGGGGAATCATAAAAGCTTCTGTGGCTATTTCAGATGGATTAAGGCATTTTTTCAGCTGTTGATTTTGTAGAAGGGATCCTAGTGAGGCTAGGCCTGAAGTTACACTGTTGTGAAAAGCCCTGGTCTGGGATCTAGGGGTCAGACCAAATCACAAAGGATAAATCAACCGTGTCATGGTTTGATTTATCATTAGAAGCCACTTTAAACTATTTTTAAATTAATACTTCATATGGTAAGATGTACAACAGCATTAATTTTGGTAGTTTATGCCACAGTGATTCACTTAAAGTAGTTTTAGTAGATTTGCATGTTGTATGATTTTTTTATATATATGTTATTTTTTATGGTTTAGTCAGCATGTCACAATTTTGCCTGCAGAAAACGTTCAGAATGGGTATTCCTCTCCTAAAACTTCAAAATAAAAATCTAATGGAAGTTTTGGTAAGCATTATATATATATATATATATATATATATATATATATATATATATATATATATATATATATATATATATATATATATATATATAACTGTAAATGCCTGGACTATCAAGGGGTTTGTATGGAGCCATCAATATATTATTTGTAGTTGTCTTTTATTTTTCAAACACTTCCTGTGAAACTTGTAACCTCTTTAGTGTGTTATATTCCTCTCTGAGACAAATTTAAGTAGGCACTTTCTTTCCACACTCCACGTTTCAGAACTTATTAAAACCATATTCATTATTATTTCCGTGATCATAGAAATGGGGAGCAGGATCTGGACACGTGGACTAGAAATTCACCTTGTGCACTTCTTACACTGAAAAAACGGCATAAACATTAACCATGACTGTCCAATGAATACGCATGACTGTAATATGTACAATTTGATGGATATGTAAAAAAAAAAAATCCCGCCTTAATCTTCGGAGAAACATTCATATCAATCATTCAAATATACCAATTGCAACACATTATTTGTGTCGCGCTGAGAGAGACAGGTGAAGAGGCCAATCGGAATCGCGATATCAGAGGACAGGTGGGTTCACCGTCGGCGTTTTGACAGACGGAAATTGCAACCAATCAGAGTGGCGAAAGATGGGCTTTCCCCTCCTTTTCAGGGCGGTACTCTTCTCAGAGTAGCCAATGACAGAGGCGTTCTCTGAGTTGGTATAAAAGAGCAGCAGCGGACTGTAAGTTACATTCAAGGGTAGAAGTTTGCACTGTGTTTGTGCTGTTTGTTAACTTCAATACGATTCAAACATGAGGGAGATCGTGCATCTGCAGGCTGGACAGTGCGGCAATCAAATCGGCGCTAAGGTCAGTATTGAATCGGCGAATAAAACCCGGTCAACATGGCTTTTAATTTAAAGTAACGCCTGAAAGGTATCAGTGAGCAGGTAACAGCAGGGGAAGTGAGTTTAAAAAAAAAAAAAAAAACTTTTAAAAGCGAATTTCTTGGCCAATTAAATCTAACGAATCCGTTACAATGGAGTGTTCAATCTAACTAATTCAGTGAACTTCTGCTCGTGGCGGTGTTCCGGGTGCATTGCAGGGGCGAGGAAGCGGGATAAACCGGGGGGGAATTATCGCTTTCCTGCTTTATCCGACGATTCGCTTCTGATATGTTGGTAGTAAAATATGTAATAAAAAAAAAATGGAAATGATCGGTTTTCATGCCTCGTGGTTTGAAATCGCGGTGTCGGTTGCCGGCCTGGGCTCGGCGCGCGCTTCCGGAGAGCCGGGCGCGGTAATGGCGGCCTGCTGGGAAGAGCGGGATTTGTCTGCCATGGCTGAGTTCCTCCGCCCTTCCCCCTTACAATATGGCTGATTTACACACCGCAGTGTACCAGGATGTAGAGGGTCGGTGTGGACAATGGGGTTACGTTTGACCCTCTTGTATCCTTGGTTCGTATTTCCTCGCATACAGGCAGTCTGTGCTCTCTTGCACTTTCCAACAGTCCACTGCCAATGCTCGTTTCAAACTTTACCGCCTTTAATTTACTACGGTTAGAAATAGTTTAGTCTACGAGCACTTAAAGATCATCCACAAATAATCTTTCGGGCGTTTTACCGTTGGCCTGCTTTTCCCCCCTCCTTCTGGTGTTGCAGCATGTACATAATTCGTGCATAAAAAATTGCATCACTGTCCCAAGTTTTGCTGATTTTTAGAATTTCAACTTTAGTTTTTGTGGTTTCTCTCTCTCTCTCTCTCTCTCTCTCTCTCAGTTCTGGGAGGTGATCAGCGACGAGCACGGCATCGACCCCACTGGGAGCTACCATGGAGACAGCGACCTGCAGCTGGAGAGGATCAACGTGTACTACAATGAAGCCTCCGGTGAGGGACCGCGTATTCTCTTAAATCCTGATCCTGCATTAACTTTTAATTGTGCTGTAAATCTTGGATATTTAAAATATCCATGAGTTTGTTAAATCTAATTTTTCATTGTCTGTTTCCAGGTGGCAAGTATGTGCCTCGTGCCGTTCTTGTGGACCTGGAGCCTGGCACCATGGACTCTGTGCGGTCGGGACCCTTCGGGCAGATCTTTAGACCCGACAACTTTGTGTTTGGTAAGTGCTCATAAAATATAGGTCTGATATTCAATATGTCAATATTTGTACTACAAGGCATGTAACTTGTAGACCAACTGTTAAATGAGATTAAATTAGTGACCACTTAGCCCCCCTGAAGTTGATGTGATTTAACAGTACAAGTTTAATATGTTATTTTATTGTGTGCATTTCTTGCTCCTCAACAAAATGATCAATATCTTGACTTGAATTTAACAGGCCAGAGTGGTGCCGGAAACAACTGGGCCAAGGGCCACTACACTGAGGGGGCGGAGCTGGTGGACTCCGTCCTGGATGTGGTGAGGAAGGAGGCGGAGAGCTGCGACTGTCTGCAGGGCTTCCAGCTCACGCACTCCCTGGGAGGCGGCACTGGCTCCGGCATGGGCACCCTGCTGATCAGCAAGATCCGCGAGGAGTACCCCGACCGCATCATGAACACGTTCAGCGTGGTGCCCTCGCCCAAGGTGTCGGACACTGTAGTCGAGCCCTACAACGCCACCCTGTCTGTGCACCAGCTGGTGGAGAACACAGACGAGACCTACTGCATTGACAATGAGGCGCTGTACGATATCTGCTTCCGCACGCTCAAGCTGACCACGCCCACGTACGGAGACCTCAACCACCTGGTCTCTGCCACCATGAGCGGCGTCACCACCTGCCTGCGCTTCCCCGGGCAGCTGAACGCCGACCTGCGCAAGCTGGCCGTCAACATGGTGCCCTTCCCCCGCCTGCATTTCTTCATGCCCGGCTTCGCCCCCCTCACCAGCAGAGGCAGCCAGCAGTACCGCGCCCTCACGGTGCCTGAGCTAACCCAGCAGATGTTCGATTCCAAGAACATGATGGCCGCCTGCGACCCGCGCCACGGGCGCTACCTGACAGTGGCGGCGGTGTTCCGTGGGCGCATGTCCATGAAGGAGGTGGACGAGCAGATGCTGAACGTGCAGAACAAGAACAGCAGCTACTTCGTGGAATGGATCCCCAACAACGTGAAGACCGCCGTGTGCGACATCCCTCCACGTGGCCTGAAGATGGCCGCCACCTTCATCGGCAACAGCACGGCCATCCAGGAGCTGTTCAAGCGCATCTCCGAGCAGTTCACCGCCATGTTCCGCCGCAAGGCCTTCCTGCACTGGTACACCGGGGAGGGCATGGACGAGATGGAGTTCACCGAGGCCGAGAGCAACATGAATGACCTGGTGTCCGAGTACCAGCAGTACCAGGATGCCACGGCCGAGGAGGAGGGCGAGTTCGAGGAGGAGGAGGGAGAGGAGGAATTGGCCTAAGCTTTTTGTAAATTTAAAAAAAAAAAAAATCCAAGCTGTACAAACTCACTGACATTCAAAACTTATTTTCAATGTTCAGAATTTCTTTTGCTGTCACTTTTATTTTTTATTTTTTTGTTCGGTCTGTACAGAAGACAATGTGCAAATAAAACTGCCTTTTTTTGGTCAAGTCTCTCTTCATTCCAAATGTTTTCCATCTTTAATATTGTTGGAGACTACAAATCCATTACAGTCATGGGTAATGGGATGAGTAGGTTCATTATACAAGCCTGTAAGGCTACATTACCGGAATGTTACTTTTTCCAGTACACCATAGTTAATGGAGAAGGTTGGCAATAACTGTTATACAGACTTGGAGTTCTAGTACATCTCTAATATTAGAGACTAAATCTACAAGTGCAGTGAAGGCCTTATTGGTGGGATATTGATGTTGAGAATATTGAGGTCCTAGTGAAAACGTATTTTACAGATGTAGTGAGGTCAGGAGTCTGAACTGTCACAATTACTTTTTCCTTTAGACACCCCAATACATGGAACTTTACCCCTGGCAAAGTTCCTTCTTTTCCTTCCCCTGATAATATCTACGTGAGTCATTGCAGATCCTGCCTTGCTTTAAAAGGACAATTTTCATCCCTGCCTGATTACCCTGGTGCACTTTAAAGATTATGGATGCTTGGCCTGGGTGACGCCACAAATCCAATCTACTGAATATAAGAAATCAAGGACAAGTACATGTATTTTGAGTTAATTGACCTTTTGTAGCATTAAGTTTCATTACTAGCTTTAGCGATCCTTAATGTTTGTTACAGGGACCTCTAAAAGCTATTGTCTTTAATTGTAATGTCGATATATTTTACTGCAGTATACGGTAATATTGTCGATTTCATCGCAGTTTGAAAAGCTGATCCACGCCCAATTCTATGAAATCACGGATTATTCATTAACCAGCAGTGGATTACCTCATTGTGGCAAAACACATTAGTTCATATCAATGGAGAACCACCGACGAAACTACATCGGAAGAATAAAGAGACAAGTAAAACATTGTTTCCTCGCATTCATTAATTCTATAAAACTACATTAATTTTAATAAAGATACAACTAACTTGTAAGTGGCCTTAATTTATAAATGCACAAAGCGCCATTTTTGTGAACTCACCCCAAAATGAGCGCAGTCATTTATTATTTTTATTCCACCAATTAGATTCCTCCATTTGCCTTGTACGGGCAGACACACAATAGGCCAACACATCAATCAAGTAAACCGGCCAATCGGTGGGCGCGTCTTCGGTCAAGTCTGTGGCGTAACAGCAGTGGGTGGTAAAGAATGAAATGCACCAATCACAGATAAGAAGACGCGTGATTGACGGCCCGATGTACCAATCGCAGACACGGGGATCGAGGGAAGAGGCGGGTGTGTGGTCGGAGTCTTTGAAGTCCTGTATTTTTTTTTTTGAGGATTGCGCATAAAATACGGACTGCGGCTGCAGACAGTGCGCAGATTCCTGTTTCTCTTTCAGTCTTACTGCGGCTCCTGAGCATTTTTCCACAGCATCAATATGAGAGAGATTGTCCATCTGCAAGCCGGCCAGTGCGGAAATCAAATCGGCGCCAAGGTCTGTATGACAAACCCATTCAAAAGCCTTGATTTAAGCATGGTGTCATTGAGGGATGTTCCCTGCCCAGTGCAATGCGGAAATTGTCTGTATGGCAGAAAGGAACAAAAAATAAAAACCAAAAAAATGCAAAGTCCAGTGCCGGCCTTTGGCGACACCTTGGCAGAGGCTTCAGCTGTAGTCGGGCTGGTCGGGTCCGATGTTAATCTAAGGGACCAAATATGATTTATTTCCCCACCCCATCGACGATACTAAGATGGCAATTTCAACGTGGCACCAGATCTGTGTAGAGTAGATCTTAATGCCGCCCGCCGGCCCATCCCTTTCAAATGTAATTAAGTGCGTCATTTTTCATGGTGCATAGATGAGCTTCGTCGATAACCCACCCTGGGTCTATTGTCTCCTGAAGATCCTTAAGCTTTCTGAAACGTGTCTATAAGATGTGTAGTTTTTGTGTGTGCAATCTTCCAGATTTATGCGTAATCGTTACTTTTCTGTCAATCCTTGCATAACCAAACCGATTACTAGACATAAGCAATGTGAGCTTGTATTTTTGTTATATCTGTATAAACCTTCGCATCGTTATAATCGCGATGAGCCTCGCCCCGCACAGATCGGTACTGCCTAGTCTAGACCAGTCATGTTCCTCACTTCACTGCTGGGGTTGATAGCGGTGGAGGATGGAAGTGTCCGGGCCTGGGTTTTGCCTTTGACAGTGGCATCTCTTTCTCTTTTTCTCTTTCTCTTTCTCTCTCTCTCTCTCTCTCTCTCTCTCTCTCAGTTCTGGGAGGTGATCAGCGACGAGCACGGCATCGACCCCACTGGGAGCTACCATGGAGACAGCGACCTGCAGCTGGAGAGGATCAATGTGTACTACAATGAAGCCTCAGGTATTCGAGTCCAGGGATATTACTCTACCATGCATGTATTACCGATGAAGAAACCTATTTCAAGATATCTGTTTTTGGGGGCAGCGGGGCCTAGTTGTGTTCTATGGATAAGAAAAACGTTATGATGGTGATTAACATTTGAAACTGTTGCAGGATTTACACAGATGTGATTCAGATAGTGAAGGTTGATGTTCCAAATAATGTTGCAGGGTATTGACAGCAGTGATGCAATTTGCCATTCCATTTGAAAAGAACAATTTTCCTTCTTAGAAAATGTATTGTTTTTAAGTGTCCCTGGTTACTCCAGGCGGAGTTTGGAGGTTGGTATTCCATACTTGTGTTTGAGCCCTGAAGGAGCAGGCACTGTTCAGTGGAAATCATTCTTTACTCATTTTTGATTCTCTATCCATTTCCAGGTGGCAAGTATGTGCCCCGTGCCATCCTTGTGGACCTGGAGCCTGGCACCATGGACTCTGTGCGGTCGGGACCCTTTGGGCAGATCTTCAGACCCGACAACTTTGTGTTTGGTGAGTGTTTTTAAACCTCCTAAGGGCGGTATTATAGAGACTCCCTCTGCTGAAGTGTTTTATTTAGTCAAAATTTGAATTTTGTGTAGAATATAAATGTATTATCTGTGTACTACTAATACTGTAGTGATTCTTTAAGAATGATGTAACCTCATTGCAGCATAGTCTGGATTCTTTGCATATTCAAAAGATTTAAGTTTGCTCTGCTGTGTGTCCGTTCACTTAAAATGCTGCCTGAGAGAAATAATTGATGCCCTGGTTTTGTCAACAGGCCAGAGTGGTGCCGGAAACAACTGGGCCAAGGGCCACTACACTGAGGGGGCGGAGCTGGTGGACTCCGTCATGGATGTGGTGAGGAAGGAGGCGGAGAGCTGCGACTGTCTGCAGGGCTTCCAGCTCACGCACTCCCTGGGAGGCGGCACTGGCTCCGGCATGGGCACCCTGCTGATCAGCAAGATCCGCGAGGAGTACCCCGACCGCATCATGAACACGTTCAGCGTGGTGCCCTCGCCCAAGGTGTCGGACACTGTAGTCGAGCCCTACAACGCCACCCTGTCTGTGCACCAGCTGGTGGAGAACACAGACGAGACCTACTGCATTGACAATGAGGCTCTGTACGATATCTGCTTCCGCACGCTCAAGCTGACCACGCCCACGTACGGAGACCTCAACCACCTGGTCTCTGCCACCATGAGCGGCGTCACCACCTGCCTGCGCTTCCCCGGGCAGCTGAACGCCGACCTGCGCAAGCTGGCCGTCAACATGGTGCCCTTCCCCCGCCTGCATTTCTTCATGCCCGGCTTCGCCCCCCTCACCAGCAGAGGCAGCCAGCAGTACCGCGCCCTCACGGTGCCTGAGCTCACCCAGCAGATGTTCGATTCCAAGAACATGATGGCCGCCTGCGACCCGCGCCACGGGCGCTACCTGACGGTGGCGGCGGTGTTCCGTGGGCGCATGTCCATGAAGGAGGTGGACGAGCAGATGCTGAACGTGCAGAACAAGAACAGCAGCTACTTCGTGGAATGGATCCCCAACAACGTGAAGACCGCCGTGTGCGACATCCCTCCACGTGGCCTGAAGATGGCCGCCACCTTCATCGGCAACAGCACGGCCATCCAGGAGCTGTTCAAGCGCATCTCCGAGCAGTTCACCGCCATGTTCCGCCGCAAGGCCTTCCTGCACTGGTACACCGGGGAGGGCATGGACGAGATGGAGTTCACCGAGGCCGAGAGCAACATGAACGACCTGGTGTCCGAGTACCAGCAGTACCAGGACGCCACGGCCGAGGAGGAGGGCGAGTTCGAGGAGGAGGAGGGAGATGAAGAGGCCGCATAAGCTTGCACTTCTCCACCTGTCTCATTCTTTGTCATTTCTCTGTTATTGTTCTGTTTTTGTTTTAACTGTACTGGAGAAATCAATAAATGCACTTGATCTTAAGATCTAAATTTGCTTTGTGGTGATTTTGAATAGCCTACAATTAGGGGTTATTTTAAGTCAGCCCCCTAGCAGTGTATTCAGCTCCCTGTTGCAGCACCACAGAGCTTCAGGGAGGTAGGTAGTGCATTAAGTTTGCATCTTTTCCATTCAATCGCCACAATTTGTTCCGCACTGGTAACAATGCATCTTAGGACAGAACACGGAACATGGCACTAGATGCACACTAGCATGCAGCAGATTGGAGGAAAATTTGCTGTAATGTTCTATGCAATTGTTTAGATCAACTTTGGGTGTGCCCGGGTTTATTTTGTGATCTCGGTAGCACCATTGTTAAGTCAACATGTGGTTGGGTGGGGTAGAATTGGGATGGCAGGGGGATGTACAGAGCTGTGCATGGATCAGGGCGGGTGTGCCTCTTCCTGTTGCATCTGTTCCAGTGCTATGGAGATGACGGGCAGTTTGGAAGCCTCGGTAGTTGTCCTGGCTGCAGATAGGACTGAGCTGCTCGGTGTGCTTGCTCAAATCTCCCACCATTGGGAGAGTCCCACATGGGTGAGACTCATTAAAATGGAAGACTATTATTCTTGGGTTGTTTAGCAGATGGCTTTTTTTTTTGCAGTGTGACTTTGTGTGCTTTAACAATCACTGGTGCAATAATACACCATTAATGTTTACACTTACTCATTAAGAACATAAGTTTACAAATGAGAGGAGGCCATTCGACCCATCTTGCTCGTTTGGTGTCCATTAATAACCAAGATAGTTAGGGCTGGCTTCTGTATTTATTTTTAAGCAAGTTTAATATTTAAATTCCATGTTTTTTTCATGTCATAGAATATTCCAGAGCACTTCAGCCTTAAGGTAGGAGATTTAAAAGGCTGCTGCTTGGAAACTTAATCTGGCCCTGCTTTGAATGTGAAGGGGCCTGATCTTTTGAATCGCCATTAATGTTTTGTGATTTCTTTGCCCATCTCTCTGAAGCCTTTTTAGCAGGGATTTTTTTTTTTTTTTTTTTTTTTTTTTTTCTGCCCTTCTGGTCTTATTTAGGAAGGCTAAAGTCTGAGCATGTGACCAGTCTCTGATGCAAAGGGGAACTTCTTAAAAAGGTTTAATTCTGAAGTAGTACACTGGCCTGATTTTCCTTTTCGAAATAAATTTTTCACAATGATCTTACTTCTGCAAATGGGATCATCAGAGATTTCCTTTGGCTGATCTAATATTTGGGCCAGAGGAGCAGAAGATTAAAGTGGCAAAACTCATATTTTGTAAGAAAGAAAGAAATGCATTTAAATCACCCCATGATTGTGTACCGGGATTAAGTAGTTATTAACAATGAAGGCATGGATCAAATGCAAATCATCACAGAAGTGCACAATGCATAGCTTCCAGAATTAATTGCATGCTACTGTTCATTTGCAAGCAATGGTAAAACCTTAAAATGATTTATCTCTGCTATGGAACTAACTGGATAAAAATCTGTGTTAACTTGTGCAGATAAAGAGAGGGATGTATGACTGCAGTTATCTCTTCCATTAGATCCCTAGCCTGCAGATATAGAGACTCCAACAAAGCCTCCTTGATGGAAAGCACTTTTAATTCAAATGAGGATGTACTTCTATCCTGAATAACAGTATTGTTCTATACAGGAATGTTTATATATATATATATATATATATATATATGTAACTAAAATAGGTGTGATATAACACACTCTCCCTGAAGTTATAACTGACTGTAATGACCCAGTCTTTTCAGACATCCTACCCCACAACCTTAAAAAAATAAACATAATTGCAAAACTGGTAAAGATGCTGTGCTCCCAAGTATAGATTCCTAAATGTAATTGAACGTGGCACCCTCCATCCATTAGGTGATTTACAGGAGCAGGGAGACAAAATGGTTAAGCAGGTTACGCCTTTCGTGACAGATTCGTTCCTTTCTTGTGTGCCAATTCTTGCTCACATTCTCTCAGGGCATTTTTATCTCGGTAACAATAGCCGCTAATCGTCATTAAAAAAAAATAAAGAAATGAACACCTATCTCTCTTTTAAACACCTCATCCATAGCACAGGGGTGGGGAGAGAACACAATCTCTTTCAGGAAGGAAAAGATTCACACCTGCATTCAAACACACACAATCACCATGGTATCCTAAGCTGTCCACAGAGAGGAGGGGAAATCAAAGCATAAAGTTTTAATATGAAATGTACTGTATCCTTTCACTTCATTATAATCCTACCCATGGTGGCAGCATCAGGGTCTTCCAAGGTATCACAATATTGGCACTCCAGTGTTTGGGTAAAGGGCACTTCACGAACATACCCAGAAATCATCTCTTGCAGCCTGTTGTCTCATTACATTTGGTAATATGAAAATGTATATCAATTCACAAATACTATATAGCATGCTTTGTATTGTTCCAGGTTTGTTTTTGTTTTGTTGCTTGTTTTGCTGTTTATAATTCGGTGCAATCTGGCACATCTCATGGACAAATAGGTTATTTTAACGTATTAGTGTCAGAGGAAACTGATAATCAATGTTTTTTCTTCGGTTATTGTTATTATTTTATTATTATTATTGTTAAATCGTTCATCGGTTAATTAAAATAGTACGTAACAGGACAGGTTTGGTTTATTTGAACTGACATGATCTTTGTAGTGTTTTCACATTTTAATGCAGCCGCATCAAAGGGGCCGATCGAATATTTATAGAACGATCTGCGCGGTGTCGCTCCGGGTATCCAGGCGGCGGGACAATGACGTCTGTCCGTTCATTTCTGTGTTGACAACCAACATGTCTCGACAAGACCGCATACACACAAAAGTGTTAGTGTTGTGCTGCTAGGCTACATTATGCCTCAACCAAACCTTTGTGCGTCCTCAAATAACAGTGCGTAACTAATGTAAAGAATACCACCAGGACGCCCGCTCACTTTCTATTGTCACCGGTTACCACAACTAGAACTTTCCACCGGCATTTCCACTCACAACGGCCAATCACAGCACACATCAATCATTCAAACTGGCCAATGAACGGCCCCGCTTTGCAAGGCTTGGCCACTATTCCGTGACATACAATGACGCTACCCAATGAGACGTTAACATATGCCGTGGGCGGGACTTATACATTAGATGGACGTGTTCTCGGCGAATCCGCTGCTTCCTGAAAGTGGTCTCGCTACCTGAATGGGCGGTGCTTAAACAGGGATGAAAAAAGAGGGTGATATATAAAGCTCGGGGCTTGAGGATTGGTTAGAGAAGCAGAGAAAGCTGTGGAGTTGTTGGTTTGTTTTTATTTATTTATTTATTTATTGTTCAGGTGTTTGATTAAAGTTTCGACTTAAAAATGAGGGAGATTGTTCACCTGCAAGCCGGACAGTGTGGAAACCAGATCGGGGCCAAGGTGGGTGAGGGTGAATTCGCAGGGATTTTAAATTCGTGATGATACAGGGGTGGATGGGAAGCGGTATTGGGCGGCAGCTGTCCAATCACTGACTTATTATTGTATTAATTTATTCGCAGACGCTCTTGTCCACAGCGACTTACCAAATACACTAACCCGTCGATTATTCACGAATGCAGTTGGTAATTAAAAACCGGTCCCGTTCTAAGGTGAAGAGGCGGCAGCAGCTTTTTTTCAATTATCTATACAGTTAAATATCGGTCTCGATCTTCATTTTAATGTTAAGGCACGAACAAGTCGAGGTCTGGTCCCTGTCTTTGAGTTTGACCCACTTCTGTGCGCTCTGCCGGCCGGGGTTGTGGCGCCGCCTCTCGGTTCTGTCTCGGTGCGGCATCCCGGTGAAATGCTCAAATGACACTCGTTATCCAGGCTTGTTTAATGGGTGTTTCCCCGTCCCTCTGTACAGTTATTAACTATACCCCTTCTCTAACGGCGGGCAGACGAGTCGCTCATTCAAGGAAATGTCCCTCCTGCGTCTGCACATGCGCGGTAGGGTTATGTAGAGGCTCGAGTCGTGGCCCAGCACGCATTGCTGATCTCCCAGCTAAGGAATGCCTTCATTTTTTAACTAATCTTTTTGTAGACTTGTTAACGTATACAAGTTTGCATCTTTACATTTGACTACTATTGTCACTCAAGTACAGTAAGACTGGGCGTTTATTTTTTTTAATAAATCACAAGTGATGTGATGAAGCACTAACCCCCCCTCCTACTCTTTCCGCTCTGCACAGGGTTTTGAGCTGGGCTGCTAAGCTATTGACGTTGACATTGGGTCATAATGTTCTAAACAATATTAGTTTCCATCTGTGAAAAGTGTTGCTGAATGTGCAGGGTTGCATAAGCCCAGCTAGCTGCTGTTTCCTCTTCTGCTTCTGCATTTTTAATGTTCACGTTGGCTTGTTGCCAGCTCTTGGACTCGTATTCCAGCAGGAGATGGTGTTGACGCTGGTCTGTATTGTTGCAGTTCTGGGAGGTGATCAGCGACGAGCACGGCATCGACCCCACTGGGACCTACCATGGAGACAGCGACCTGCAGCTGGAGAGGATCAACGTGTACTACAATGAAGCCTCCGGTGAGCCAGTGACATTAACTCTGTTTCACTATTTATCAAGAGAATAAATGTGATTCTCTCAGCCTGGTATTTATAATCCATCCTCAATTCTGTGCAGGGAAGGTGTAATCCTACTTTCATTTATAAAAGGATAACCCTAACAAAAATGTGTTTCTACTAGGTGGCAAGTATGTGCCCCGTGCCGTTCTCGTGGACCTGGAGCCTGGCACCATGGACTCTGTGCGGTCTGGACCCTTCGGGCAGATCTTCAGACCCGACAACTTTGTGTTTGGTGAGTGCTGAATTTTTGCTTTTAATTATTAAGTGGATGTGACAAAATACAATCCCAAATGTGCCAATGCTATAAAAACTAGATCAGTAAACTGTTGTACTCCAGTACACTGAAGTAAGATTTCAGATCTGTTTGTTATTGCTTTGTGCTGAAGCTGCTGCAAGTATTGTCTTGATGCCCTGGTTTTGTCAACAGGCCAGAGTGGTGCCGGAAACAACTGGGCCAAGGGCCACTACACTGAGGGGGCGGAGCTGGTGGACTCCGTCCTGGATGTGGTGAGGAAGGAGGCGGAGAGCTGCGACTGTCTGCAGGGCTTCCAGCTCACGCATTCCCTGGGAGGCGGCACTGGCTCCGGCATGGGCACCCTGCTGATCAGCAAGATCCGCGAGGAGTACCCCGACCGCATCATGAACACGTTCAGCGTGGTGCCCTCGCCCAAGGTGTCGGACACTGTAGTCGAGCCCTACAACGCCACCCTGTCTGTGCACCAGCTGGTGGAGAACACAGACGAGACCTACTGCATTGACAATGAGGCGCTGTACGATATCTGCTTCCGCACGCTCAAGCTGACCACGCCCACGTACGGAGACCTCAACCACCTGGTCTCTGCCACCATGAGCGGCGTCACCACCTGCCTGCGCTTCCCCGGGCAGCTGAACGCCGACCTGCGCAAGCTGGCCGTCAACATGGTGCCCTTCCCCCGCCTGCATTTCTTCATGCCCGGCTTCGCTCCCCTCACCAGCAGAGGCAGCCAGCAGTACCGCGCCCTCACGGTGCCTGAGCTAACCCAGCAGATGTTCGATGCCAAGAACATGATGGCCGCCTGCGACCCGCGCCACGGGCGCTACCTGACGGTGGCGGCGGTGTTCCGTGGGCGCATGTCCATGAAGGAGGTGGACGAGCAGATGCTGAACGTGCAGAACAAGAACAGCAGCTACTTCGTGGAATGGATCCCCAACAACGTGAAGACCGCCGTGTGCGACATCCCTCCACGTGGCCTGAAGATGGCCGCCACCTTCATCGGCAACAGCACGGCCATCCAGGAGCTGTTCAAGCGCATCTCCGAGCAGTTCACCGCCATGTTCCGCCGCAAGGCCTTCCTGCACTGGTACACCGGGGAGGGCATGGACGAGATGGAGTTCACCGAGGCCGAGAGCAACATGAATGACCTGGTGTCCGAGTACCAGCAGTACCAGGATGCCACGGCCGAGGAGGAGGGCGAGTTCGAGGAGGAGGAGGGAGAGGAATTGGCCTAAGCTTTGTCAACCGTTCTTTTCAACCCTGTCTCTTATTTTGCTCATGGTCTGTCTTCTGTTAATTTTCATCACCTTGACCTTTCCTTTTGTCTATCGAATATCAAACTGTACAGATGAAAAGCCTCAATAAAAAAAAAAAAAAAAAAATGCATTTGATGGCCACTCGTGTCTTTATTTCCATGTTGGATCTGCTGAGCAGGGATGTGCTCCCTGAAGGACACCTTTGAGATCAGACCAAAGGTTAACCTGTACTTGCACCTCTTACGTGGGGGGGGGCATATGTGGGAATAAACGTTTCACATTATACAAAACCTAGGTCATTTTAAATAAACCTCAGCTGGTCAGAGTGTAGCGCTGTGTGG
This sequence comes from Amia ocellicauda, assembly GCF_036373705.1. Classification (NCBI taxonomy): domain Eukaryota; kingdom Metazoa; phylum Chordata; class Actinopteri; order Amiiformes; family Amiidae; genus Amia; species Amia ocellicauda. The sequence goes on along the minus strand of NC_089858.1, from coordinate 12,863,984 downwards.
GAATGTACGCTGTGTACCCTGCAGGGAGAGAGAGCCAGATCAAAGACTTGATTGCTCAGACTTGGGTGGCTTGCCTTGGATCTCTTCATGTACAGTTTTCTGTTTGCAGCAGAATGGGTGAGTTTTAGTAATTTTAATATAATTATTGTTTTCTAATTTATAATCTGATCGCCACAGTCCAGTTAAGTGCTAATGAGACCATTATGACCATAATAGAACTTTTGCTAAGAGTTTTAGGCTGTTTCTATTTATATATTTATGAAAAATTGGTTTCAAGAGGAACTATGTGTGACATCAGTGCTTCCCTTTAAATGCAAGTGATGACTAGCATTGTGTGAATAAATGCTAAACCTTGTATTTACAACTATATACACCGATCAGCCATAACATTATGACCACCTGCCTAATATTGTGTAGGTCCCCTTTTTGCTGCCACAACAGCCCTGACCCGTCGAGACATGGACTCCACTAGACCTCTGAAGGTGTGCTGTGGTATCTGGCACCAAGACGTTAGCAGCAGATTCTTTAAGTCCTGTAAGTTGCGAGGTGGGACCTCCATGGATCGGATTTGTTTGTCCAGCACATCCCACAGATGCTCGATTGGATTGAGATCTTGGGGAATTTGGAGGCCAAGTCAACACCTTGAACTCGTGATTCATCACACCAGGCCACCTTCTTCCATTGCTCCGTGGTCCAGTTCTGATGCTCACGTGCCCATTGTAGGTGCTTTCGGCAGTGGACAGGGGTCAGCATGGGCACCCTGACTGGTCTGCGGCTACGCAGCCCCATACGCAACAAACTGCGATGCACTGACACCTTTCTATCAGAACCAGCATTAACTTTTTCAGCAATTTGAGCAACAGTAGCTCGTCTGTTGGATCGGACCACACGGGCCAGCCTTTGCTCCCCACAGGAACACCCCACAAGAGCTGCAGTTTTGGAAATGCTCTGACCCAGTCATCTAGCCATCACAATTTGGCCCTTGTCAAAGTCTTCCCATGGAAGTTTCAATTTTTCATGTGACTTAAATGAAGCAGCAGCGCTCTCTAGTGGTCACAATATTGTATGTTTTTAGCTGGAATTGTATGTCCTGAAAAAAGTCCTGCTTCACATGAATGCACTTTGGATGGATAGCATTCATAGTGTTGAATTGTATTGCAAACAACCACAGCTTCCCAGCAGCCCTGCTCAGGACTGTTTGTGGGGCTCAAGGCAGTGGCCCCGTAGGTTCGACCAATATGATACTGCTGCCCAGGGCAGTGTCCCCCATACCTGAGCGGGACATTGTGCCTGATTATTCTGATAATATTGGAACTGACTTCTGGTTTTCTGTTATTATTTTAGCTATGGCAAGATTTCAAGTATTTAAGTTTGCTTAGTTATATATTTACATTATCTAGATATTAAAACTAAGGATACAATGATCTTTCCTCTATAGCAGAGGTTCCCAATGTCTGGTGATGGAGGGCTGCAGTAGATAATGAACCACCAATGAAACCCAAATATGTCCCAAATCATTCCTTTTTATTTCCTATACATTTCTGTTAGGGAACTTTTATTAACTTTAATTGTTGTTTTATTATTTTCTCCCAAATTACATGTGCAATTTGTAACAACATTTTCAGTAAGTGAAAAAATATAGTAAAGGTTCAGCAAAGGTTGGCTTTGGTGAGCCACACCAAACATCATCGAGGGCTGCATTTGGCCCCCGGGCCGCACATTGGGAACCCCTGCTCTATAGCATTTACTGCATTATTTAACACATCGTCTAATGGCTAATGTCTAATCAGACATTACAAAAAAACATGTAAAATAAATTAAAATAATAATAATTTAAATCAGACAATGTAAGAATATTTATTATGATTGAGGAGCACAATGAGCCATTGCCGCACCATTGCTTTGCATTGTTATTACTGGAGTCTTGGCTCCTTTGCAGATGTAAACGCACCCGACCACTAGTGGCCGTCGTTGTGTTGCACTTGCTGGTTTTATACGGGCTGTGTAAACTGGATTTCCACAGCCAAGTGTTTATAAAGGGGCATTTTTACCAATTACATATGACGCGGGAAAACAAAGTCATCACATAATACATCCTGACCAATGTAATACTCTCCAAGCGGAAACCCAAGCCAAGTGTGTGCAATTATATAAAGCACACACATACTGTATTTGCACTAACTGGTTTGCGTTAAATTTGGATTTGCGCCAGACAGTTTGTTTTTTTATATTGCAAACCAAACTGAAGACTGCTAAGAAAAAGCGACTTCGAGTTTCTTCTATTGTAATAATTAATTTAATACATAAACACACAAACATTACATTATCGAACACTGAACTCCCTTCTTTCCAGACCTGCTCATAGGGTTATACAGAAAGAAACAGAATCAGTACATCATCACTACGTTTTACAGCTCTTGTGTGGAAGTGCCTCTGGAACACAGGTGTGTGAGGAGATTGATCAAACGCAGCACTCAGCATGCACTCGAGACACAATGGATGTGAGAAGACTAAAGACTTCTGCTGTGACTGTTGCCCGTTGTTTCAAAGTGCAGTGACAGGGACGTCTACAGTGAAGGGGTTAGGATAGACTAACCCCCCCAAAGTCTTAAATGCATGGCCATGTGTGTCACTGTAGGAGATGCCAAGATCCTTCAGGGGAGAGGAAGGGAGTGGGGGGAGCCGAGCCATGACATGGGGGGGGCTTCACGTGCGTTGCCGTTTCCACAGGAAGTAGGAGAGGATGCTGGAGGCCAGGAACAGCAGAGTCCAGCAGCACACTCTTCTCACCTGCCCCTCCAAGTCCTGCTTCCTGCTGTAGCGCGACACAAAGCCCGACTGACAAACAGAGACAGAGAGGAAGGGAGGGAGAGAGAGAGAGGACGATGGCAGTGAGAAGATGTCAGTTAAAAAAGCTGTATCAATTTAATTTGGGCAGGAAAAGCATAAAAAAAGAGCAGACTCAAAAGCCTCTTGCAGTTGTACTCTCCTGCTCTGCGGCAGCAACGTTCCCTCCACTCACCCAGCCGCCCTTGTCCCGGATCTGGGGGCAGATGACGGCCTCCATGTACTGACCCACGCGCTCTTGCAGCTCAGGCAGCACTCCCAGCATGCCCCTCTCCTGGCAGTGAAGAGCCATCTGTCCGGCCAGCACGTACACGGACAGCACGGCGCTCCAGGCCAGCTCCCTCCTCCTGGTGGAGGCGCCAGCATCTGCGGGCTGGAAGTGCTCATCCAACAGCTGTAGCAGCATGGGGCAGGCGGTCTCTGTGGTGACGCCCTGGAACACACGTGGCCATCGGCGGAAGAAGATCGGGAACTTGAGCTGCAGGTCATCGCCAGCGTGGCGCAGGGCGGCGGCGGCGGGTGAGGGGGGGCGCCGGGAGTTCGGCTGTAGTCCCGTCACGTACCCGATGTAGTCGTAGGACAACAGGTAGGCCTCGCGCACCAGCGGGTCTGGGTGCTGAAGGCCTGTACCGCCTCCTCCTCCTCTCTCTGCTATTCCTCCTCTCTCTGTGCTCTCCCACATGGAAACTTGATTGAGTGTTGCTGGTGACTGGAGGTGCCCAGTCACAATCTCACTGTCCCACTGTGTCTCGCTCTCTCCCTCTCTTCCCGTCCCACTGACTCAGTGTCTCGCTGTCCTCCTTTTCTCCTGTATTCACTCTGGTTTTGTCACTGTCTCTGTCCCCTTGCCTCTAGTGAATAGGAGCTGGGCAGCAGCGTGGCCTGTGAAGGTGCCAGAGAGAAATTAACTTCACTGTGTTTTATTTTCTTGCAAGGTATTCTGGGTAAGAGAGTTACACTGTGCACTGAGGTAGCCCAGCACCTGGGACTGCCCGATGCTGTCAATCCTGCATCTTGCTAAACTGCATCAGCATCTCCATCTGAGCCCCTGACCACCATCCACAATGCTGCTCATGCTGCACCTGTCGTACCTCATGCCCCCCCCCCTTCCTGAACAATACAGCTGTACTTTGAAGATCTTTCCACTCTGCCCTGACCTCCCCCTACACTGATGTTCCCCTGTCACTGATCCTGCACTTACTCCTGCTGTGTTTGCTCCTGCCCTGCTGTTCCCTCAGCCTGCTCTGCCACCCCATGGCACACAGTGCAGTGTGCTACCGATGCACCTGAATGTACTTTAATAGAATCTTATTTATTAAAAAATAATTACTGTGGCAAGAGATAGATGCTGCCAAGCCTTCAGTACTCACCTCCCCTCCTGCCTTGAATCTGCTGGGCTGGGCTGGGCTGTGCAGACCCACAGTAGTCTAAGCTCAGTGGACTGTGGCTCTGGACAGACAGAGTGACGTCTCTCTGCCTCTGTCCTGCTAATTTTAGCCTCCCTGTCTGAGTTGGGGGGGAGGAACCTGACACTGAGAGTTCCCCAGTCACACGGCAGCAGCCTGACACACACACACACACACACACACCAGCACAGCGCAGAGGAATGATCTGCCTCCTGGAGAGCTCTGACCTCAGTGTGCTGCTGTGGTAAAAGCACAGTAAAGTGCAGTTGCCTGCAGGGAGGGGTGCGGTGAGTAATCCGCGGCACAAACAATCCGTGCAGCAGAGAAGGTAGAAGTGCTGCACTGTAGCTCCCTTGTGTCCACAGAAGACACTGTGAAATAAATGCTGGATATGATTATTAGCAGTAGTGGTATATTATTCTTCACTAGAGAGCCATTGATTCCCCTTGCGGTTTTTATTAATGTATTTATTAATTTCCCCAAGGAAATGTAAAACCAAGCGATTGTCAAAGACCTGGCAACCGCAGGGGCGTCGCAGTCCGGACACTCTGGCTATTCTTGGATGTCGGGATGCAATACTGCCAAAGCGCCCGAGTGCTGGACCGCGCATTGCAATGGGGGGGGGGGGGGGTTGTTCTCAGAACAGAATGCGATAAAGGGTCGTTATTTTTTTTTCCCTCCTCCCCTGTCTGGTTTTATATATGGGGTCTGGGGGATCCTGCATTGTGCTGGGACAGCCACTAGATGGCAGTGTCAGCAAGCGGAAGGCCAAGGGCAGAGCAGGAGAGATTGTGTGGGCTCACTGTGAGCTAGGAGAACACGGTGTGTGACGTCAGAGCGGTGTGACTTGTTATTTTGTGTTGGCGTTTTGTGGAATTGTTGCCTTCTGCTAAAATCAGGTGATTTTTCAGTTTTTATTGCAGTTATTATTTAGGTTTTGCTTTTTGTGGTCATCTTTACAGGCCATCGGTTGCCCCCTCGTATGGGGACAGAAATAAGAATTTGCTGGACCAGAGATTTCTCTGCTCTCTGCCCTTGAGTGGGGGTGGGGCCTGACAGACAGACAGACGATCAGGCAGGCAGACAGGCAGACATACAGCGGTCTCCAGAGACAGACCATCTATTAAAGTTATTGTAGTTGTTGCCCTGAACTTTAAGAACAAGTATAAAGCCTGAGAGCTTGGCATGATGGGAACAATTAGGAGGAAAATGACAGACGCACCAAGACAGATGCCACCACATGAGTGCAGCACACTGTACTGCCCGCCCTTGTCTGGCATTTGTAGCTGACAAAGTTAAAATTAAATAACTGAAATGAAAATATCCTGTGACCTAACCACACTCATCATTAAAGACAGACCCCCCATTACTGTCGTAATAAATAATTTAATCTGGGGGAGCAATCTTTCCCCCGATGGGTTACAGTAAATTATAAGGTAGTAATTAAAATGAAAAAAACAAAACTAAGAAAAGTTAGCCCAAGTGTATCATTATCAGGAAATACAAATAATTACATTAAGTGTGGAATTTCAATTTGATATAAGTTCCCTTAATTAAAAACACAAGGCAATCACACTCAATTTCATGGAACATTGAAAGAGCTTTACTGAATTCCTTTAAAACTACTAGAGAAAGAGAGAAGGGGGGATGGGGGGACATTAATTGAATCAACTATCTGTACGGTGCATTGAGAGCCTTGGGAGACGATGATACTGCTAATGTCTCTCTCTTGGTACAAGGTATTCAGTCGGTTGCTTCTCAACTCAGTAATGGGGAAAGCCATTCTTGCTGTCAGTCCTGCAGCGAGAAAGCGATAGAGAGAGAGAGAGAGAGAGAGAGAGAGCGAGAGAGAGGTGGAGAGATAGAGAAAATATTAAATTAATGTCTTCGGTCTGCCCCTCCCTGTGCGGTGTATGAACCCTCCTGTGAACGGACTCTCCGCCGCTCCTGAAGTCTGGTTGACCCCTGTGAGTCACAGGCTGGGGCAGGTCTGTGCGCAGCCATATCCAGCTGTGTCCAGGGAGGAATGCTTTAAACTGTACAAAATACAATTAAAAGCATTACGAAAGTGCAATAGTACAATCAATATGAAATACAATAAGCACACATCCTAGTAAAATGAGGTAAACAGTGCAGATATAATACAGTTGAGTTCCAGGTGTGTGATAAAAGGAGGGGAACCTAAGAGATGGTCACATTAAAACAGAATTACTAACAGTACAAAAGTAGATGGCAGCATAATGAGTCATTGTTTAATAAAGTGCATAATAGCAAGAGTGCTGAGCAGCTCAGGAGAGTAAACTGCTGTTTGCAGGTACAGTCTGAACATGTGTGTCTTGAATAATCGCCGGGATGTGACCAGGGACTGTGTGTTCTTGACCTCGTGGGAAGGTCTTTAATGGTTAGTTATAGCCCTTGAGATACTGAAATCCTCTGTCACTATTTTAAAAATATATGTATTTATGTATTCTTCTAAAGTGTCTTCCTGTCTCTGTTTGTGTGTCAGTTTCTATTTGTGAGAGTTTCTGTCCGTGTGCGTGTGAGAGAGAGAGTATGTTTCAGATTTAATCTCTCTCTGGGTTTCATTCTCTGCCTGTGTGAGTGTGCATGCGTGTGTGCGTGTGTGTGTGTGTGCTTGTGAGAGTATGTGTAAGTGTGTGTTTCTATCTGTGTGTGTTTCTGTGTGTTTCTGTGTGTATGCATTTCTATTTCCATCTCAGTGTTTCTCTCTCTCTGTCAGCAGAGGGGGGGTGTGCTCTCGATCGGGGGCCCTGTCACTCACTCGGTTGCTGCCATATGCTCGCCGGCGTGATCGGGGAGTGTGGGCCGCCGGCGGCGCGAACTCCAGCCAGAACACATTACTGCAGCAGCGGGGCGCCCTGCCGCGGACACCGTGACTGATTGAGTGTGAAGCCGAGAGCGGGAACCTCCCCACAGTCTCCCCCATGCGAGAGCGGAGAGGGGAAAAGGAGAGAAGGAGAGAGATAGAGACTGAAGTGAAGAAAGAGAGAGAGTGAGAGAAAGAGAAAGAGAAGAAGGGGGTAATTAGATGTGGGGAAATGAGGAGGCTGAGGGAGCCCCCTGCAGTTCGGGGCTTGTAACTGTATTAACTGTCCTGGTGGGAAGAGGATAAGCTAGGGCGAGCACTGCAGGGAGACATTAGTGAGAGAGAACGAGATCTGCAAGGGGGAGGGGGTGGGCTTGGATAAGGAACAGCGGGAGAAGGTGCAAGGAGGCAGGGAGGCTGAGGAAGGAAGTGAAGTGTGGGACATCTGCATTGTGGTGTCCTGTGTGGTGTGTGGAGGCCTAGCAAGGCTTGGAGTGGTAGAAAGTTCTGAGATTTGGGGGCGGGGGGAATGGGGGGGATGATGGCTACTGGGAGGTGGATTGTGTTAAGGGGTTAATGGGAGGTACTTACTAAGGTACTGGTCAAATTTGAGGAACAGAGGGAGAGACAGAGGGAGCCTGGCTTATGGCTTGAAGCAAGGTGTGTACCTGGTGTTGGTCTGGAGAGACTGGAAGAGACAGAGAGAGGGAGAGAGACAGTGTCACGCACTCTGGTCACACCAAAATCCATAGGTGTGGATATAATATTCACACCAAACATGCAAGGACATTTAAACTGTACTGGGGTGGGGGGGGGGTCTTCTAAACAGAAGTTCTGAAACACCTGATTACTCCAGACCCTGATTTATACCCTAAACTACCCTTCCCCCCCCACACCGTGTCTCCGTGTTGAGCTACATGCCGGGATGACAAATGAAATCCAAAGAGAGAGAGCGGCACAGCCCTGGGATGCCTGGGCTAATGTTGTTTTGTTTGGTATTAAAATGCGAGGAAGAGAACTTTAACTCCCACTGATTTCAATAAAAACATATGGGATGAGCTCATCAATCAAGCTCTGCAGTACACAGCCAGACTGCGGCTCAGGGTGAGGCTGGTGGGGAGTTGGGGGGGGGGGTGTCGACATTCCACGCACACACTCCTGACTGACAATTATTTATTTTATATTATTTTAATTTAATTTTTCTTTCTTTCTTTTTTAACAGAAGTTATCTCAGCCAGCTTGATGTCTATATACTGTACTGTGACCAGGATGGCACTGTTTACATCACCACATGCTACGTGTTGAGGGCAATGGGGGGGTACACTGGAGCCTACCCAGGACACACCAAATACCACAATACTTACCTATGTTCTGCCCTATGAAATACAGTTACTAATACTTACTGTGTCTCCAAGGTAATTCTGTAAGTGTGGTCTCTCATTAACAAAAGGCACTGCTTGTGAGTAACATTGTAGTAATGATGTAGCAACGAAAAGGAGAGTACGGCAGAGTCTATGGACTGAGGAAACTGCTCTTTCACTACTACTACTCTACTACCCATAATAATAATAATAATAATGACTGCAAGCTTGCCCTGTCTTCTTCTGTGCTTAGGGGAGGCTCTGTGAATCATTTACCCTCTTCTCCTTCCCCCTCTCCCTCTCCCCCGCCTCCCGTGCGTCTGTCAGTCAGCGCCGTGCAGTTCTGCCCCCCGCAGAGAGAGGGCGCTGTACTGGAACACAGCATCTGTCCCCTGAGAGGAGCAAGAGGACCCCCCACTGGCAGCCCCGAGGAGGCAAGAGTGTTTGTGTGTGTGTGTAAGCAGGGTAATTCTCTTGTGCATGCTGGGAGCCACAGACGCAGAGAGAGATGTAAGCTTGTAACACATTAGAGAAGTTTTTTAGCCTACCCTTCAGTCCTGCATCAGAGCACAGCCACACACACTCATCCACTCGCAGATACTGAGACTCACACAGACACACACTCTCGCTCACTCACAGATACTGACACACACACAGACACACACTCGCACAGACACACATGCTAGCTCGCTCACTTTGTCTTCTTTTCTGTGAGTTCACCTCTGAAGAAGACAGATCTTACAATGTTGTCCATCACTGAGCCATAGTGCAAGAGGCTTGGAGCAACATAGGGGTGTGCTGCCTGATTCTGGTCACCAGGGGGCAGCCTGTCTCAGGGAGTGTGTGTGTGTGCATATGTGTGTGCGAATCAGGCAGAGAGAGGCCCGTAAAAAGCCCACACTCTCTCCTTTTCCCCTCTCTTCCTCCCTGTCTTTCTCTCTCTCCCTCTTTCTCTCTACCTGTGTCTCACTCGTTCTACAATTGTATGGTTTTCATATTATTTTAGTGTTTTTTTTTCTTATGTCAAGCGCGTGTGTGTGTGACAATGCTGTATCTTTGTTGTGAACTTGTGCTGTGGTTTGTGATTTCTCTCCTTGGCCACAGTGAGAGTGTAGGGCTGTACAGGGGTGCAGAGCCAGTTCGTTTATGTATGCCTTTATTATTTATTTATTCATTTTACAACATGATAAATTTAATAATTTTCCAATCTGGGCCATATAGTCTACACAGCACTGATTCCAGTCTGGGCCTTATACTATAGTCCCCACAGCGCTGGTTAGTTTTTTCCAGGTGTGTGCAAAGTGGGCCAGGGTTTCCTTAGCCTTGCACCCACCAGTGCCCCCGTGTCCACGCTAAGGTGTGTCATCCTGCTGTGTCTTCGAGCAGAGCTGCGTCAAGCACTCTACCACCCCCCAGCGCTGTGATGTTTGCGAGAGTGAGGAGTCAGGCATCGCGGCAGTGCAGTGTCCCCGAGTGTGTGCTGTCCTCGTCTCTCCCGAGCAGGCAGGAGGGTTTGCCCTAATGATCTATTATTCTTTTCTCAACAATTCTAAAAATTCCAGATGTATATCAAATCTCTGTCCATTGCTTTTGTTTTTTTACAAGTCTTTTCTCTTTAAAGCAAAGAAAAGGGTAACAAATGCAGGCCTTGTTATGCGTGTGCTCGAGCCTCTTCTTTACCAAACCAGCGTTATCGATTGGCTTTATAGCAAGCGATCAATAACAGGGCAAATAGTTTGAAATGGGGAGATGTTCCAGCTGAGTTTTCAGTGGGTGTGTTGAGAGAGAGAGAGAGAGAGAGAGAGAGAGAGAGAGAGAGAGAAAGGAAGGAGGAGTGTGTAAACAGTGTGTCTCCGCCCCTACTCCCCCCAGTGCCCTCACCCCCCACCCCCAGCCCCTCCACTCTCCCACACTGATTATTTTCTCATTGGAAACCCCTGTGGTCTATAAATACTTTTTTAAAATGTTTTTAATTTCCTGTTGTTAGAGGTGGGGGGGGGATACAAGAACAAAACTGGCACAGAGGGGGAGAGAGAGTGAGAGAGAGAGGAATGGAGGGAGGGAGGGAGAGAGAGTGAAGGAAGGAGAGAATAAAAGAGTCATACAGGGAAGGACGGATGGAGAGAATGAGGAGAGAGGGAGGGGGAGTGCTGTGGGGGGTCTCCAACTCTGGGGTCTTGTGTCTAGTGGGATTTTAATGGGAAGATCATTTCCTACTCACACTGTGATAGGGATCAAAGAGGAATTAAATGCTCTCTCTCTCCCTCTGTCTCTCTCTCTCTCTCTCTCTCTCTCTCTCTCTCTCTCTCTCTGTCCCCTCATTATCACTCTCTAGCTCCTGTCCTTCTTGCTACACTCTCCTCTTCTCCCACTTTCTATCTCTCTCCCTTCCTGCTCCTTCACTTTCAGTACCTCTTCTTCCTTTCCTTCACCCTCCCTCCTACTCCCCCCCTGCACCCCTCTTCCACCGCTCGCCTACCCCCAATCTCTCTCCCTCTCTCCTCTTCATCTCCCTCTCTGAATCGCTTTTCCCACTCCCTCTCTTCTGGCTCAGACAAAGCATATAAAGCCTCTTCAAAGACTAACTGTTTAGGTTAATCTCGACCAATTAATCCAATAATGGACTCAATTAAATAATTAGGAGCAGGGTTGTACCAGTTCAATAACAAAACTGTGCACCACCCATGTTACATTGTTGTCTGGTGTTTGTAATGAACTATTTCTGTCAGAACTGAAAAGAGTTGACTGTGGTCTAACTGTGATAAAAGTGCAGGAAAAAAGCTAGTTCTGTTGGTAGATGTGGTACTTTTGTAGTCACACGATCAAGAGCTGCTTTAGGCCCCAGGGGCTGGATTTGGTCCTCAAAGTAACCAGTAAAAGTCACGCATGAAAGCAATTAACAAGTCAAACAATGTAGTTCTGGACTGGACTGATGTCTTTGTCCAGCTGCCTTAGAAAATACATTTCACAAAGGACACTACAATGTACTTGTATCTAAACCTTTTCAAATAGAGCTGTCTGTGTTGGGAGAATAAAAATACTTTTCAAATAACGTACTTTGTGGAAACTTTTTTTTTGCGGTTATATTCCTATCTTCAGCACCAAACAAAAACTGAATTGATCCTGGCTATGATCTGCAAAAATATGTGTATATATTGTCATCATTATGGTCATTATTATTATTTTACTGCTGGTTTCTTAACTTGTGTGATTGTGTGTCGTTGCCTTTGGTGACCCCAGAGGCGCCTGTTCCTCCGAAGGAAGCACGGGGAGATAATAGTGCTCATGTCTCCGACCCAGCCGGAGATTGGGACAATTAGGAAATGATGGGTTTGCCTGTAACACAGCCGTGCCGATTGCAGGCAGGAGATTGGATAAACGCTGGGGCACAGTGTGTGCGTGTGTTGGTTGTAAGATTACGGGCTCCTCGTGTCAGGTTCATGTTTTTGCAGTGGCCGTATCATCGCATCGTGTTATCACTGTGCTGGCTGCCTGGCCCGCTTGACTGTCGAAAACACAAAACAGAAAAATACATGCCACTTTTCCCCCAGTCTGTAGTTATCCCCCCCACCACCACACCTCCAGAAAGAGAAAGAGATGGGCCTGATGCTGTGATAATTGCGCCAGAGCAAATTGCAGAGTGAAAGAGCGGACGGAGAAACTGGCTCCCGACCTGGGGGAGTGCTCTAGGGCTGTAGTGTGGCCAAAGTTGGAGGGGGAAGGCTTCACAGCTTCTCCCCTCCCTCTCCCTCTGTCTTTCTCTCCCTTTCTCCTTTTTCTCCTCTCTCTGTCTGGGCTGGTTAATGCTGATTGGTTAATTGTTAATGGTTAATCTTTGGGAACATGGCCAGGTTGAGAAGTGTGAGAAGAGAGAAGTGATGGGGGGACCTCGAGTGTCTCCTTCTGTCTCCCTGTGTCTCTCTGTGTTTCTCTGTGTCTGTCAGTGTGACTCTGTCTCTATGTGTCTAGGTGTCTGCCTGTGTGTCTCTGTCTATCTGTGTTTCTCTCTGTTGTCCATTTTGTTTGTTCTTTCTTGTTGTTGTTTCCCTGCAGTATAAAGAGAGAGAAATAAAGGTGACAACAAGACAGAAAGAGAATAAAAAAGACCCAACAAAGCTCTCCTACTTCGTCTCTCTTCCTCTTCCTCCATCCCCCCCTCCCTCCTCCTCTTCTTCTCTTCCTTTCTTTCAGTAGTCACTGCTAAACAGACAATCTTTGCTGCAGGCTGGTAGTTTGCTGTCCCTGTGAGGCCTCCATTACTCTCCCAGCGTGGGTCCTTACCAGAGAGGGGAGGAGACGGCCCAGCATTCAAGGGTAATTGAAAAAAACTCTCTTTCTCTCTCTCTCTCTCTCTCTCTCTCTCTCTCTCTCTCTCTCTCTCTCTCTCACTCACACAGACACTGTCCCTCCCTCCCTCACTTCGCATCCCTTACTTCAAAACAGTGCTTTTATTTAAAAAAAAAAAAAAATATTCCTCTGGTTTATAACTGTCTCCACACCCCAATTTCCTCCCCCCAGTTCCTCGCCTGTGTCGAACAAAAGTGAGCAATTTGGCCCCCCAATTACAGGCAAAGGGAGGGAGGGGGGGTCCCCACATTGTGCCTCTCCCTCTTCTCACTCTTTCTCTCTCTCTCCATCCCCAGTTCTGCAATTGCAGGTATTGACCAGGCCAGCTTTTGTTCCCGTCAGTGCCCAGCAGGGTGTGTGTGTTTACAGAACATTGGGGCCCCCACGGGCAGTGATAGCTCTTATCGATTTCCTCCCGCCTAACCCCCCCCACCCCGTTCGCCCTGCTTCTTGTCTGTTTTCTTTCCTTTCCTGTTTTCCACTTCAGCAGGATGTGAGGTTAATGTGAGAATTATAATATTAATAATAATAATTATTATTATTTATTCCTTTTTTTACTTGCCAGTGCTTTTCTTCATCTGTGAATCAATCTCTCTATCTGATCTGTCCATTTGTCTAATCCCTCCATTCCACTAATCTGCCTATTCCTCCCTCTCTCTCTCTCTCTCTCTCTCTCTCTCTATCAGTCAGTCAGTTCTAATGTGGTTCGGAGCATGCCTGTAGAATTTTCACTGGAGTATCAAGATCCATCAAGCACTTTTTGTTTCTTTCGAGGGGGGGGCAAAAACATAGGTCCCTGTAAGCCCTCAAGACCCCCACCTCCCAGGTGGTGTGCAAGGAGTTAAGTGTGCTGTGACTTCCCCCACCCCTCACTCCACTCCCCACAGCTGTCCCGGGGGGTGAGGAGGGGTTTGGGAGTCAGCTGTTCCCCTACTCTTAACGACCCCCCCCCACTCCAAGCTTCTGCAGCTCCTAATAATTGCTCTCTCATTACTGCTGTGCAGCCGCTAATTATGTAAATTAAGTTTCCTCTCCTTGCGGCGGGGGCAGGGGTGGGGTGTGACCGGGGGTTAGCTCCCCAGTTCAGTGTAGGCTGGATTTACAACCATCTTTTTATTACACTGAATTAATTCGCTCACTCACTCTCTCAAATTTTCTCTCTCTCTCTCTCTCTCTATAATACACACCCGTGTATTATAATTCCGGAGTTCCTGACTCACAACTTGTCATCACTTCAAGCAGTTTTAATCCCACTGCATTTTTTTTTATATAACTATCATTTTGTATTATGTATTATATTATATTTAATATTCATAATACGCCTGTCAACTCCTTCAGCCCCCCAACCCCCCCACACACACAAGTAAACACTGGCTTACACACACGCAAAGCACACACTGTCATACACATGGTCACTCACACACACACACTCTCACACTCACACACACAGACACAAACACACACAGACACACACAGGTACATACTCTCACAGAACCATATACACACAGACGCACACACGGGGGCCTCCACTATCTCTGGCTGCCTGGTCGCTGTAAATGAAGTACAAATTGAATTGTGTCGCGCCGAGACAAACAGAGTGCGAACTGTGTAATGGGAGCCAGCAGCACTTAATTACTGCCTTAATTACAATAAAAATTTCAGTCTTGTTCTCTGGGGCTCTCTCATTCTCTTCCCCCCCCTCGCTGTCTCTCTATTTCTGTCTGCCTATCACTGTCTCCCTCTCCTTTCAGTCTGTTTTTTGTCTTTATCTGCTCATCTGTCCATCCCAGGGCCCCAACCTGCTCATCTCTCCTCAGCAGCAGCACCCCCCTCAGCTCAGACCCTTCATAGATACTAGACTTATTTTTGTCTATAATAATAATAATAATAATACATCAGCTGTGATTGGCTGCAAAAGCTGCATTGCAAACCCTGTTGCTGGAAAGAGTGACTATAAGCTTCAATGTTTACTTTGCAGAAAGAGTGGAAAAGATCTTATTCTCCCTCCCTCCCTCTGTCTCTGGCTCTTTCTCTCTGTCTGTGCAGAGCAGTCTGAGATCAGTTAGAGGAGGAAACGGCTGTTGTGTGGGTGAGATAAGATGACCAGTGGTTCACTGTGAAGGAGGAGTGGGGGGACCTTTGTGCCGAAGAAAAAAGAAAAAAAGAAAACAAAACTTGACCCCCCCCCCCCCCCCCCCAACATGCACACACGTACACAGGCAGACACACGCACATGCAAACGCACACACACACATACACACATGCACACACACACCTGTTGCTTCCCATGGACCAGATGTTTGCTCTGTCTCTGGCCTACACACTCCAGAGCCCCACTGTCTGACAATGTGGACTGTCTGGTGTTTTTTTTATTTTACTTTTAAAATAAATGAATGATTGAATATATTTATTTATTGAATTATGTATTTCCCCTCCCTGCTTTGCAACCTTGCCACACCTCCTTAAGACATGTCTGTTTCGCCAAAAACCCCAGGAGACCTTTCTGACACTCTCCCATGCCCCTCTGTCTGATCTCCAGCTGTATCGCTGGATCAGCACGATTCTCCCAGTGTTGTTCTTACCCCTGTGATATTGCGTATATGGATGTATGGATATTTTTGAACATTTGGTGGGTTAGTGATTTGTTAAAGTGTCGGATAGGGCTGTCTGCTAAATAATGATGACAGTAATGACAATGACAATAATAATAATAATAATAATAATAATAATAATAATAATTATTATTATTATTATTATTATTATTATTATTATTATTATTATTATTATTATTATAACTGCAGTAATAGTAATACGATCCTCTGGAGTGTTCGTGCATTGGTAGCTGTTGCTGTGTGCTGTGGCAATGAAGGGGTTAAGGACGCAGTGAGTCTCTGTGCTGCGAGTCAAACCAGATGGGCTCATTTACAGCCAATTAACTCTGGTGCTGTAAGTGGAGCCTCACCTGCACAATTAAACCTCTTATTAAACAGCCTTGCAGCTCCCCCAGGGCTGTTTCTACACTGCATTGCATTACACACACACACACACACACACACACACACACACACACTCTCACTCTCACTCTCACTCTCACTCTCACTCATTCACTCTCATTCAATTTTTCTCCCTCAGCCCCAATACTGTAGAACCTCCCCTGGAATTCTTAGCCTCCTAGATGGAAGCATGATTCTGTGACACAGCCAAGGGGAGAGAGAGAAAGGGTGTGGGATAGAGGGATGGAGAGGGAGAGCAGAAACAGAGGGAGGGGGTGAAACATTTATTTATTTATTTATTTATTTAATGTGTTGTTCAGAGGACTGTATGGGCAGGGTACTGATAATGCTTTACCAAGTTATGTAGAATGAGTGAGGGACCAAGACAGCAGTGAGAGAGGGACATACAAAACCGTTGAGTGAGGGAGGGTGAAAGGAGAGAGAATGGAAGAGGGAGGAAGGAGAGACTGAGGAATGGAGCTGTGTAGGAATGTAACAGGAAGTGTGTGGATCAGGGTGATTGGGTGGTTTTGGAGCTGTGTGTGGCCGGAGAGCAATCGCCCCCAGCCCTTAGTGCAGGGGCAGCTGCACTTCACTGTTTTTAATAATTTTGCAGGGAGAGGACTGGAGGGAGGGAAGGAGTGAGGGAAGGAAGCAGGTAGGAGAGGGGTGATAGCAGAGAGGGCAGAGAAGAGATGCAGAGAGATGGAGAGGAGAAAGGGAGAGGGTGTGGCCGGAAAGAGTGAAAAGGGGATAGGAGAGTGACAGAGAGCGAGAGATGGAAAACAGGAGAAAGAGAAGGGGAAGAGAGAGAGAAAGACTGACAGTACTGACACAACCACTTTAGCTCCGTCTCAGTTCTGCAGCTCATGTGTGATTACATTTCAATCTCGCTCAGTTTAGTGCACGCCCCGCCGCCCCCCCGACGTCTGTAGCCCATTTAACCCCTCCTGCCCCTGCCCCCTGTTCTCCTGCACACGTCTCCCACTCATCTCTCAGGAGCGGTCTGTCTAAACTTGTATATATAAAAAAATAGAACATGATATTGGCGTATCAGAGCATCATGAGTCAGCACCAGAAACACTGTTGACACTGTGTCCAGTGTCTGCACGCATACCTGTCCCTCTGTGCCTCGTAATCAGGGGTTAGCCGTTCCTCTGGAACGTGTGCACTGCATTTGCAAAACTGTGAAAGGACATCAATGAATGAAAGAACAAGCTTGCAGTATATTTGTTGGGTTGCCTCTTTCTGATATGCCGTGCCAGGCGATCCCAGACGTGTTCTGCAGGCACACATGTTCTCCCTCCACATCCTAATCACTCTTTCCATCTCTGCCTCTCCATCACGGCCCGACGAGCTCTGTGATGGTCTGCTTCACTCCGCTCGAAAACAACGCCTCCCCTGCAGTTCTCATCTCTCAGATGGAAGTGTAATTCTGTGACACGGCCAAGGAGGGAGAGAGGGAGAGAAACAAACACACACTCTCACACACAGAGACACACAAACAGCTGTCCATCTGCACTGCTAATAGGGCAACCTTCAGCTGAAGTTCACAGTGAGCTACAGGTCAAAGTTCACAGTCTGTGCCATTTGGTGCACGAGGGACCATCAACTAGGAATTGAAAGGTCAACAAACAAACCAATAAATAAATAAACAAACATGCAGAAAGTCTGCCAAGTGCCACAACATTGCAATCTTCACAGCCCTCTCAGGCCCCACAGCAGAGCAGGTCTCAGTGCCCCCCTGAGCCCTTCCGGCCTGCCCCGCTCCTGCCCTGCTCCTGCCCTGCTCCCGCCTCTCGACTCAGCCTAGCCTCTACCCATCATGTGCAGGAGGAGTGCTAGTACATGGTTTCTGCACTGGTAGACAGATGTGCTCCAGAACTGAAAACACTAATGAGTGTCCCATGGTTGGTTCATATTTCTGGTCTTAATTTCTTTCTTTTTTTGTTGAATTCTGATTTGGGGTTTGGGTTGTGTCACCAGGCAGACCGAGCTCTGAGCAGCTGCAAACTGTTGCCGACGAGGAAAAACACAATGTGCTTGGAGGTGAAGGGGCCTGAGGCTTTTCATTTCAATCGCTGCTGGCAGGTGTCAACGGATGGGAAATCGTGGTGTTTGTGCTTTGCGTACATTTTAAATTCCAGTCATCAGTGCGAGAGTGAGTGTGCGTTTCTGGGGGTTGGAGCCGGAGTACTGCCAGCCTACCTACCTGCTCAGACATGTACAAAATACTCCAATGTTTTTTTCGGTTGTTTTTGAAAGGCAGATGTGCAAAAATCTTCAAGGTGGGGCTTCTGCTTCTCAGAGTTTGTGTCTGGCCTGTGTAGCTCAACCACAAATGCCAACAGGGGGTCTGTGAAAACACTGGTGAATGTAAAAAGAACACAAATGCAAGCGCAGATGGGAGAAAGGGAAACTAAATCCTGTCCTTGTCTATTCATCACACAACAGAATATTGGGACTCCACGGGAGACCAGCCGGGCCGCTGAGTCTTCTCGTTTGAGCTTCAGCCGAGCTCCCTTAAAGGAGTTTTAAACTCGGGTTCGGAAGGAGACCGTCTGACTATGGCCTTCCCCAGCATAAGTATCCAGTGACAGACGTGCTGCCTGCCTGCTCTGCTGAGAGGCCGGGGAGCGGGGGGAAGGGGGGCACGGTGTAGGAGAGAAAACAGCTTCTCCAGAGTGTCCCGTCTCGTCCCGCGGCTGACTGCTCCTGTACAGTTAATTGCAACAGCTGCTGTCTTGTCTTTCTCTCTCTCTTCCCTCCAGGTTTAAGTGGGTCATGTCAATGCAATGACCATAAAAACCCCAGGGGGTCTCTCCCAGGTGGAGAGGCAAGTCTGAAAGCCCTTTAGATTTAAATATATAAATGTGTTTATATATATATATATGTACTGTGAAATCTCTTGCCCTCCACTCCACAGACATCGACAAGGCTGCAGTCCATAGTCCCAGCCCACCTCTGTCTCCACTCAGGTCGAGCAGCTGCGTCTCTTCAAACCATTTCTCCCCGAGGCTGAAACTGACAAGGTGCTGCTGAGAGTGAGGGACATTTTAACAAACAATATTAGTTGCACTGCATGAGTCGCCCAACAACACTGTCTCCACCACATATTGAATAGTTTTTTTGGCAAATTATAAATTGTAAATCAACAGGGAAAAAAAGCAAAATCAGTCGAAGAGCATTGAGCAGAAATGTCAGAACTGCCTTGGCATTTGAAAGAATATATATATACACAGAGAACAATACAGATAACGTTTTTTTATCAGGTTTTTTTGGGTGCAGTTGGTAGGTGTCAGTGATCCGTGTTCACCTCACTGCTGAAGAGCGCCAGCTTGGGCCAGGGAGTGCAGCTGTGTCTGTGGCATTAGCACAGGTGCCAAGAGCAAGAGATAGCAACCCCAGGCAGGGTGAGAGTTCAGCCCAAGCAGCTAGGCCAGCCCGAGCTCTGTGTGTCTCTCTCTGTGTGCTCCTGCCCCCCGCTCTGCCAGCCCCCAGTGCTGCGCCACTGTCCTGCTCCTGATAAGCTCTGCCCTCCGTGGCCCCCACTAGCTGTGCCAACACGACTGCGCAAATACCAGATCATGGGCCAACGTGGGGGCCAACCGTTGACCTTCTCCTAGCTGACACCCCCCCCCTCCCCCCGCCACACCCCAGGGCACCCCTCACCGTTATCGGCTGCCGCACACCTGGAGAGCCGGACAATAGGAGATGGGCGCCGAGGGAGGGCTGCGAGGGACAATAGACTATAGAGCGGGGAGGCTGGCTGTAAGGGGGGTTGGTGGAGAAAACCAAAGCCCTTCCTTGTTAAAAAGTATTATTGATTTTATTATTGTTATTGTTATTTCTGCCAGTATCGAGTATTGTAACCATCTTGAAACTCTCATCTCTCATCTCTCTCCTCTCCCTCCTGCTCTTTCTCTGATGGTTTTCTTTGTTCAAAACAGCTACAAACATCGGATTGTTTTGTTTTCTGTTTGTTTTCTTTTTAGGTCGATAAGGGTAGATAAAGTATTTTCCTTTCTTTCTCTCTCTCTCTCTCTCTCTCTCAATTTAATTAAATTCAAAAAAGCTTTATTGGCATGACTAATTGACATCAGTGTTGCCAGAGCATTGACAGACATGTCGAGAGCTCGAGAATAGAGTGATGAGAACAATACATTCAGCAATTTTCTCTCCCTCCCTTTCTCAAGTTTCTTTTCCTCTTGCCAGGTGACCACACAACGCTGCCACTCAACTGAAGTTTCTAAAAGATAACAGAGATAACAGAGTGTCTAACCAACGGTCACTCACCCCCACTCCTCCCTCTCCTTATCTCTGTATCTCTCGCAGTCTCTGTTCCTGGACAGCTCTACCGGCCTTAACCTCAAACCGAACCAGAGAGAGCCTGAGAGCTGTGAGTTTCACTGTGTGACTGTGAATATGTGTTTAAGTATGTGTATGTGTGTGTGTGCCTGCATATGTTTGTGAGTCTGTGTCTGTCTGTGTGTGAGTGTGTTGGTGGATGTGTCTGTGTATGTGTGTGTCTGTGAGTTTCTCAGTATGTGTCTGTGTTTGTGTGTGTGTCTGTGTATGTGTCACTGTATGTATGTGTCTGCGTCTGTGTGTATGTGTCTTTGTGTCAGGGTCCATGTCAGTGTGTGTGTGTCAGTGTCTATGTCTTTGTGTCAGTGTCTGTGTGTGTCTGTATCAGTGTGTGTCTGTGTCAGTGTCTGTGTGTGTGTGTATCAGTGCCTGAGTGTCTGTGTATGTGTGTGTCAGTGTCTGTGTGTGTGTTTGTGTATCAGTGTCTCTGTGTGTATCAGTGTCTCTGTGTGTGTCAGTGTGTGTGTGTCAGTATATGTGTCTTTGTGTATGTGTATGTGTATGTGTATGTGTATGTGTGTGTGTGTGTGTGTGTCAGCGTCTGTGTCAGTGTGTGTGTGTGTGTCAGCGTCTGTGTCAGTGTGTGTGTGTGTGTGTGTGTGTCTGTATCAGTGTCTCTGTGTGTGTGCGTGTGTCTCTGTGTATGTCAGTGCCTGAGTGTCTGTGTGTGTGTGTGTGTGTGTCAGTGTCTGTGTGTGTGTTTGTGTATCAGTGTCTCTGTGTGTGTCAGTGTGTGTGTGTCAGTTTCTGTGTCTTTGTGTATGTGTATGTGTATGTGTCAGTGTCTGTCTGTGTGTGTGTGTGTCTGTATCAGTGTCTGTGTGTGTGTGTGTGCGTGTGTGTGTGTGTGTGTGTGTGTGTCAGCGTCTGTGTCTTTGTGTATGTGTGTGTGTCTGTGTCAGTGTGTGTGTGTGTGTGTCTGTATCAGTGTCTTTGTGTTCAATGCAGCCAGAAAAAAACACAACATCAAACAAATAACAGTGTCTCCCATTCACTGTCATAAATGCCCTGAGGCTCGGTTTCCACTTGCGGCCCCCAGGGGTCCATGTATCAGTGCTGATCTTGCACAGGTCCTCCCAGCAGCCTGCACTGCTCTGGGAATCGAGCATTTGCATCTTCAGCCCCTAGATTATAGGACAGTCTCCCTCAGGACATCAGACACTGCGATACTGTTCTTATTTTTTTAAATTGAAAACGGAGACCCATGACTTTCAATGGTTGAATTTTGTTAGCAAGCATTTTTATCTGATCTATAGCTTCTTATTGTTTTTGTGTTGAAGTGCTTTGGGTTGTCCTAACATGAAAGGTGCTGAGTAAAATAAAGATGATGATTGTGATTATTATTGTCATGGGAAGTCTTGATGACGCTGTGGGGAGAGAGTGGTGGTGTGTGGGGCAGTGGGAAGGCAGTGTTGTTGATTTTTTTGTGGAGTTGTGTGCATTCTTTTAGACGTGGCCAAACCATCAATAAGCCCGGCCAATGTGCCACAGCTTGGCATCCACGCCCTGCTATTCTGGTAGTGTAAAAGGCCCCTGATTTCAGTGCTGTATTTCAAAAGCAAAATCCACAGAGTGCAGCTGTCCCAATCTCAGTGACCACCACCCCTTCCCTGACACCTCTGGCCCTGGACAAAGGAACCAGTTTGGTTTTTTAGGGAGCCCATGTCCGGGTAAATTACAGACTCCACCCAGCACCAAGACTGTTGGCTAACAGCACACTCTCTGAAAAGCCCTGTAAAAATACAAATTTAAAAGCATGTGTCTTACAAAATAAATACAATATTTTTTTAGGAGGGGATGGGGAGGGGGGAGGCTAATTAGAGCCCTTGGCCTGAGTGTTGTAAGTTACATTTAATGAGCAGTTAGTACTGTTGTGTCTGCACTGCCTTGCCCTAAAAGAGGCAGGAGGAGGGGCCGGGGGGCGCTGGGCCTGGCATTTGGGTGCGGGGTGTGTGCTGTGGCCCAGGCTCGCAAACCTGCGGCAACAGGATGGGAAAATTACACAATAACTAAACAAGAGCAGAGCCCTGCATGGCTCTGAGCAGCAGCCTGGCCCTCTGTACCAACACGCTGCCAGGTACTGCTGGGACCGAGTGGGGCAGGGCTGGCGGAGCAGGGGGGGTCTGAAACACTCAACAATGAACAGTGGACATAAAGGTGTTACACAACCAATGTTTAAATGTATCACTAAATAAATCATACATGTGTAATAAAAGCATATTAAGCATTCTCAGAAATAATAAATTAATTATTATATACACGATCAGCCATAACATTATGACCACTTGCCTAATATTGTGTAGGTCCCCCCTTTTGCCGTCAGTCCAGCGACCATCTTTCTTATCAAACTGTAATAACGAATGGGTAACTGCTTCTTTCAGGTTTCTTCAGTTATAAATGTTTTCCTTTGTGTTGACTTTGCGAACTGTAACTTTAATTATGTGTGTTTGTTCAATAAATGATCTGTTTGTTTTTCAGTGAGGTGCTTTCGTTGTGATCCCAGCCTCCCCATCACACTTGCAGTACTCCTGGCATCCAGCAGAATGCATGTCTGGGTTTCCTGCACAGATTCCTCTTACTTGGTAAACAAAGGTTATTTGGAAAATCAAAAACAAATTGATAAGTAAATAAATTAGCAACCTAAAAATTGATAAATAAATAAATAAATAAATAACACAATTATTCTCTCTATGTCTATGTATAGCTATAATGCCTACAGTGATTGCACAAGACTTATTTCTCAGTACCTGACAATAACTTAATTGGAATTACAGTTAATTATAATTATAATTATGTAAATATGCACACACATACATATACAGTTACATGTATATGCATACTAAAATCATTTGTGAAATTGTTATGACAGAACAGCATATATATATATAAAAATTACAATGTAAATCAGTCTAGTAATCAAAACAAAGTAATAAAAACCAACAACAACCTCAGAAAAATCCAGTCAAGTGTGTTCAATGATCTGTTACAATGAAGGCCATTCCAGCTACACAGGCTGGTCTCTACATTAAAATGTTAGAATTTGAAAACAAAGACCGTTTGGTTGTGGTTGCTTGTTGGTCCTGTGAGATGATTTTGTTTTGTCCTTTAGGATACCTATTGTTGCCATTTGCTCAGGTTTTGATGACCGTCTTACTGGAGCAGAAATCAGGTTTTCAAAGCAGAGAGTGACGTTGTCACTAGTAAAGTTGTTCCACAGCTATAAAATATGACGACTTGGCAGCCATTTCCAAATTAATTTTAAATTAAATTCACTGGATCCCATCCTTTTTTGTTGTTATTCTTTGTTTATTAGTTTGTTTAAAATAATGTTGGGTGACACCCACCCCCCCACTCGCCCAAGATGCTTCATAAAACAGCTATCCAAGTTCATATTAATTACTGTTTAGTTTTTTTATGTATTTGTTGAACAGCACTGCACTACACTACACAACAGTATATTGCACTGCACTATACATTACTACCGAACACAACACTGCACTAAAACAAAAGATTGTTGATGTCACAATAGCTGGCCTGTATAAATGATGAGACATGTAATACATATGTGAAACTGCCCTTTAATAATGAAAACGGACACGGAAGTCAATCTGGGAAGTTTGGTACATTGGGAGCTGTTGTGTCTGACACTAGAATCAGAATGCTGCCGGGGACACCAGCACTCTGGAGGTGGAGACATTAATAATTGTAATATCTTTCCACTTTTAACATTCATATTGACACTGAGCCAACCTGGATGTGTCATATCAGAGATTCTGTCATTTTCCTTAAAATACTTCCACTATTATTACCATCACTCAACCACAACTACTACTAC